>NC_089822.1:8725045-9035045 GCF_035046505.1 Tiliqua scincoides
CCACGGAAACATGAGATAGCAGGCGAATGAAGTGTCAGTACAAGTTGTCAACATTATGCGCAATCTCTCTCTGACAGAAGAAAATGGAAGCTTGGATGATCAGATCAATTTCTACCGAGGCCAACCTGTGCTTTAGACTCAACAGTCTCCTCTTTCCTTTAGAACAGGGGTGCTCAAACTTTCAACTTTAGGGATGCTGGACCTTTAACAAGTGTATAGAAGAGAGAATTTCAGCAAGTGCAACTTGTCATCCCACAGATGACAAGCTGCACCTGCTGAAATTATCTCTCCTACACAATTTTAAAGGTCCAGGATCCCTAAAGTTGAAAGTTTGAGCACCCCTGCTCTAGGAACTTCAGTGGTTCTATACCTAAGGGTACTCGGGGTTTCCTTTTCTCTAGTGCAAGCTTTTCTATTAAGAATTTGTATGTGAAGAGATTTTGTGGAGGCAGTGAAGCCTTGAGCAGTGGGCAGTACAGTCCTAGTTGGCAACCTTCAGTCTCGAAAGATTATGGTATCGCGCTCTGAATGGTGGTTCTGGCACAGCGTCTAGTCTGGCTGAAAAGGCCGATTCGGGAGTGACAATCCCTTCCACATTGGGAGCAAGTGTAGTCTGTCCCTGGTCTGTCTCCCTGGCTATGGGCCTTCCTTCTTTGCCTCAGACTGTTGGCCAAGTGTCTCTTCAAACTGGGAAAGGCCATGCTGCACAGCCTGCCTCCAAGCGGGCTGCTCAGAGTCCAGGGTTTCCCACCTGTTGAGGTCCACTCCTAAGGCCTTCAGATCCCTCTTGCAGATGTCCTTGTATCACAGCTGTGGTCTACCTGTAGGGCGCTTTCCTTGCACGAGTTCTCCATAGAGGAGATCCTTTGGGATCCGGCCATCATCCATTCTCACGACATGACCGAGCCAACGCAGGCGTCTCTGTTTCAGCAGTGCATACATGCTAGGGATTCCGGCACGTTCCAGGACTGTGTTGTTTGGAACTTTGTCCTGCCAGGTGATGCCGAGAATGCGTCCGAGGCAGTGCATATGGAAAGCGTTCAGTTTCCTCTCCTGTTGTGAGCGAAGAGTCCATGACTTGCTGCAGTACAGAAGCGTACTCAGGACACAAGCTCTGTAGACCTGGATCTTGGCATGTTCCGTCAGCTTCTTGTTGGACCAGACTTTCTTTGTCAGTACAACTGCCTGCCTATTACAGAGGGACTGGAGCGATCAGAAGGTCCTCTGATTGCCATGGATGGCCAGCCCATCAATGAGACCAGCCAAAGTGGTTGCCTCAGGCAGGAGATTGGGGTGTGTGTTTGTTTGGGGGGGGGGTAACTCATCTATGTCTACCTACTTGTCTACAATGTTACTCTCTGAAATGAAAAAGGAAGAAAAAGGCGTATACTGGCCCATGGTCTGACTTTTTCTATGAAGGTAACTCTGTCCTTGAATGGCTGCATGAACTGGACACTGACATTTGATCTAGTCTAACTGATATATAAGTTCATATATTATATGCCATATGCTAGCTAAATAAATAAATAAATAAATAAATAAAGAAAGAAAGAAAGAAAGAAAGAAAGAGGAAGAGGGGGACAGAGAAGAAGGGTGGAGGGAAAGAGAATGCTGAGCTGGAACCCGGGAGAGTGGGAAGAGGAGGGCCTTTGCACATCATTGAGTAAGGGGGGGCAGAATTTGGCATGCTGCCTCAGGCACCAGCGGTCCTGACCCTGAAGGCTCCTCCTTGATTACCACTGGCTGAGCTATTCTGATTCCGAGATATTTCAGCTGCCCTGGACTGAACTCCTAATGCAGAGAAAGGGGAGAAAAATCATGTGATTTATCCCGCTGTCGTATCCGTTTGCTGTGTCCCTGGCACGAGTGACAGAACTGGAGGTGGGTGCTCCCACCCAGTCTTCCCTTTCTGAAAGAGACCAGTAGCATAGCTATGGGGGGGCAGCGGCACGGTAAGTATTGCAGGTGCTACAGTGAGCTGTGTAAGCAGCCCCTGCCAGACCCACTGCAGGTGGCGACGGCAATGCGCCGGCGCTTGCCAATTTGGAGGCGCCATTCCAGCCAGCGAATGCCGTCACTCCCCAGAATGGCTCCGGAGGTGAGTGCGAGGGGCCGCTTACACGGCGCATACGGCAATACTCATTGCGCTGCCCCTGTACCTACGCCACTGAACAGGATCTTTGGCTCCAGCGAGTGCCTGAACCGGGCTGAGGACACAGGAGAAGAGATGATTTCCTCTCTATTAGGTGATTGGTTAACATACTCCGATGCCCCTTTATAGACTCTAATTACCTGATTTTCGTGTTGCTGGAAACCTTGTTAGCGGTCGTGAAATTATTCAGGCCAGTTTTAAAAGCCAAGGAAAGGTTCGACCCTGTGACCTCCGGCGGCAGTTCCTCCCGTGTCTAATGGAGTAATTTCTGACAGCGGCGGGCTGAGGCTTAAGCCTTCCTGTCAGAGCAGGCGCCTCAGAAATGTTTTATTTATAACGGATAAGGCTAGCAAATTAAAAACACCATTCCCTTGAAGGTGGAAGTGTTCGACATCTCGCCCATTCTGGAGAAACAAGAAGGGCTCGTGGTCAGGAATTCCAAAGGGCTGAGACGTGTAATAGATCAAGGATGGATAGCCGTCTTTTGTGTGTGTGCGTGTGAAACATATTTAATTTACTGAATGCTGTTTATACTCAGATTTAGATGCGCCATAAAACGCAGTTTGCAGGGTTTGTGGGAAAACAGAAAGAGCAATATGGAGAAAAAAACTGAATAAATTACTCAGAAAATTTCTCATAACAATCTGTGCAACTGGTACCTGTATATCCCTGATCAGCAACTATTTTCCCTCCCCCCGGGACCTAAATACTCTGCCCCCCCCATGAGCTGCTTTCAATAATTCATTGACATCCTTCCACTGTGTCAGCGCTGACCTGTGGAGGGGGTCGGGGATGGGACAGGAGCCAAAAATCAGGGACTGGAAGTCATGCTCACTAGAAGACTGAAGTCAGGAAGTCTTTGGTTTGAATGTTATCTCTGCAATGATCATAGTCCCCTGGGTGACAAACCTTGGCCCCCCAACCTGCAATATGGGGAGAATAAAGTTTACTTTGTTTCCAGGATTCTTGAAAGGGTGTCTCCAGGGTGTCACCGTCCCCAGCTTCATTAGCTGCCTCTTGCAAGGGGTGTCTTGCCAAATTCCCTTTCCAAGCTTGTTCTAGAGAACTTATGCCCACTTTCAGCTAATTAGTTCCCCTGGTTCAAACACGGCTAGCTCTAGCAGCATACAAAACTACCATTGTACTCCACCACCAATGAGAAGGTACTAGTAGGTAGCTTTCCTGGGGGCTGCAGGGTCCCTTCTCCAAGCAACAGCTCTTGGGCATGGTAGCCACACACTAGTCTCCAGCAGTCTCAGTTCTACTATTTTGCCAGTCAGTTAATCCATTAGCCAGTTTGTTAGTCAGTCAGCCAGCTGGTCAAATCAGTCCATCAGTCAGTTAGCAGGTCCATTAAACAGTTAGCCAGTCTGTTAAACAGACAGCAGATCCGTTGGTCAGTCAATTAGTTTGTTAGCCAGGTCACAGCCCAATCCTATCCAATTTTCCAGTGCCAGTGCTGCTGTGCCTAAGGGGTATGCACTGCTTCCTATGTTGGGGGTGCAGTCACAGAGGCCTCCTTAAGGTTTGGGAACATTTGTTCCCTTACCCCGGGGTTGCATTGTGGTTGCACCGGTGCTGGAAAGTTGGATAGGATTGGGCTGTCAATCAGTATGTTAGACAGCTAGTCAAGTCTCCCTCTTTCCTCCAAACCTGTCCACCTTCTGCTACCCATAAACTCTTCCTGCTCCAAGTGGTGCTTATATCCTGTAACCACCAGGCTGCCTCTAGTGGCTGCAGCTGTATAGCACACCCACTGCTAAAAGCCTAGGTTTTAACCCCATACCTGCTAATTGGGTAAGAGGCACTTTTTCAAGTGGGTGCTCCTTTTTTTAGCAGGGGGAGAGTAACTGGCCCATCTCACTGTCTGTTCTAGTGGCTGTCTGCTGGTGTTCTTTTTTTGCATCTTTTTAGATTGTGAGCCCTTTTGGGACAGGGAGCCATTTAGTTATTTGATTTTTCTCTATAAACCGCTTTGTGAACTTTTAGTTGAAAAGCGGTATATAAATACTGTTAATAAATACTGTTAATAATACCTCCTGGGCCTGTCTGGACAAAGGGCCACTGTTGGCACCACACCTCACTCCTTGGGTGCTTTTGCATGTTTCCATAATAAGGGGTGACAAAACTGAGCGTCTGGCATCACTGCATGTGTTCCTTTTTCCTAGAAAACAGGAAGGCTCAAGGGTGAACTAGAGGTGTCTGGAATGCCTGATGTCTAGTTCCTGATGTCTAGTTCAAAGCATTCACGGTGAATCTGATGTGGATTTGGGTCACGGTGTGAGTGGGGAAAGGAAGGGACTAACCATGTTCCCTGTACCACAACCCCAACACAATTTTCCCTCTGAATGTGCTGTTAGGCATGGAGTGGAAAGCTCAGAAATTATGCTTGTTAATTTTCCCCTCTGTGGGTAATAGCAACTGGGGGTGGGGGAATGATGTCAGTTGGAAAATAGCATGAGGCGTCTAACGCCTATTGTAGCTAACGGCTATTATAATAGTGTCTATTAACACCAAGCCCGATGGCAAAGTAGCCTACAGTGACTGCTTTGTGAGCTATCAAAACAGGCAGCGGTTCCCAAATTGTGTGCCATGGTGCCCAAAGGCATGCGATCTTGTGCTATTCAAGATGTTGGTTCCCAGGAGACCCGGGTGATGTTGCTTCAGTGACAGGGCTCCGTGACCACAGGGTGCAATAAGTTTGGGAACTACTGAGCTACGGGTTAGAAGGCGCCCCCTGCCTCATCCCATGAACCCAACCCAAATTTTTGAAAAAAGAAAAAGATGCTGAGCATCTTTGAGCATTCCAGTCAAGGAATTTCCATGTCTGATCTAGTTTGGCTCAGAGGTGTAGATCTGGGGCAGCCATACATTTCTGTATCGTTCAGTTATAGGGGTGGGTCTCGCTGTTCTCCAGAGAGCAAGACTGTGTGGCTTCACAAAGCGGTAAACACAGACAATACCTGAGCCACTAGATGGCAGTGCTTCCCAGGTTTCCTACCAAGAATTAACGGGCCTGGTTGTCAGCAGATGGCTCTCAGAGGAGAATTAACAATTATTCAATTAATGCCCACTGTACTGGCCAAAGCCGGGGAAAACATGTTCTATTCCAGAAATTACAGACAGCTGGAATGGATGCATCAGATGCATCAGCTGCCAGTTTACTAGCCAAACATAGCCGCCCAGCCAAAAGTATAATCTGACCTGAGCCAAAATTGATCTGAAATTAGCCATCAGGTCACCTTTCAATGAATATCAATGTGTTTTGTAGAGGTGAATCCCTGAACTTCTTGCAATGTCATGCCTTAAGAACACTGAATCCAGCGATGTGTTAAGAAAAAGAAAATGCCCTGAATGTTGAAGAAGAGTCTTTGGGGACAAACCACTGGAACGCTCCCCTGCACCAGCTCTCCTGAAATGGCAGGGGGCAAGGTAAGAGACCCCCAATGCTCCTGGGCTGTTTTTCTCATTTTAGTGGGGCTTGCAGAGGTCACATTCCCAACTGACTGGGGGCCCAATCCTATGGGCCCATTATGTTGGTGAATGCATGGACCCCTGGCATAACACGGTTTGCAGCTATCGCAAACATGACACCATCTGAATGTGGCTAGGTCCTCATGAAGACAGACTATAGATACCCACTGGTGCAGGCAAGACTGTGCAAGGGTTGGAAGGGAAGTGGGGAGGGGATGGGACAGGGTGGTGATGGGGTAGGAAGGAGGATAGATCAGGTGGGTTCGGTGACAGCAGTGCCCACCAAATCCTGACCCCCTTCCTGCCTTCACCAGTCTTGAGAGGACTTGCACCAGCAATATCGCCAGCATGGGTTCGAGCTGACCCTTGGTGGAAAGGCACAAGAGCTCCAAGTCTTGAAAGAGGTAGGATGATGCAGGCAACACCCAGGCAAATGTGCTGCCATATATACCCTGATGGGTCTTCCTTTTTCCCCGAGCCTGTTGAGGGAATGGGCTCAATCTGATTTCATCCCATCCCTCCTCTGGCCAGGGAGTGTTGGCCAGGTGGACCATTCAGAGATGTGGCACTGTGCGTCTATTAACACCAAGCCCAATGGCAAAGTAGCCTACAGTGACTGCTTTGTGAGCTATCAAAACAGGCAAAATTCTGTTCTGAGTGGTAGAAATAGACAATTTCATTGCCAGTGCTCAGGGCCCAGGGAAGGCAAGTACAGTGGGGCAGACAGGCAGGTAGGTGGCAAGCCAGAAGAAAGATCAGCATAGGTCCTGGTGACCTCTCCCTGCAATGTTTCCCAGATTGTGGGAAGGCTGAAGGTCTAGGACAGGGGTCGGCAACCTTAAACATTCAAAGAGCCATTTGGACCCGTTTTCCGGAGAAAAGAAAACCTCGGGAGCCACAAAACCCTCTTGACATCTAAAATGAAGATAATACTGCATATATAGTTTTTTTTTTTACCTTTATGCTATGTATAAAAAAACTATAGTGTGTTAAAATCAATGGGATTTCATTTGACTTCAAAGTGGAGTCAGGGGAGGAAAAAAACTGACAGATGCTGTTTTGCGCTGAATCGAAGCAATGGGAAGACTTATGCAGGCTTACTCAGAAGTAAGCGCCTCTCTGATTTCCATGGGGCTTCCTCCTTAGTCAGTGTGTGTAGTATTAGGATCGCATTCTCCACCCTCAGACTTCTTTTGGGAAGTCTGCCCTGTTGGTTTCAGAGGGACCGACTTCCATTCTCAGGCGCACTGACCAGGAGAGAAATCGCACGAAGGCCAGAGGGGCTGATTCCGGAGTCAGCTCCCAATCCTAATCATGCCTACTCAGAAGTAAGTCCCATTCAGTTCAATGGGGTTTACTCCCAGGAAAGTGTGCACTCCCTGCAGGCGCACTCCAGGGAGCTCCAGGGTCGGTCACCCCATCTCTTCTGCAGTGGGGGGAGGGGCAACATTAAGGCAAAGGGCGTCATGAAGCCTGCCAGACTCAGAGGGATGGAGCCGAAGGATCCCTCTGCCTGCTCTGTGCGGGGGGGGGGGGGGGAACGGTGCCAGGGTGAGAAGAGCCCAGCCTGGGTGCAGGGGAGGCGCACACGCACCTCGGGCTGAGCACTCCAAGTTGCGGAGAGGGGTCGGAGGAGGCTTCGGAGTGCAGCTTATCTGCCTTGGAAATGTCTTTGTATTCTTAACATAGTAATTAGTTTAGCAAAGGGGGTGACAGAGAGGTGCTCTGTCACCCCCTTTGCCACTTTCACCCACTTTCACCTGCCCTTCCCATGCGCCACCAGCTCTCCCTGCCCTGCAAAGTGCCCCCCGTGCCTGCCACCAGCGGCCCTGTTCAGCCCCCTGCCCGCTGCAGGGAGAAGGAAGGAAGGGCGCAGGGAAGAGGTGCCCGGCTGCCCCCCACGCCTGCTCGTAGTGGGGTGCCTGCGGGCACCTGCTCACAGTGGGGCGCAGAGAGCAGGTGTGAGAGAGCGCTGCTGCCCCTTCCTATGTTGCCCTTCCCCGCTGAGCCCATGCGTGGCCGCGCCAGCACTGCCAGCAATCCCTGCCAAGCCACAGGGATCCCTACAAAGTGTCCCCCGCACCCGCCACCAGCGGCCCTGTCCCGTGGCGCCTGCTCACAGTGGGGCGTGAAGAGCAGGTGCGGGAGAGCGCTGCTGCCCCTGCCTGCTGAAGGAGCTGCTGTGGGCGAGGGCAGTGCCCCGACCCGCACTCACCAGCAGCCAGTGCCCGCAGCACATCACGCTGGAGAGAGGCGCCCTCGGGGCTGGGCTGGCTGGACGGCAGCCATGGGGAAGACACCCCGCTTCCAGCCCCCACTTGGGAGCCGCAGCAGACCACTGAAAGAGCCGCATGCGGCTCTAAAAACACAGGTTGCAGACCCCAGGTCTAGGAGGTTTACACAGGTCAGTGGCACTGAACTGGCCTGTGGCTCTCACCTGACTACCTGATCCAGGAGGATCCTGGGCAATTGTGTGAACACCTGAACTTGATAGCCCTTCCTCTGTCTAGAGCAGCAATTTTCAACCTTTTTCTTCTCATGGCACACTGACAAGGTGCTAAAATTGTCAAAGCACACCATCAGTTTTTTGACTAGACAAGGCACACCATGCTGCTGGCAGGAGGCTCACATCCCCAATGGCCCTACTAATAAATTACCCTCCCCCAAACTGCCGTGGCACACCCGCCGTCCATTTGTGGCACACTGACATGCCCTGGCACACTGGTTAAAATTCACTGGTCTAGACAATAGCCATGGTAATTTGGGACCAGTACCTGATCTGTATGGCTCCCAGTCTGATCCTTGCAGTCCTTGATGTCCAATCCTGAAGGGCACATTTGCATCTGAGAGCATATTAAGCCTCTAACGGACCACAAGACTCTCATCTACCAACACAGTAACATTATTTCTTTTGAAATCTATAAAAAGACACAGCTCAGAACAGAGTAGCACAGGACAGGCTCACACAATAGGCATTTGGACAGAAGGAAGCACATTCGCGGCACAGCCCACAATTCCCTTATGGAATTCATTGTGGTGTGATGCAGTAAGGGCTGCTTGCTAGCCTAGATAGTATTAAAAAAAGACTTACAGCCCGATCCTACCCTCCCCCGACTGGTGCAGCTGCACTGAAAATTTCACTAGTATGAGTTTGAGGAAAGAAAGGGGGCAGGGTGACTATGTACCAGAGGGGTAGAATCTGGTGTGCACCAACACTGCCAAACCCACCACCTTCCACAGCCTCCCTAACCCCATTCCTCCCCCTCCCTGCCCCCTCCCCACCCTCCCCCTCCCCTTCCCGCCCAAGGGGCAGATCCAGTGTTTGAAGGGGGCCTGAGCACTGCCTTCACTCCAGAGCCCTCCTCAACCAAGAAGGTATACCTGACTCCTGGTTGAACTTTGGCCTCCATGGCCAAGTTTTGCTGGGTGATTAGACCTGGGCTCCCATTCTGACTCTGCCCTCTCAAGCCGCCTCTTCTAGCCAGAGCACTGGCTGAGCGAAATCTCACCCAGTGTGTGTTCCCCAGTGCAATGAATTAGCCATGGCAGCTACTGATTGAGAGACAGTACCCCTCTGAATATCAGATCCTATAGGTCAACAAATAAGGAAGCCTATCACTTTTATGCTCTGCTTGTGGATTTGAAATTCTAGTGTAGAGGAAAATTTAGGATCCTCTGTTTGGAGGCTTGATGAAAGGATGTGTCTACCAAAATATGAAGTCTGTGATGAATCACAGATATTGGACTTGAAAGAAATTTTGGGCATATTCCAGCCACATTAAGTATTTAACTTCCTTGCTCAGAGTGTCCACCCCCAAACATTTCAGAGTGAAATGTGTGTGTTTTAAAGGGAACAAAAGGTTCCCTCTGAGCTACCGGTCTCCCAACTAATCCATGTAGATAATTTTCCATCTAATGCATAAGATCTACCACTCATTAGCCAGAAAGGTCAATTTTCACTAACCATTGCAGAAACACTCAAGATTGATCCAAAAATATGCCCTTGCCCTTAGCCTACTAATTAAAATTCACTCCCTCATGAATCAACTAGATCAGATACTGGGGCACAAAGACAGAGTGAGTAGCGGAGGGTCCCCCCAATCTTTTCTTTATTGGAAAATAAGCAATCAGCCAAATTCTCTCTCTGATTTAAAATCCTTCCATCTCCGGACAGCATTCTGTGCTCTCCACCCTCAGACGATGGACACGGTGGTTAAATTGGGCTCCTCTCCTATTGCAAGACCCCACGTGAAGAATGATTGTGTCCTTGCCATTTGGGAGACATGGAAGACATCATCCATTATCTTTCCTACTGCCCTTGTATGCAGCTCTGAGAGTGGTATTTCAGAATACATGTCTGAACAAAATGGCAGCATACAAATGCTGTGTTATCTGATTGGGTAGAAAGACTGACAGGCCCATATCTTTTTAAGTAGCCTTGTTTGCAGTGGGGCTTCACCAAGATTCATTTGCAAATCAGTCTG
Organism: Tiliqua scincoides; assembly: GCF_035046505.1. NCBI lineage: Eukaryota > Metazoa > Chordata > Lepidosauria > Squamata > Scincidae > Tiliqua > Tiliqua scincoides. The sequence goes on from NC_089822.1 coordinate 8,735,156, forward strand.
TGGAGGTGACGAAAATAACGGACGTGATTGGATCCAATATTGATGCACTGGGCAGGAGAGGGCTGTAGCTCAATGGAAGAGCATCTGCTCAGCATGCAGAAGGATCTGGGTTTAATCTTTGGCATCTCCAGGTTTAGTTGGGAGAATTCCCGTCTGCAGTCCTGGAAAGCTGCTTTCAGTCAGAGTGGATAGTGCCAAACAAAGTGGCCCAATGGACTGACTCAGGATAAGGTAAGTGTGTTTGGACAATGCTTTGCCAGACAATAAGTTTTTGCTCTACAGTAAAGGTGGTTTGATTGGAACAAAATCTTGAACTGACTGGCAGAGCCCAATCCTAAGCTGTGCTGTTACAGCCAGGGCACAATGCAGCTTAGGAGATGGCTGGAGCTCTCTCCTTGGGGCAAGGGGATGTATTTCCCCTTACCTGAGTAATGCCCCACCACCCCATGTGGTTTCTTGGATCCACACCAAGAAGCCCAGTGTCGTGCTGCATGGGCTGGGAGGTGGGCTAGAATACGACATGCAATCCTGCCCCCTCCTGGGCCCAATCCTCCCAGCATTATGCCCTCCCCTACTCAAAAATGCCCCTCCCCACTTCCAGATTGCCCTCCCACCATCTTCCCCACACCCCTGCGTGAAACAAGCTTACCTGTGGTAGCCGGATGGGATTCGGTGCTGCTGGGCTGGCGTGGGCCTTTATGCCAGCCCAGCTGGCTCCCAAGTAGATTTAAATTTGCCTTATGACATGTTTGCAACACTCTGAGCCAGCGTGGAGATGGCTGTGCTGGTTCAACAGCATTTTATGATTGTGCCGCAAATTGCCGGTTACACCAATTAAATGTGGAACCCTACAGTAAACAAGAATCGCATGGTGCGGTATTCTTCAATTTGTTTTGCAAGCACTGAAGGTGAGGATCCCACTGAATCTGTCAGCCTATCTTTGGCTCCAGTTTTGCAAGAATACTTTTGGCGATTCCCTCCTCCAAATGCCATTGCCAGCTCCAAAGGCTTCAAGCAGATCCTATCCAAATGTCGTCCCCGACTCCTGGCTATTTAAAATGCCCCTCATGCTATATTAAGCAATTGTACATATTTAGATTCAATTACTAACCATAAACCTGCATGTGGAGGAGAAGAGCATGTCTGATTCCATTCCAAAAGCACCTCTGAATCTTGGCAGCAGCCGTGGCTTATTAAATTATTCAGCGTGGCTCTCTTTTTTTTTGGTGAGATATGAGACAAAGAGGTCACCGAGGGACTTTCTTTCAGCTTCTAATGACTAATAATATTCCTCCCCCAGCACTGCAGCACCTGGGACATTAGCAGGAGAAAACTAGGCACAGCATTCAGGCTTGTCAAAGAACCTGCTGCCACTTTTTACAGGGTAGTTATCACTTGTCCACGTCACTTGGTTTCAGTGGCGGACCTCCCCAGCCCTGTGCTTTGGGGCAAAGGTCCGCAATGGTGCCCTCCACAGGATGTCACCACCCTCCTGTGTGCAAATCCGCTCCCCCTCCCACTTACCTGGAGCACGACGGAGCCTCTTGCAACTCCAGGACAGGTCGAGGAAGCCTCTCTGAGATTCCTCAACGCTTTAAATTGTTATTCCGGAAAATCAGAAGCGCAGTTTCCGACCCTGTCAAGAGCCTCGGAGAGGTTTCCACAGGGTCCTAAAGGCGCATGAGGTTCCACGCCTGGGGCATTTGCCCCATCAAATGAATGTTCAGTTTTCTTGGCTCTGATATGAAAACTTAGCAAAATTGGGTAGGGGTCTCAAACTAGCAACAGCAGTATCAAGATATCTCACTTACTGCTGCCATTGTGGAAATTGCCAGAGCAAATAGCTCCTTCTCCAGTGCCTGCTATGCTAGACTGTCACCCCTATAGTGCCCGCCATCCAGGAGGTGAGATCACTGCAATAATTCCACAGGGATCAGGTGACACCACCGGGGCCAGCCATGATCCACTTGCTCCTACAGAGCTGCTGATGTGGCCTGACTTTTCAGTCTAATCAATATGTTGGCAACCTTCAGTCTCGAAAGACTATGGTATCGCGCTCTGAATGGTGGTTCTGGAACAGCGTCTAGTGTGACTGAAAAGGCCAATTCGGGACTGGGAGCAAGTGCAGTCTGTCCCTGGTTTGTCTCCTGGCTATGGGCCTTCCTTCTTTGCCTCTTTCCCTCAGACTGTGGGCCAAGTGTCTCTTCAAACTGGGAAAGGCCATGCTGCACAGCCTGCCTCCAAACGGGCTGCTCAGAGGCCAGGGTTTCCTACTTGTTGAGGTCCACTCCTAAGGCCTTCAGATCCCTCTTGCAGATGTCTTTGTATCGCAGCTGTGGTCTACCTGTAGGGCGCTTTCTTTGCACGAGTTCACCATACAGGAGATCCTTTGGGATCCGGCCATCATCCATTCTCACGACATGACCTAGCCAACGCAGGCGTCTCTGTTTCAGCAGTGCATAAATGCTAGGGATTCCAGCACGTTCCAGGACTGTTTCAGTTTAATCTAGACTTTGCTAAAGCACAGACTAATCCTTGCATGGAGTGGGCAGCTTCAGCCAGACAAGGGGGATGTGGAGGGAGGGTATATCTATTGCAGGCCTGCTGAAAATAGTTCCTCGCTGAAAAGTGGTCTGGAATTTTTGACTAGGTCAGGTTGATTAGGCTCTTTTGGTCACCAGTGTTTCAGCTTTGATGTTTTGGCTTTGAAAGGGTGAAGCAGGCCTCCCTAAGGAGCCACAGGGCTTTACCCCAGATGACATGAGCGGAGAGAGCAGCCTTGTTTTCATTTATGCAAACTATTTATTATTGCATTTATTTATTGTTCCTTGGTGCTCAGGGCAGATATAGTAACATTTGCAAAAGCACATGACTTAAACACTGACAAAAGGTAGCAATATTGTCAAAGACCACAACAGGATAGGTGTGACTGTTGAAATGTTGAAAGGAATGACTCAGTATGCCACAAACTGAGCTGAAGGTGAGGGTGGATATTGGTAAATTGGACCAACTGGACCAAGTGTGTTTGCTGGGAGGATCCCAGCACGAAAGAAGTCAGGGCAATATAACATTCCTCCATCCCACATTGTAGTGTTATTCACTGGAGTCAACCACAGAAAATCATAGAATTAGAAGGGACCTACTAGATCAAGTCCAAACCCCCGCCAGAGCAACTATAACTACAGCATCCCTGTTAGAGGACTCTCCATCCTCTGCTTGAAGCTCTCCAACGATGGAGAGTCTACCACCGTCTGAGGCAAACTGTTCCACTGTCAAACAATTCTTGCTATCAGGAAGTTATTAGGTATTAGTCAGGAACAAGATTGGTCTAAGGCAGTGTTTCTCAACCAGTGGCACTTGAGGTGGTGTCTGGGGGTTCCATGAGTACCACCGGTACAGTTACTCGGTACCATCACGAGTACCACTCATGGAACCCCCAGACCCATCCACCTGGCAGCAAGACCAGCAATGCAGTGTGACAAGCAGCAGCAGCAGCAGGAGAATTGGCTCAGCAGGCAGAGCTCCAGTGTGCACTTTTTGCATGCACCCTCCCTCCACCTTGCACCTCTTACCAGTGTTTGTTGCATTGTGTCTGGTCTCCAGACCTGGAAGTAATTGGAGATGACATCATTGCCAATTACCTTCGGTGGTACTTCCAATAGGTGAACCATGCAAAGTGGTACAGTGAGGGACAAACATTGAGAAATGCTGGTCTAACAGCACTCCCAAGCTCTGCACTGGAACCTTTAATGGGAGCACAACCCTTTTCAGAACCCTGTCAGGGAGTTGATGGATGAAGAGTACCATTGTCATCTTGTCTGGATTGAGTCCACCTGCTTGTCCACACCCAGCCCATCCCTGGCCTCAGGCAATGGTATCGTAACTTTTCTTATCTCTTCTTTGCCAATTCCTTAATCTCATTTGCTAATATTTTTTTTAAAATACTGTTAAAAAGAGTTCCTTTCATTTGGGAAAGCTCCATAGCAGAGTGGGGAAAGGAACCACAGATCAACTGAACAGTTTACTCTGACCACATCATCCCTGAAGTGTAGCCATCACAATCCTCTCCTCTTTCCCCACTACCATTTAAAATATTTCAGAGTGGAGGCATTTGGGCAGTAGCTGAAGGAGCTTAACTATCTCTCCTGTTATTCATGGAAAATTGACCTCACATTTACACTGTATCACTGGTTGTAGGACAGCCATTTAAATGTCTGTAATAATCACTCCTAAACTGAACTTGCATTAAGGAAGGATGAGAACTTTTACAGCATGCAGCACCTATGGCAATTTTATCTTAACCCTTGACTGGGAGTCATCTGTCTTGCTACAAGACATTCAATTTCCTGAGTGCTTGACAGTAATAAGCACACCAGACTGCCTTTCCAATCCTGATAGTTCTGTATCACTTCTAGGATAACTGCCTATTGTTCTGTCCTTGAAATGTAGGAAAAATCTGACACTGGAGATGATTGTATTGATCTATTTACCATTTTTTTTTTTGCCCTCTCTTACAATTTTGGAACTCTGGGGTTTTAGGTGGAATTGGACCTATCACGAAAGAAGGGCACTACCAATGAACACTCCTTGGTCCAGAGCAGTGAGGCTTAGTGCCAAACACTCCCCCCCCCACTCTTGCAATCAGTTTGAACATGCAGCTTAACCGGGAAAAGCTTGAAGAACATCAGAAAAGCCCTGCTGGATCAGGCCAAAGGCCCATCTAGTCCAGCTTCCTGGGTCTCACATTGGCCCACCGGATGCCTCAGGGACTACACAAGGCTACAGGAGACCTACATCCTGGTGCTCTCCCTTGTATCTGGCATTCTGAGGTAGCCTACTTCTAAAATCAGGAGCTTGCACATACCCATCACGCCTTGTAACCTGTGATGGTCTTTTCCTCCAGAAATTTGTCCAATACCCTTTTAAAGGCATCCAGGCTAGATGCCATGACCTCTTCCTGTTGCAAGGAGTTCCACAGACTAATCACGTTGCTAATTAGGGCCCAATTCAAGGTGCTGGTTTTGACTTTTAAAGCCCTTTACGGCTCGGGTCCGGGGTATTTGAGGGACCGCCTCCTTCCCTACAATCCTGCCCGTGCTCTTAGATCATCTGGGGGGGGCCCTTTTGACTGTGCCGCCACCAAGAGATGTGAGAGGGGCGGCGGCCAGGAAGAGGGCCTTCTCTGTGGTGGCCCCCGAACTTTGGAATACTCTCCCCTTAGAATTAAGAACTGCTCCCTCTTTGTTAATATTTTGACGTGGACGGAAGACCTTTTTATTTTAAAAGGCTTTTAATTGTTGACAGGCTGGCTGCCTTTCTTGCTTTTTTATATGAGAATCCATGGGGTTTGTTTTAGAGTTGTAATTATTTGTAAATTGTTTTAATTATTGTTTTTAATTGTTAATTTTTAATTTTGTATTTGTTGGAGCTAATTGTTGTAGGCCGCCTTTGTGTGCCCATAGGGCAAAAAGTTAAAGCAAGTGAGTTAAAGCCAGGAAGAATAGCCAGGCAAAAGAAAAGATAATCTGATGGTTCTTCTAGCTAGTAAACTTATTTCTGTCTATGTACCTGACCTGCTGGGTTCCTCCCAACAGTCTTTAACTCTGATCCCAAGAGAGTGGGTTCCCCCTGCCAGTCTGGTCGAAAGTACACAGGGAGAGCTTTTTCTGTCCATGATACTTCTTGCTGGAATCAGGTCTGATTGGCTAGTAACTCTGATATCTGATCTGTCCTTTCCTGGGTTATAGATTTCAGCAATCACCTCTGAGTTGCTCTCTAGCCAGGGGCAAGGGTGAGGGAACCCCCACCCCCCCACCCCCAAGGACACATGTCCAGGACTTTATAGCAGGGAATAGGTAAAACCTGCACAAAGAGGAAATGGCATAGCTGTTTCATCACAGAGGGCACAATCCTAACCAACTTTCTAGTACTGGCATAGCTGTGCCATTGGGGCATGTGCTGCATCCTGCAGCTGGGGGGTAGTCATGAAACCCTCCTCAAGGTAGGGCAATGTTTGTTCTCTTACTTCGGAGTTGCATTACCCTTATGTCAGTGCTGGAAAATGGGTTAGGATTGTCGCCAGAGCTTCTAAGTCACTACTGACTTGTCTGATTGATTTCAGTTGTGCTTATTCATGACTAAATCCTTGGGATACAATCCTACCTGCTGTGGACAAGCAGGGGAGGGTTGATACCTTCATGGCCTGCTTGTGAACTTCCCAGGAACACCAGGTTGGCCTCACTGGGGATGCTAAATATACATTGCTCCTATTCCGCAAGGCAAGCCTTACATTTCATATAATGATCAAATATTCCAAATAATGGACTGTCTTGTAGTTCTTGGTGTCTGTGACTTTGTTACCTGTGGCCCTACCCTAATGTGTAACCGCAGCTAGATACAGGATAGTATTAACTCATGCTACAGTTGTTTTTTTCCCCCCAGATCTGAAAAGTCAGACTTGAAACAGCTTCAGAAGACCAAGGACATGGGGAAAATAATACAGTAGCTGTGAAGGCATTGATGAAAAGAGACTCGGGTGCTATCAAATTCATGTAAGGCTGCAAAGGAATTTGCAGAAGGCTACAGCCAGCCAAAACAAAGGGATTTAAAAAAAATGACCTTGAGGGCAGACTTTTCCAAGGTATTTCTTACCCCTTCCCAGGGAGCATTATGTACCTTTTTAAAATGGCAAATTGACAATCTTAAAGTTGACACCGTCCATTTGTCTAAAGATTAGAAGCTGCACATGGGCTGATGGAAGAGATTTCAAACCTGCTGCCAGGGTCAGCATAGTAGTTAACCTAACCTGAAGATTTAAAAAGGGGTACGTTCAGCACTGTTTCCCAGTTTCCTTTCCATTGGCAAAGAACGGTGAAGTTGGAAGGAACTCAAAGCACAGCTGTTCTGATCTTGGGCCACAAGGCAGGACTCTGTGTACCCATCCATGGCTCACAGATGAACCTGTACAATTCAGATCAGTTCACTAACAGTGGATAAATCAAAGACATTCCTTAACAGGGAAATCCTTAAAAGGGAACGAGTCATGGACTCTTCGCTCACAACAGTGCAGTGACTCATGGACTCTTCGCTCACAACAGGAGAGGAAACTGAACGCTTTCCACATGCGCTGCCTCCAACGCATTCTCGGCATCACCTGGCAGGACAAAGTTCCAAACAACACAGTCCTGGAACGAGCTGGAATCCCTAGCATGTATGCACTGCTGAAACAGAGACGCCTGCGTTGGCTCAGTTATGTTGTGAGAATGGACGATGGCCGGATCCCAAAGGATCTCCTCTATGGAGAACTCGTGCAAGGAAAGCGCTCTACAGGTAGACCACAGCTGCGATACAAGGACATCTGCAAGAGGGATCTGAAGGCCTTAGGAGTGGACCTCAACAGGTGGGAAACCCTGGCCTCTGAGCGGCCCGCTTGGAGGCAGGCTGTGCAGCATGGCCTTTCCCAGTTTGAAGAGATACTTGGCCAACAGTCTGAGGCAAAGAGGCAAAGAAGGAAGGCCCATAGCCAGGGAGACAGACCAGGGACAGACTGCACTTGCTCCCAGTGTGGAAGGGATTGTCACTCCCGAATTGGCCTTTTCAGCCACACTAGACGCTGTTCCAGAACCACCTTTCAGAGTGCGATACCAGAGTCTTTCGAGACTGAAGGTTGCCAACAAGAAATAGGGAAGAAGTGACAAATTTGTTCTCAACTGCCTCTGAAAGTAGAACTAGAATCAATGGGTACAAACTCCAAGAGAAGAGCTTCTGATTGGACATCAGGAAAAAATTCCTGATGGTAAGGGCAGTTTGGTAGTGGAACAGACTACCAAAGACTACAGACTACAGACTACAAGGAAGGTGGTGGACCCTCCCTCACTGGAGGTCTTTAAGCAGAGGCTCAACAAGCACCTGTTAGAGATGCACCTGTTATCCACCTAGGAGGATATCCTGCTTCATCCAGGAGGTTGGACTAGATTATCTCTTAGGTCCCTTCTAACTCTATGCTTCTATGAAATGGCAAATGGTGGACATGCTCTGAGTCAGGGGTGTCAAACATAAGGCTCCCTGGGGGCTGAATGCAACCCTCGGAAGCAATTTAAGCGGCCCCTGTTATAATTGGGCTCTCCCAGCTTGATAATTGGACTCTCTCATACCTTGAAAATATGAGCAAGATTTGCCCATTTGTCTATGCAGAGGAGTGGAGTGTGGAGGAGTCAGCTGGCAAAAAAATGGATCATATCCTTGAGAAGCTGGTCTGAAGCTTGCTTGCAGCTCCCTGTGAGACCTTGGAAAGTGGAAGAATCAGCAGCCAGGCCGATGATTGCACTATGAAGGAAAACATCTGGAGAACTGAAAGTTTCTGTGAGATTTTTTTCATTTAATACTTTCAAAAATCTGATTGAAAAATGAATTTATGTTCAGCCTGCTTTTGTAAGATGATAGATAGATAGATAGATAGATAGATAGATAGATAGATAGATAGATAGATAGATAGATATTGTACTGATTTGAGTCTGTTGAGAAATGTATTGGCAACCTTCAGTCTCGAAAGACTATGGTATCGCGCTCGGAAAGGTGGTTCTGGCACAGCGTCTAGTGTGGCTGAAAAGGTCGATTCAGGAGTGACAATCCCTTCCACACCAGGAGCAAGTGCAGTCTGTCCCTGGTCTGTCTCCCTGGCTATGGGCCTTCCTTCTTTGCCTCTTAGCCTCAGTCTGTTGGCCAAGTGTCTCTTCAAACTGGGAAAGGCCATGCTGCACAGCCTGCCTCCAAGTGGGCTGCTCAGAGTCCAGGGTTTCCCACCTGTTGAGGTCCACTCCTAAGGCCTTGAGATCCCTCTTGCAGATGTCCTTGTATCGCAGCTGTGGTCTACCTGTAGGGTGCTTTCCTTGCACGAGTTCTCCATAGAGGAGATCCTTTGGAATCCGGCCATCATCCATTCTCACGACATGACCGAGCTAACGCAGGCATCTCTGTTTCAGAAGTGCATACATGCTAGGGATTCCAGCACGTTCCAGGACTGTGTTGTTAGGAACTTTGTCCTGCCAGGTGATGCCAAGAATGCGCCGGAGGCAGGTGTTGAGAAAGGTGTTATATAAATATTGTAATAAATAAATCCCATCAGTGGAAGGCCCACTCCTTCACCCCAAAAGGTGGGCGACTGTGTGCGTGTGTGCCACCAGGTCACCCAGCCACTGGCAGGGAAGGTGAGTTGGTGCAGAGGATGGGATGTGGGTGAAGAGCAGGATGGTTGGGGCAGAGAGGGGGAGGATCAGGGTGGCAATTTGGGCCACAGGGGAGGGCAGAGGGCAGTTATCATTGGCAAAGGCACCACTGATATCCTGTGCCCCCTGGTTGGCCTCACTATGCACCCTTGGGTCCACTCGGACTTGTGGAGCTGGCACAGATCTGAGTATACCCATTGGGGACAATGGTGAGGCAGAGAAATTAAGTAAGAGTTTTTACTTACCCCTCTGTCTCATCAAGGTCCTTGGCTGACCTGAAGGATGAGGAAATGGAGTCTGTGTCAGCACCATTGCACCTCACAAGCTGGCCGAGGATAGAATTGGACCACAGCATGATGTTTATGATCTTTACTAGTAATTTTCAGTGGTGTAGCTAGAGGGGGGTGCAAAGCACTAAGTTTTGAAGGGAGCCTCACCGCAGCATGAAGGGGCCCCTGTCACTCCCCTTTGGAGCCATTCCAGGCATATGCCTGGCTCCGAAGGGGAAAGGCTGCTTGCACACCATGGTGAGGCTCCCTGCAAAACCTAGTGCTTTGCACCCCCCCTCTAGCTATGCCACTGGTAATTGCTACAAAGTGGTCACTGAGTTCCAGGTACTCTGGCTGCTTTTGGAAGCGCATGACTGACTTGAAATTATATATTTTTATATTCACTTGTTATTTTAAAAAGGTACTCATTATGAAAAGCGTTGGCCACATTGCAGTATCTACAGACAAGTGCCAGTAATTCCGATTCTGAAAGGCGACTTGGCAAATGCCAAGATTCCCTTTGAAAGGCAAACGCAGGCTGCTTCTTGTGAATAGAGCCAGTATAAAGACTGGCTGGGATGACACAGAGTCAGCCAATGCAAGCAACATTTCAGTCTAAGGAAGAGGCCATTTGGGATAAATTGGCACGGTGTGTATGTCATGTCTCTTCGGTGGAATCACAGCCATTTTCAGGATGGGTTTTTGTGTGTGTGTGTGTGTGTGTGTGTGTGCAAAAAAACATTATAGATATTCTAGAAGTTACCGACAACAAAAGGCAGACATCTGGTGGCTGACAGGTACCATAGGATATCAGCAGGTAGCGCTTTGCTTTTGAAAACCATTCAGATTAATCTAGCCCAACAGGACAATGGGCCTTTGATGAAGCCTTTGATATAATCTGCTCGGTTTCCCCCTCCCTTTCTCTCTCTTGCCTGAACCGCGAGGATGAAACGGGGACCTGAAGAGATTTTGTCTGAAAGATATCCATTGCAACTCATTCTTCAAGGTATTACCAACAGCTCCGTGAACTGAATATGAAATGGCTTTAATCAAACCCAGCCTCGCAGAATGCTAAAGGAGCAAGCTTAACAGGACGGAATGACTCCAGCCGAGCATTAGCAGGCTACGGGGTTTCGGAGCGAGAAACAAATGGGATGTACCCCCCCACCCCCACCGCCAAGCAAGATGTTTCCATGGAAAGTTTTACTGGCATTAAAATAAATCCCAGAACTTAAAGACAGTTCAAGCATGCGCCTTTCATGCTCATGGATGTGCCTAGCTGTGGCTGACACAAGCTGTGGCGGGAGGTACTGTGGACTGGGGTGCTGTCATTTGTCGAGCGGACCTGGTGCCACTTTCTGAAGGAAATGGGCTGGATTTTTAAAAATGACCAGTTCAACCCAGCATGCGCTGCCTTTGTGCATCTTCATGCCTCTTTGTTTCTATGCGTGAATGTGTTGGGATTCGTTTTCAGAAAAGGGATGGACTATTTCTGCAACCAAGTAGGTGTTGATCCTGGCACAAAAGCAGGCAGGCAGGCAGGCAGAAACATACCCCCTTCCCTCTCCCTGCTACTGATTCACAGCATAAAAAGGGAGTGAGAGGAGAGGCTGCTGTATCTTGGATCAGGGGTCCAGCCCCTTCCTCCTGTCAGGTGCAACGAGGCACTACAGGACAAGCACCATGGGAGGGCAGGCTATATAGCAGTATTTTTAAAAATTAAAAACCAAAACCGAATGATGGCTTAAAATAGATTGGTATGGTACAAATCTCCTAAAGCAGGGGTGTCCAAACCCCAGCTCGGGGGGCCAGATGTGGCCCGCAGCGAGCCTCTGTCCGGCCCGTGGCCAGCCTCTTGTCCCCTGAAAGAGTGCTGAACACTTGACTGAACGTGACCAGAGCTGTGCTCTGATTGCATCTGGAGGGTGTTCTGAGGGCCGGAGAAGCTGAGTAAATGAGCCCACTCATTTATTTATTCAATTATCTAAGTTCCATCTCTAATTTATTTATTTAAATTTTATATTTAAATTTTTTCCCCAGCGCTCAGTACTGTGCCAGATATTTCATGTGGCCCTCTGGCCAAAATGTTTGGAGACCCCTGCCCTAAAGGAAAAACACAGGGCCTGAACAGGCCTGAAGCGAACCAAACAGGAACCATGAAAAAAAAACAACAAGGCTCAGAAATTTTATTTTAGCATGCACCCCTAGGCATTTGGGGCAGGAATAATTGGTCTCCCATAATGGGTCTGCTGCTGGACCAATCAAAGGTCTGCCAAATTTAGCATCATTCATTCCTCCAGGGAGCCCACAAGCAGGGCAAGGAAGCAATGGCCTTCTCTGGTGATTGCTCTCCCATGACTGGTATTTACAGGTATATTGCTCCTGCATTTGGAGGTTCCGTTAGCCATCAGGACAAATAGCTAGTGATAGATCTTCCATCGCCTTTTAAAGCCATGTGGATCTGTGGCCGTCAGCTGAATTCCAGGCACTAATTATGTAAAAAAAAAAAAAAAAAATCCTTCCTTTGGTCTATCCCGGATATCCTGAGCTCCCTTGTAATATAAGAAAAGGAAAGGAGCTTTTCCCTATTCAGTTTCTCCATTACACGCCTAATTTAATAAACTTCTACCCCTCCAATTGTCTTTTTTCCTAAACTAAAAAGCTCCAAACTTTTTGCCTTTCCATGAATGGCAGGTGTTCCAGCCCTCTTTCAATGCCCCTCCACACATTTGTTTGACCTCAGCCAAGGGTTTGCTGAGATGATGTCCAGTTCTGCTGTGACCCTTCATATTCATTCCATTTGTGAGTGGTGCCATTGTTTAACTTCACTGCGTTCGTCTATTAGAGTCATTTTATGAATTCCCTCTGTCTAATTTGATTGTGGATTTCTTCGTTTTCTCATTTAAGGCCTGTAACCTGCCACTGCTTGGATCAGCAAGCAGTTTACTAACTCTTTAGGAAACATCCATATTCAGCTTTCCTTTGCGATCAGGGCAAGGGCTTCATGGTTTCAGCTTAGCTGAGAGGGACAAAACTGAAGTTTAGGTTTGGGACTTCTCAAACAATTCTCTGAGGTTCCTTATTATACTTTGAGAAGTCTTTGTATGTGTGAGCATGGAGGAAGCACTGATACGTATGCCTGACTCTGTAGCACAAGTGACTTAAGGATTTTGTTTCAGACTGGGACCCTCTGGGAAACTCAACAGGAATTCAGGCAAGGGAATAAGACCATGAATGGCTCACTGTGGAGCTTGGGGGTCAGTGGGGTGGGATCAGTGGCATAGCTAAGGGGGTGCAGGGGGTGGCAATTGTACCAGGCAACAAGCTTTAGGGGGGCAACAAGCTGAGCTTGACACTAGTGGCTGAAATTGTGAAAACCTTGGTATGTACCTGTACAAATAATACCATCATGTTATATATCGCGAAAGGTAGTTTAATGCTGAATGGAATGAATCAAACTGCATTGGAATATCTGTATTCTATCAAAAGTTATGACCAATTAACCAGAGAACAATTTATTTATCTATTTACTTAGTAAATTAAATGTGATTTCGTCTTGGGGGGAGGAGCTACAAAATCTTCTTTGACCCTGGGTAGCAGATGCCTTAACTATGCCACTATCCCATTTTTCATTTTTTAAAGAGTCTGGGTGTGGCGTCACTTCTGGAAGTGATGTCACTTCTAGGACATCATTTTCCACTTGGCACCGGGCTACACTTTCATATGCTACCCCACTGGGTGGGGTTCAGGCAGGATGCAGAGTATCCCAGAATACCAAGCTAGGATGATGCTCCAATAAGAATCTGGAGCTATGGGACGGTCCTACAGTTTGGCAGATTTAGCTCCACCCCCTCTGAATAAATTGGCAGTGCTAAAAAGAACCACACCCTGTTTCTCAGGGACTGGCTCTGGCAGAGTTGGCCCAGAGGATTGGGCCAACACACAAGGATAACACACAAAAAATTGTTCTGGTGCTTTGGAGGTTAGACCTATTCTTAGATATATTTGGGGCACTGATTCCAAAAATGGGATCGGTTTGGATCAGCTCTAGTTTTGGAGATACGGCATGTTGATGTGCAGAGGACTGGTTGAACCAGCATATAAGGTGGCTATGCTCTATCTCCAAAGCTAGAGCTGATAGAGCAAAACTGATGCCATTTTTGGAATCAGTGCCTGAGATATGTCCAAGAATAGGCTTAACATTTAAGGCACCAAAATGTGTGTTGGTCTGTATAATGAAGCATCCTCCAGATCTAATGGCTCTAAAGGGACATGGAACTTGCCTTATGGAAAACAGTGAATGATTGCACAGGACAAGTGCAGGGTGTACAAGCTACTTTGTAGGATGAAGCCAAAGGCAACTGTAGTCCAGCTCTTCACCCCTAACATTAGGCACACAGATGCCATTGGAAAGCTAATGAGGACAGCATGATAGAGGCAGCCTCCAGTGATAATCAGAGATACACCTTCTCCTAAAGTGGAGGCTCCATTTCAGAAATCCTGGCTCATAACCTCTGATAGTTTTTTTTTAATGACATAGTCCAATCCTTAAAAAAAAGGAGTTAGTAGCTGCTATTACTACCATGTCAATCCTAAATATTCTGTATTCCTAGAGGAAAGACTTCCTTCAGTGTGTCCTGAGTCTACTCCCAGTCAGTTTCATGAAACCATTCCAGGTTCTCTGGTTTTGAGGGTCATTTTGTAATCACATAGCAGCAAACCCAGGTTTGCCACTGAGTATACAGATATCAGGGGGCCACAGGCAATCCCAATTGTTTGGGGATTAGACCTGAATGACTTCAATCACCTATGTTGTTATGATCACATTTAACGTATTTGGCTAGATACTAAAAAAAATAATCAATGTATACTTTTTTTAAAAAGGTTCAAGGGGGGAAGAGAGAGAGAGAGCGAGAGAGAGAGAGAGAGCTTTGTCCACACTATTCACAAATTTATATACATTTATCATCTCTGCACTCAGGTACCTGAGAAGAGGAAATTAAGAACAAGATAAGGACTTCTGCTATCAACCGATATTTAAAAGAAAGAAAAGTAAGACATAACAAAACTCTGAAAAAAGGGGTTTGTTCCCAGTGTCTTCTGGGGCTAACTGTGGGGTATCAATCTCCCTCCTCTGATGAGATTTCTGTTTTGGGCTCCAAGCCCAGGTGGAACCTGCCAATTGACAAAATATCACCTTTTAAAGAAGGCCTCCATCTGGCTGTTGGTTCAAGAAGGAGAACCCTCCAATTTACACATCTGATTCCTGAATCAGAAGGTGTGAAACATATTGTTTCTGTGTTCACATAACCCCATCTGGATTTTGGAGTTACTGATAATATTTACCTTTAATGCAAAGCACAATGAAATTCTTTACAACTTTTTTTGCAGACCCATGTGCGATGCATTTTTGAAAAAGGAAGATGATCTGTTTGAGTCCCCTCTGCATGTTTTTTGTGCCCCTGTTCTGTTTATTTAGGATTCATGCAGGGAAAAATTAGGAACGTTTTTACTTCCTTTCTAGAATCTAGACGATGAAACAATTTCTGTTGGCATTATCAAGGTGAAGAAAAATGAGTTTGTAAAGCCTGAAGGAAAACGACATGACCCATCACACAATGTGCCAGATGAAGGGTAAATTGAAACTCCCTATTATTTATTGAAAACAGCAACTCAAACCTACACAGATTTTTCAGCCTGACGGGGCACAGTTATTTCATATTTTAAACATTAAGAAAGCAACAGCAGGGGGAAGCTGTCATGGAGCTATCAAGTGAATTGAGCCAATGAGTGAGATAATTGTTCACTGAGGAGGAGGTGGCTCAGTTTGTAATGCTCTATTGCCGAGGCCCTCGGAGAGGATGCTGATGGAGTTCACGAGGCCATTGAACTGGAAGATCTCATGAACTTTGGGATGGGTGACCGCAACTTAACCCAGGACTGGATAGTTGGAACAGGCAGGCAGTTGATGGAGAGATAAAGGCACCTAAAAAGCAGAGTGACTATAGAATGAACGCGCACCACCTCCCGCCCCAACTGGACAGTTTTGGTTGCCTTTCCAGGAACAAATATCATGGATAATGGTGCAGATCTGGGCAACCAGAGTGATCTGATTCTTGGAATGCTTTGCCTATGGCTAAAGATGTTTGGGTGGTCTTTCGTTTACAGTAAAAAAAGGTGGACTAAGAGGAATATAAAAGGTTTATAAAATTCTGCAAAGTATGAAGAAAGATTCATTTCCCCTGTTTCTTTCATTTCACTAGATTCTGGTGTCATCCAATGAAATTGACTGCTAAGAGATTCAGAAGAGAGGACCCCTTCACACAACATACAATTAATTTACTGAATTTGCTGCTGTAGGATGCAGTGATACAGCTTTTCAGAGGATTAGACAAATTCATGGACTGGAGGATGGGTCTATCAATGGCAGTTAGTGAGGATGGCTGTCTAGAACCACTAGGTTCTGAGGCAAAATACCAGAGAGTATCAGTTGCTGAGAACCTGATATTCCCAGGACAAGGCTCTTACTTTCACAATAAGGCTATAGGCCTCCCAGAGATATCTGGCATTATTCATTCTGTTTCTCTTTCACCTGGGGGGCAGGCAAATAGTTAAATAGAGCATTGAAGCTCAACCCTCCCAAATCACTGTGAACCTTATTCAGCCTCCCTCTGGTTTTTGAACCTCAATTATTGCCATTTGTGTGTGTTTTTATCAGTTCTAAAAAAATGAAAATACAGCACAATCTTATTAGCAGCTGCAGTAGTGTAGCTGTGGGGGGTGGTGGTAAGTGCCTCAATGTGCCATCGCAGCAATTCTGGGAAGTGATGGCAGTGCACAAACCAACCAGCATCTTTTGCATATTTCCGTAGCTGCCCAGAATGGCTCTGACAGGCTTCTTACATGGTGTGTTGTGGTGCCTGCACTACGTACCATTTTGCCCCCCTCTAGCTATGCTATTGAGCTGTTCTAGCTCTTGGCAGCAGCTTTTCAGCACAGCTGCCTTCTTGGGGTGTGTGTGTGTGTGTTATTTTTTAAAATCATATGGCTACTGCTAGGCAGTGGCATAGCTAGTGATCGTGTAGCCCAGTGCCAAGCTCAAAATGATGCCCCAGAAGTGATGTCACAACAGGAAGTGGCATCACACTCGGGCTTTTAAAAAAGTGAAGAGGGATGGTTATTTTCCCCTTGCTAAATACAAGAGGGGCACCACTTGAAAAAGTGCCTTTGTATTATGATACATGGAAATGACAGCTGACTCATATTAACACCTTTTTGGTTTCATGCTGTATCATAATAACATGTCATTGCCTCTCAGAGCAATCAGTTTCACAAGTCAGTTTTGAGTTAAGCAAATCCACTTTTTGTTCCATAAGGCGGTTGTGTTTTAATTTTCTGGTTCATTGGCCATAACGTTTGATAGAATAAAGATATTTCAATGCAGTTTGTTTCATTGCATTCAGCATAAAATGATCTTTCCAATGATATATAACATGATGGTATCGTTCATACATACCAAGATTTTCACAATTTTGGTCACTAGTGTCAAGCTCAGCTTGTTGCCCCCTAAAGTTTGATGCCTGGTGCAACTGCTACCCCCTGCACCCCCTTATCTACGCCACTGCTGCTAGGAGATGCCTGTTATCAGTAAGATTATGCTTTATTTCATGAAAAAAAAATCAAAATTTTAAAAAGAGACAAATTTAAATGGTGAAAACAGAAAATCAACACAGCAATGGAAATGAGAAAATTTCAACATACCCAGAAATTGTTTTATCGCCTGCACATATGGAACCCTATCTTTAGCATCAGGAGGGCTAGTGAGGTGCTTTCTTTAAACATGAGAATAGGAAGTACTGAGGAACAGCCCAAGAGAAGGATGGCAGCATTGGAAAAGTCACAGGAAGAGCTAGAGCATGATGCAATGGCAGAGCTATGCAGGGCCTATAGAACATCACAGCTGGACTTCCTTTTGCTGGAGGACTCAGAATGTCAAGGTCATTGCCTGAATCCATTTTATGATTCAGTAGCTTCTCTTCGCAGAATCGATGGTTGCCAGCTGACGTTTTCCTCACCTTAGAAATCTTGGGTTTCTTGCTTGGGAAAAAAATGTGTTGTGAGTACCAACCAAGAAACTTTCACTCCAGCAACACACTGCACATTTGAGCATCACCTGCACGACAAAGGGTGTGCGCTCTGCACCGTGTAAGTGGCCCCTCTGCCTTGCCATCAGAGCCATTTGGGACAGCAACGGCAACACGCAGGTGTGTTGCGTCACCTGTAATACTTACTTTATCATCCCCCTCAAGCTACACCATTGATCGTGATGATGGCAGTGCTAGAATATTCACACTGTAGCTGGCCCAAGGGTTTTCTTTCCTACCAGGGAAGCGCCGTTTCTCTGGGGACTTACTCTCGTGCCTCCTGAGCTACGTTTGGTGTCTTCGCTCCCTTGACAAAGCAAAACACCCAGTTGATACTGTTACTAGTGCCAGCACTGCTAATCTACCCTCCTATAATTTTCAGTGACAGATGTAGCCCTCTTTTGGGACTAGAAGTGCTAATGTGGCTTCCCACCACACCACATAAGCTGCCTCCTTTCTAATTGATGGCAGTTGTTTAGGGTTATGTCAGCTGTAGAATCCAGTGAGCAAGTCTGCATTTAAGCATCAAAGAGTCCTGTGACATCTGAATGACTGAACAGGCGTGCTGTGGCATAAGAATGGATGTGGGTACACAGATATTTTCAGAAATGCTCAAGAACCATTAAAGGGGCCTAACTAAGGGTCCAATTCAAGGGTCCAGGCGCACACTGTTGCAAATCTGCCCTAAGGCATGTTTGCGAGCCCTTACCGCCAGCCCAGGTCCAGAGCTAACCCAGTGCGAGCCCATGCTGGATCAGCTCCAGTGCTGAGCCTGCATTACCATGCATTCCCCAAATAAATCAGCCGACAACAGGTATGGGATTAAAATGGGCCACTTTATTGAATTACAACAAGAACAACAAGGCAAAGCAACAGGGTAAACAATACCCATCCTAAGTGCGGGGTTCTAAGTGGGGGAAATGGCCCTAGCCGTCTACGTCCCCCAATCTCATAGGGCGTCCACCTGACTCCAGGCGTAGCTCAATTGTTATTAAGCTCGCCTTTCACCGTCGCCCGAAGAGGGTAAGTCAGCCGAACTGCTATGCCTTCAGGTCACCCCTGCAAGGTCCCCAAGTTCAGACAAGGGGCTAACCAGCATGCCTCCCCGAGCTGGTCAAGCATCTTGAGAGCGGTTCTGGTTCACCCCTGTCCTTGCTGACTTAGATTGGACACCGAGAAGGTCTTCTGCCTACCCACCCCGCACTTCTACCGCCACAGGGGGAGGTCAGCCTAGTGCTTGGCCTTCCCTGCGGTCGCTTCCAGGAATGGAAATGAGCTCCGTCTAGCGCCTGCGCGCTGGACTAACCCAGTTGTCCCGCCCCCTCAGGCCAGCCAGCCAATCAGCTGGCAGCAAAGCCCTGCTGTCAGCTGATAGGGTTTCTGGCATGGCAAAATCATTGCTAGCATGCCATACAGGCACGCTAGCAGCCCTTCTGCCACCCGGCGGTCACCTGGACCACTGGGTGGTGGACAGGGAAGTGAGAGTGTGGGAGGAGGCAGGGAGGAGGTGTTCTGGAGAGGGGGAAGGTGGGGAGAGGGTGGGAAGGAGGCATGGAGGGGGGAGGGAGTAAGGCAGGAGGATGGCAGAACCAGTGGAGCTTGGCTCCACCAGATCCTGAGCCCCATGTCGGTCTATGGGGTCTGACACATTAGCTCACACTTAATGTAGGCAAGGGGTATTCTGCAGCTAACAATCACACCTATGATGGAGGCTTGGGGAAAAGCAGTTTGAAGGAGAAAGATGGAGAGTAGAAATTTAAAAGAGGCTACAGGGGGTGTTGGTTACATGGTTGAGTGAAAAGTATGGCCTTCCTGGCCTGTGGATCTGTGGCCTCTTGCCCACAGCCCTGTAAGTAGCCACAATACTGGTCTGGCCCTTTTCTCATCAGGCAAAAACCGAGCACCAAGTGCACATGTATAATTGTGTGTCTCCTGCATAGCTTGACATAAACAGAAATAAAATATTCATCATGTAATTCTAGGCAACAGCCTAGAGTTGTCCTGTGGTAAGGACAACATCCAAGGACATGTCCAAACACAATCACAGCGTTTCAACATATAGCATGGGCAGCCATTCTGCTTACTTTCTCAAACATGCTGGTAATACGAGACTATAATTTTTGGGGGGATAAATGCCGTGGTCTAAACTAGAATTCAAGACTAGATAATTTTTAAAGCTAAAAACTAAACTAAAACTCCAATAGAAGTGAAAAGCTAAAAAAATAAAACTGAGAACGAAGGCTAAAAGTAAGAATCAAAAGCTAACACGAAACTTGAAAAAAATTAGAAACTAGATCACGGCATTTATCCTGAAAAAAACTATTATGGTCCAGAAAGGAGCCCAACTATGAAAGCCTTAGTATGTACTGGTAATATTTTATTTTAATGGTGCTTTTCTAGAAGTTGCACTGCCAACTCTCATGAGTGAAGGAGAGCCCTTGAAATACTCAGCTGTCCACTAAAATAATTCTGGGAACTTAAAAACATTGGCAGATCAATTATCTCTTTCCTGGAGATGAGTATCATTTTGCATTGCTATTCAATGCAAAAATGAATCGCATTTTTCATTTTTAAGCGTGTAGTTAAGTGTGGCAAACCCTTCAATATCCCTTTTCTGGTTTTCAAACTTCAGTGGTGCCAACTCTTTCATCTCTTCTTTAGTTGTTACTGTGTTGACTGATGTGTCATGTTTTCAACAGAAGCTGATAAGCAAAGATCAGTCCTGCCTTTAACGCTAAGACAGTTTGGGTGCTTGCAAAATAAAAGGAGTATCATACTTATACTATGCACTTAATTACACAGGACCTGGCAAGCACTGGCCACCACAAATTGCTTCTGAGTGGTCTAGACTCCATGTGGTGGAAATCATAGGTATACGTTTGGGGGTTGCAGGAGCTTAAGAGTGAACTGAAGGCAGTGGTGTAGCTGGAGAGGGTGCAAAACACTAAGTTTTGCAGGGAGCCTCACTGAGGGGTGCAAGTGGCCCCTCCCTCTCCCCTTCAGACCCATGGGGGGGTAGCAAAATAGTGGCATAACTTTGAAGGGGAGGGGGGCTGCTTGCATGCCATGGTGAGGCTCCTGGAGAAACTTAGTGCTTTGTACCCTCAAGCAAAGTCACTGACTGATGAGGGATGGAATTATAAGTGATATCCAAACAGGAAAATCCTAAAAAGCAAGTAGTGTTAATATTAACTTGTATTCTTGTAGGGCTGCATGTATTAGGTGCATTTCAGTTGCACATGATGGGTAAATAACACTGCAGGTCTATTAGCTAAGGGGCTTAATCACAGATCCTTCTTCCCTTAGTATTACAAATGACTATGTAAACGAGCATAAAAGTTCTGTGAGTTAATAATAAGCCTTGCTGTTCTCTTAATTCTCTGCAGGGAGACCTTCTTGAGGAGCAACACAAAGATTAGGCCTGCGTGAGATGCTGAACATATTGGGAAACCTACTGACTAAAATCAGAAGAATGTTCAGAACATTAGGCATAATCCGGTCCTCTGTGTATACAGCAAGTGCCAGCTTCCAGAAGGGGAGACGCTGCCAGGCCTCTGTTGCCAATCTGAAACCAACAAGAGTGGGCAGGAACACCTTGTCTACTTTCTAGAAGCAGTGGCATAGCTAGAGGGGGTGCAAAGCACTAAGTTTTGCAGGGAACCTCACTGCAGCATGCAAGCGGCCCCTTCTGGTCCCCTTGAAAGCCATTCCAGAAGGTGGGAGCAAAATGAAGGTGTACGCTGCCCCTCCTGTAGCTTAAGCCTCCATTTTGCTTTCACCACCCAGAATGGGTCTGAAGGGGACTGGGAGGGGCCTCTTGCACACTGCGATGAGGCTTCCTGCAAAACTTAGTGCTTTGCATTCCCACTAGCTATGCTACTGTGTAGAAGGTCAAGATGGATGGAAGTTGTAGAGCAGATTGGTCTAGGATGAACCAAAAGCATTACAGAGACATTAGTTCATTTCTTTATGTCTCCAAGAGCCCAATCCTATTCCCCACTCGCGCCGTTGTTATCCGGAATTGCTCTGACAGCAAGTGAGAGGGCCTGCTTTCAGTATTGATGGTACTTACTGCTCCACTCCTCCTGTAGCTACACCCTTGGAGCCAGGTGATTATTTTCTTGAGATGTCTTATTTGATAGGTATGAAATGGTAGGTGTTTGGACAGCATGCCCCCAATTTCATTTCATTGGGGCTGGAGATCTTCTAATATCCTACGAGCTTAACCGAAGCAGACCTAGGAAGCCTTATGAGATTTCTGCTCACTCGTTTTAGGGGGGCTGGTGAATAAACAAACCAGCGTTGTGGCAGAAATTAGGTTCAATGGTTTTTAAAACATCACCTCCAGGCTCTAAAATTTTATGAACCCATGAAACCTCACCATCAGAGATAGGAACAGGAGTTGTGCCATAGGTTTCAATAGAGTTACACTCACACTCATGTCTCAGTCCATAATTCTGCCTCATCTTTTTAAAACAACTGACCTCACGGTTTGTTGAGCAGCCCTTTACAGCTTTGTGCATGCTGCTTATTCAGTCCTGGAAGAGTGCATTGTGCTTTATAGCCCCAAATAAAATCTTTGCCCTAAGGCACTTTCAGCAGCCAATAGCCACACAGCAAAGGAAGGAACTTCTTAAATGGTTATCGAGCTTATACAAAGGTAGCGGCAAGGTTAAGAAAGAAGTGGCACTGACCCAATAGTCAACTTACTGTTGAAAACAACATATCACCATGTGACTGTAGCAATTGTGAATCCTGTTCTGAAAATCATGGCAACCTTTTCTGGATTTTGTCATCTTTTGAATTGATCAACTTATGGCCCAATTCTATCCAGCCCTTATGCTGGCAGATCTCATGATCCACTAGTGTAAGGCCCCAGCCACTGAAGCTCCAATCCTACCCACATTTTCCTGCCCCATTGATTACAATGGGATTTACTTTCCATTTAGAAATAGTAGACACAGATAGGGTTGGGCTCAACACAGCAGTCATTCTGTGGGCCACTGCTGCCAGCCCAAAGTCCTGGAGGCTACATGCAGGTGACAACGGACTGCAGAATATCCCTGGTAAGTCAGTGGCAGGAGCATAACTGGGGAGGATTGGGGTGTGGAACGGGCCAGGGTGGAGGTGGTTTGGAAGAAAGAAGGGGCTGGACCTTGGAGCACATGCTTGATCCTATCTCTTCTTCCCAATCTGGACATGCCCCCAGAGGTTCTTCAGACTTATGCCAGCAAAGGAGCTGGTTTAGGTTTGAGGACGCCCACTACAGGTTTGAGGTTTGAGGACCAGGCAGCCTACAGAGAGGTAAGTAAAAATGTCTTTGCTTACTTCTCCTGGGCAATCTGGGACTCCTGGGCAATCTGGACCCCAGATGGCCCATAGCATGCTGCACTCGGTCTGCAGGGGTTAAGATTGGGCTGTTGCCAGTCTTACTTGAATGGAGCCAGCACTACATTACTGTTGTGTTGTGAGGGGAAATTAAAGTGGCCTCTCCAGCCACACTGACACTGATAAGAGTGTGACCACAGCTTGCCACTGATAAGAGTGTGAGCCTCCCCATCTAGATGAGCTCTGGTGTGTTTACTGAGCAGCATTGATGGTAGCCAGCAGAGCTCTGCTCAGTGCCAGTGTGGCTGGAGGATCTACATTAATCACCCCAGAGTGCCTATTATCCCCTAACATAACAGTTCTCCCGAGCAACACTGCATTGGACTCTGCAACAACCAAGTGATTTTCCAGTTAGGTCAGTTCTAGTTCCTGTTCTTTGCAAAACACATTTATGAACTGGTTTTTGTGTTCAGGTGCATCTGAGTTTGTGTCAACATATTTGGATATTGTTTGAGATGTATTGGTGCACTGAACATGAAATATTTTACATATAGAACTAAAATATGGTAAGAACATAAGAACATCAGAAGAGCCCTGCTGGATCAGGCCAAAGGCCCATCTAGTCCAGCTTCCTGTGTCTCACAATGGCCCACCAGGTGCTTCAGGGAGCACACAAGACAACAAGACAAATCTGCGTCCTGATGCCCTCCCCTACATCTGGTATTCTGAGGTAGCCTACCTCTAAAATCAGGAGGTTGCACATATCCATTATGGCTTATAATCCGTGATGGAATTTTCCTCCAGAAATTTGTCCAGTCCCCTTTCTAGGTTGGATGCCGTCACCATAATCTGTGGCAAGGAATTCCACAGACTAATTACATGCTGGATAAAGAAATATTTTCTTTTGTTTGTTCTAACTCTCCCAACACTCAATTTTACTGGATGTCCCTTGGTTCTGGTGTAACCAATCACTGTAACCTTTCATCATAAGGGAAGTGCCCCAGCCCAGTAGTCAATTTGGTTGCTCTCTTCTGCATCTTTTCCATTATATCCTTTTTGAGAAGTGGCAACCAGAACTGGACACAATACTCCAGGTGTGGCCTTACCATTGAGTTGTACAATGGCATTATAATGGTCTTTTTAATCTCAATACCTTTTCTAATGATGCCAAGCATTGAATTAGCCTTCTTCACCACCGCTTTGGGTTGACACTTTCATTGAGCTGTCCACCAGCACCCCAAGATCTCTCTCCTGATCTGTCACAGACACCTCAGAACCCTATATGTGAAGTTTTGATTTTTGTTGCCTCAATGTGCATTGCTTTACACTTGCTTGCATTGAAACGCATCTGCCATTTTCTGCCCACTCTCCCAGTTTGCGGAGATCCTTCAGAAGCTCTTCAGAATCCCTTCTGGTCTTCACCACTCAGAAAAGTTTGGTGTCGTCTGCAAACTTGGCTACGTCACTGCTTAACCTTTTCTCCAGGTCATTTATGAACAGGTTGAAAAGCCCCCGTCCCAGGACAGATCCTTGAGGCACACCGCTTCTCACTTCTCTCCACTGTGAAAATGGCCCATTAGAACATAAGAACATAAGAACAGCCCTGCTGGACCAAGCCATAGGCCCATCTAGTCCAGCTTCCTGTATCTCACAGTGGCCCACCAAATGCCTCAGGGAGCACACAAGACAACAAGAGACCTGTATCCTGGTGCCCTCCCTTGTATCTGACATAGCCCATTTCTAAAATCAGGAGGTTGCACATACACATCATGTCTTGTAACCCGTAATGGATTTTTCCTCCAGAAATTTGTCCAATTCCCTTTTAAAGGTATCTAGGCCAGATGCCATCACCACATCCTGTGGCAAGGAGTTCCACAGACCAACCACATACCGAGTAAAGAAATGTTTTCTTTTGTCTGTCCTAACTCTCCCAACACTCAATTTTAGTGGATGTCCCCTGGTTCTGGTGTTATGTGAGATTGTAAAGAGCACCTCTCTATCCACTCTGTCCATCCCCTGCATAATTTTGTATGTCTCAATCATGCCCCCCTCAGGCATCTCTTTTCTAGGCTGAAGAGGCCCAAATGCCGTAGCCTTTCCTCATAAGGAAGGTGCCCCAGCCCAGCCCATTGACACCCACGCTCTGTTTCCTAGTCCTCAACCAGTTCCTAATCTATGAGAGGATCTGCCCTCTAATTCCCTGACTGTGGCGTTTCCTCAGCAGCCTTTGGTAAGGGACCATGTCAAACACCTTCTGAAAGTCCAGATATATAATATCCACGGGTCCGCCCATATCTTGGTTGGGCTTTTAAGAGATATCAACCCAGTCTTGATGTTGATTTCAGAAAAAAATTATTGAGGCTTAATTCCCAGTAAGTGTGCTTAAGACTGGAGCCTTTGATACCTTGAAGAATTGTCGTATCTTTTTTAAATAATACATGTGAATGCAATTTCTCTGCCATTGACAGAAAGTGCTAGAATAGCAGCCATAACACTCCCTCCCTGGCTGTCAGGCTTGATTCCATTTCACTCTTTGATGTATTAATGGATGTCTCTTTAATGCATCGAAGATGTCCTAAGATTGCCACTAATCATTGCTTTGGAGGAGAAATCGACTTTGATTGCACGTGCCCTCCTGGTAACGTTGTGACTCGTTCTGTACGTTCTCCCAACGTCTTGAACAATGCACAAAAGCTGTTCTTAGAGGGAGGTTAAGAATTTAAACGCTTAACTATAGATTTCTTAGCTGATGATATAATTGGAGGTATCAGGTCCTCTGCAGTGAAATTATTGGCTTTGTGTTTTTCGCATCTCTTTTCATTTTCCTCCCTACCACAACTTTTACAAAGCCGAAGCAGAGATAATGCACCAACCATAAGGACAATTTCCCTTTCCCTTTTGGGAAAAGATAGTCTGTTTCCAGAAAAAATTGGGGACGTTAAGGATACCTTAAGAGCCCCATTGAAATATTTATCAGTCACGCAGTATAGTTCTCTTTAATGTGACATTAATATGGTTATAACAGACGAGCTGCACTTGAATCAGGCAGGTTTGGGGATTTTTAATATTGAAGAAAATGGATTCAGAGAAAGCACCCAAAAGAGGACAGTAAGCACACAGAGGGGAATACAAAGGGGGTACAAAGTTTCTTTTGGACCCTTCCCTTCTCTGTTGGATCATAATTTCATACAATCATTGGATCATAATTTCTGTGAATTATGACATTTAAAACTATATGGGCTTACCCAAAATGTGAATATAAGAACATAAGAAGAGCCCCGCTGGATCAGGCCATAGGCCCATCTAGTCCAGCTTCCTGTATCTCACAGTGGTCCACCAAATGCCCCAGGGAGCACACCAGATAACAAGAGACCTGCATCCTGGTGCTAGCCTCCATACAATATATGCAAACATTTTCTGAGATCCTGGGAAATTTCCAGCTCCCTTCCTTTGGCACCTGGCTCCCTTTTTGACCTCAGGCCCAGATACAATGTACCCCAT
Organism: Tiliqua scincoides; assembly: GCF_035046505.1. NCBI lineage: Eukaryota > Metazoa > Chordata > Lepidosauria > Squamata > Scincidae > Tiliqua > Tiliqua scincoides. The sequence goes on from NC_089822.1 coordinate 8,761,622, forward strand.
GCACACCACTCCTATAGGCCCTGGTTAGGCTATGGGACATGTCCCCTTGGTGTGGGATGTACAGAACACTTGGAGGGAAGGTCTGAAGTTCAAGGGTATGCTTGAATTGTGAAGCAGATACAACTTTCCTCTTCCCACTGGCAATGGGTTGGTTGGATGCAGAGTCTTCACTGATCCCAGTGGGTAATTAGTCTGTGGAATTCCTTGCCACAGGAAGTAGTGATGGCATCTTGCCTAGATGCCTTTAAGAGGGGACTGGACAAATTTCTGGAGGAAAAGTCCGTCACGGGTTACAAGTCATGATAGGTATGTGTAAGCTCCGGATTTTAGAAGTAGGCTACCTCAGAATGCCAGATGTAGGGGAGGGCACCAGGATGCAGGTTGTGTCTTGTTGTGCTGTGTGCTCCCTGAAGCATTTGGTGGGCCACTGTGAGACACAGGAAGCTGGACTAGATGGGCCTTTGGCAGGATCCTGATCCAGCAGGGCTCTTCTTAAGTTCTTATGATCCATGTTGGATACATGAAGAGTGCAACAAGCCCTATCTTGAGCAAGTAGCTTGGGGTCTAACCGTAATGAGGGACTTCAGTCAGATTGGAATGAGCAACCCCAGCACCAGCAGACCGAAGAACCAAAGCCTGAAACCAAGGCCCACAAGGAACCATAGTTGGCAACCTTCAGTCTCGAAAGACTATGGTATCGCGCTCTGAAAGGTGGTTCTGGAACAGCGTCTAGTGTGGCTGAAAAGGCCGATTCGGGAGTGACAATCCCTTCCACATTGGGAGCAAGTGCAGTCTGTCCCTGGCCTGTTTCCCTGGCTATGGGCCTTCCTTCTTTGCCTCTTAGCCTCAGACTGTTGGCCAAGTGTCTCTTCAAACTGGGAAAGGCCATGTTGCACAGCCTGCCTCCAAGCGGGCTGCTCAGAGGCCAGGGTTTCCCACTTGTTGAGGTCCACTCCTAAGGCCTTCAGATCCCTCTTGCAGATGTCCTTGTATCGCAACAAGGAACCACTCCCCTTCATATCAAGAGCCTTGGGTTTCTGAACCAAAATGCCAGTGCCAGTGGTGGGCCAGGTGAGGAGTGGTAGACTAGAGGAGCACCAGAGCCCTGGTCAGAGGACTGCCCCTTTAAGACTCGCCACTCTCCAGGCTGGGTGGCATAGTCTGGAAGGGGTAATCTGAACCTGGCAGGGTCTAAGGACACAGTCTACCTTGCAGTGTTGGAGTAGGATACTTGCTTGGAGTTCTCCATGGTTCTGCAGCTCTGATCACCCTTGCTACCTGTCAGGTGCCTAGTTAGACCTTGTGTGATCTCACTTGTAAGGCAGGGCAGGGGGCTGTTGCATGTCTATTGTTTTGTTTGATTTGGAAAAAGGAAGCTCTGGAAGATGATTACGGGGCTGGGGCACCTTCCATATGAGGAAAGGCTACGGCGTTTGGGCCTCTTCAGCCTAGAAAAGAGACGCCTGAGGGGGGACATGATTGAGACATACAAAATTATGCAGGGGATGGACAGAGTGGATAGGGAGATTCTCTTTACACTCTCACATAACACCAGAACCAGGGGACATCCACTAAAATTGAGTGTTGGGAGAGTTAGAACAGACAAAAGAAAATATTTCTTTACTCAGTGTGTGGTTCGTCTGTGGAACTCTTTGCCACAGGATGTGGTGATGGCGACTGACCTGGACGCCTTTAAAAGGGGATTGGACAAGTTTCTGGAGGAAAAATCCATTACGGGGTACAAGCCATGATGTGTATGCGCAACCTCCTGATTTTAGAAATGGGTTATGTCAGAATGCCAGATGCAAGGGAGGGCACCAGGATGCAGGTCTCTTGTTATGTGGTGTGCTCCCTGACGCATTTGGTGGGCCGCTGTGAGATACAGGAAGCTGGACTAGATGGGCCTATGGCCTGATCCAGTGGGGCTGTTCTTATGTTCTTATGTTATTATGAAGAGATGCTGCCTTCTCATTGTAATTCTCATTGTGTGCGGTTCCTGTTCCAATCCTTTCCTAAAGCCCAAAGCCCCGAAGAGCTTGAGATGGCAGCTCAGGCAGATTCTCCCACACGAAGCTGCCTGACCTTTAGCTATTTTCTTCTGAGTTGCTCTCCTGTGTGGTCCTGACTCAGGAGGTGAGGCAAAGCAGATAATGACTGGATAGTGGTGGCATCTCTTCATCTCTGGAAAAAACATGCTGAAGCAGATCTATAAGAGACCTTCACTGTTGGACAGTATGTTAAAAACCTTCCTTTTTACCAAGGTTTTAAACGGACTGGTCTGCTGTTTAACCCCTGAAAAGATTTGGGGGATTTTAATGCTGCTTAAACAATGTTTTGCAGCTTGTTCCGTTTTATCTCTGTTTTACAGCGCAATCCTATCTTATGCTCGAGCAGACAGGCCAGGAGGCCTGCGCTGTATCCAGTGCAAGATTGGGACCAGAAGTGGCTCAGCTGGAGGCAAGGGGAAACTCTTCCCCTTACCCCTGGGTAAGCCACCACAGCTCCAGTGGGTCTCCTTGGACTTGCGCCTCCTCAGGAGGTGGCACAAGTCCGAGGAGAACAGAGCAGCTTCGAGCTGTTCTGAGCTGCTTGGGGAATGGGGTTGGGATCCGGCATAACTGCCAGGTCCCAGCTCTGTCTCCTGCTCCCCGCCCACCCCCTGGAATGCCCTCCACCCACCCTCCCCTGCCCCACAACGCCTCCCTCCTGCCTCCTCTTCGTTTCCTCCCCAGACCCCTGTGTGGGCCAAGCTCAGCCGACGCAACCCTCCCTCCCCGGATTGGCATGGCGGCTGAAGTGCACCTCTGTGCCGCTCCAGCTGACTCTCGAGGTGGTGCAAACGTGCTTTATGGCGCATTTGCAACCGTCCTGGGCTGGCACAAGGAACTTGCGCTGATCTAACATATAGTTAGGATTACGCCCTAAGGGCACAAGCCTAACCAGGTCTACTCAGAAGTAAGTCCTATTTTGTTCAATGGGGCTTACTCTCAGGAGTAAGTCCTGGGTGTAAGTTCCATTGAACTCAATAGGACTTACTTCTGAGTAGGCCTGCATAGGATTGTGCCCACTGTTATGCCCTTAATCTGTTAATTGTTTTGTTTTCATTTGTTTGTGATGTTCTGTACATTGCTTTGGATTCAGTGTAAAAGACTCATACAGCAGTACCTTGCACTTTCATCTGGTTAGGGACCAGAGCATGAATGAAAGTCAAAAATGGATGAATGTCAAAGCATAGCGTTATTTAGCTTACAAATTCATTTCAGGCAGTAAAAAACCTAAATAACCAATTATTGAACACATACAAATGCATGTGAAACCTAAATAGAAATAAAAGAAAAATAAACATAAGAACATTGACGAATGTCATGAAAGTTTGGATGAAATCAGTTGAAAGTGGAAAGCATGTGGATGAAATTTGAAATGCAGTCATAATTGAAAGTGGTTGAAAGAGCAAAGTGATGAAAGTCAAGTGGATGAGAGTCAAGGTCTGCCTGTAAGTGTCTTAAATGAATGCTGGTCTTGGTGTAGCGTCCCAGTCTACCAATCCTCAGATGGAGCAACCCGCTAAATATACAGGTGGGGCCTTGGTATCCATGGGGGAATCTGTTCTCGGATCCCCTGCAGATACAAAAAATCGCAGGTAATCACATCTGTGATTTTTGGTCCCCTTCTCCCTCTGAATGGGACAGGAACTGACTCTGGTCCTCTCCGGAGAGCCGGAGAGCTTTCTGAAGCCCACTGAGGCAGTGCGCGGCTGCCTCTGTGGGCTTCAGAATGGCCTGGAGAGGTGAAAAAATACCACTTCTGGTTTCCTAAGGGAAAGCGGAAGTAATTTTTTAACCATATAAGGCATTCTGAGGCCTGGGGAAGCCCCTTCCAGGCCTTTCTGAAGTCCACAGAGGAAGCGGGGGGATGCTGTTAATTTTCTAAGCTCACAATTCATGATTGGGTAGAGGGCTGTTTAGTTGTCTTCTGATCCAGCATGTCATGATTGTGGTGTTGTAAGCTGTGATCTGGTGCAGAACTTGGAGCTATCAACACAGATGGTTTTCCCCAGGGGCCCTATTAAATCTTCCATAGAAGCCTGCCGCTGGATAAGCCACCTGGGTCTGGGGATACCATGGGGGTTAATTGAGCCCTCTTGGCTGTGGAAGTAATTACCAGAGTTACTAGTCTCCCATTACTCATCATTAGTTCTAGTCTGGGCAGATGAACCTCCTAGGACCATAAAATAATTATTGCAAATGTTAATATCCTGTGGCACTTCGTCGCATAAACATTCCGAAAGCGTGATTTAGTAGGAAGGCAATAATGACAAGCCAAAAGGAGCCTGTGTATGGCTGGCCAGACTCTTCTGGTTTATTCAGCACTTACTCCTGATTGACTTGAAACAATGGAAAAATAAAGCCATTGTGAGTTTGTATCAGAGTAATCAGTATGCAGAGTGCATTGGTCACAACATTACAGGGGTTAGGTGTGCTTAAACCTACTTATTTCAGTGGATGTGAACACAGCTAAGGGTGCAATCCAAACCTGCGCTGGAGCAGGCAAGCCAGGAGGCTTGCGCTGCATTCAACATAGGTTCGTTGGCTGCAGCGGCTCAGCCAGGGGCAAGGGGAAGCTCTTCTCCTCACCCCTGGATAAGGGCTGCGTGCCCCAATGGGTCTCCTTTGGACCTGCCCCACCTCTGAAGGTGGCGCAAGTCCGAGGAAAGCGGAGCAGCTGGAAGCCTCTCTGTTCTCTCCAGGGACGGGGGTTGGGATCTGGCATAACCTTTGGGTCCCAACCCTACCCCCGGCTCCCCATGTGCCTGCCTCAGGGGCTGCCCATCGCCCGCCCTCCCCCTGCCCAGAAACGTCCCCTCCCTGCCCCTCCCCGCCCCCTTCCTGCCCCCACGCCTTCCTTTGCTGCTTGTGTCGGCACAAGTGCACTGACACAAGCAGCGGTGCAGGAGGCACCGCGGAGGCTTCTGCCTGCCTCCACACATCGGCGCATCTAAATGCGCCGACACAGCTCCCGCCCACGGAGGCGCAAACATGCTTTACGGCACGTTTGTGACCATCTAGGGCCTCCTATGCTGGCATAACTGCCGGTTAGGATTGCGCACTAAATCTGTGTTAGATTGTGGCCATACACCCAGTAGCATAGCTAGAGGGGGTGCAATGTGCTATGTTTTGCAGTGAACCTCACCACAGTGTGCAAGCGGCCCCTCCCCTTCAGAGCCATTCCAGGTGGGAGGAGCAAAACGGAGGCAAATGCAGGCAGGCAGGGAGGCAAATGGCTCCCAAGGGGAGGGGCCACTTGCACGCTGTGGTGAGGCTCCCTGCAGAACTTTGCACCCCCTCTAGCTATGCCACTGCACACACCAGAATCTAATGGACTGCACAGCAAATTCTCCAAAGTGACTTTGATTAGGATTTGACGTCACAAACAGGGCAAACTGTTCTTGCAACCAAGTACAGTTTCAAAAGCTATTGTGATGGGGAAGCTGGATAGTGTATTGATGTTCAGATACAAAAAGTCAAGGTGTTTCCATGTCACTATCACACTCTGTACACACCTAAACTAGCTCTTTGGATCCTGAGTTTGAGGCATTGAGTGCCAGAGGCAGGGAGGCTTTCTAGATCAGTAGAAAGGTTGCTTTTGTGCACTGACATTTTTGACATCACCAGCCCTGAGTTTCTCTGCAAGGTTTCTGGGTCTTTCCTGGAGGGAACATCCCAGAATTCAAGTTGTATCATCAACAGCCAAGGGCTAGAAGATACTTCCCCCCTACACATATTCCTACTTACATTGCACCTTTGATGGGCTAGCTATTCGAAGCTGCTTTGGGAATCAATCTTGGCTAAAGAATGGAGTACAAATAAGTTTTAAAATATAATAATTTAATCGATAAACTGTTATCAAGTGCAGCACTGTGACAAGACTGTGCATGACATACTCATGGAGGTGTAGCAAGGCAGCCTGACTATCCGCACTGCGTTGGCATTGGGGGACCATTCATTTCCACAGGCATGGAGCATGTTTCCATATGCTTGTCCATATAGAAAGAGATGTACAGCATTGTTTGGTGATCTCAAGTCCAAGAGACAGATATATGGGCATCCCTCCAACTAACATCCCAGCACCCCAATCAGTGGCGGACCTCCCCCTCCCCGTGCCCAGGGCAAAGGTCCATGTTGGCACCCCCCATAGGCTGTCGCTGCCCCCCCCATGAAAATATGCCCCCCTAATCACCTGAGGCTTACCGAGCCTTACACGGCCCAGGGCTGCGTAGGGGAAGCCTCTTGATGTTCCCTGACGTGATAAACTGTGCTTCCAGAAAACCAGAAGCACAGTTTCCAATCCCGTCGGGAGCCTCAGAGAGGCTTCCGTGGGGATCTAGAGGCTCCTGCCTGGGGTATTTGCCCCATTGGACCTAATGGTAGCTCCGCAACTGACCCCAATGCCAATGGGGTGCACAGTGCATGATGGTGTTGGTGGGCAGTCACGGAGGCCTCCTCAAGTTAAGGCAATATTTGTTTTCTTACCTTGGGACTGTATTGCAGCTGCATTGATGGAAAGTTGGTTAGAATTAGGCTGTTTAATAGTCATTTTTCTTTATAGGGGAATTTGTATCCCATCTTTCTGCTTATAAAAAGCTAACAAAGCTAAACGGCTAACAATTGGGCTTAACATAATTGGAAAACAATTAAAACAGCCATAATAGAACCAGACAAAGTAGGAGATGCATCAACGTATACCAAGAAAAAGGATCAACTGTAAAGTTCAACAGTTGCCTAAACAAACAGGTGTTAAGAAGACAGCGAAAGACAATATGGAGCAAACTACATGGGAGTCCTGGGACACTGTCCCAGTGAAGAAGGCCAATTCTATGCTTGGGATCATTAGGAAGAGTATTGAGAAAAAAAAGGCTAGTATTATAATGCCGTTGTACAAATCTATGGTAAGGCCACACCTGGAGTATTGTGTCCAGTTCTGGTCGCCGCATCTCAAAAAAGACATAGTGGAAATGGAAAAGGTGCAAAAGAGAGCGACTAAGATGATTACAGGGCTGGGGCACCTTCCTTATGAGGAAAGGCTACGGCGTTTGGGCCTCTTCAGCCTAGAAAAGAGGCGCCTGAGGGGGGACATGATTGAGACATACAAAATTATGCAGGGGATGGACAGAGTGGATAGGGAGATGCTCTTTACACTCACATAATACCAGAACCAGGGGACATCCACTAAAATTGTGTGTTGGGCGGGTTAGGACAGACAAAAGAAAATATTTCTTTACTCAGCATGTGGTCAGTCTGTGGAACTCCTTGCCACAGGATGTGGTGCTGGCGTCTAGCCTAGATGCCTTTAAAAGGGGATTGGACAAGTTTCTGGAGGAAAAATCCATTATGGGGTACAAGCCATGATGTGTATGTGCAATCTCCTGATTTTAGAAATGGGTTATGTCAGAATGCCAGATGCAAGGGAGGGCACCAGGATGAGGTCTCTTGTTATGTGGTGTGCTCCCTGGGGCATTTGGTGGGCCGCTGTGAGATACAGGAAGCTGGACTAGATGGGCCTATGGCCTGATCCAGTGGGGCTGTTCTTATGTTCTTATGTTCTTACTTAGTTCTGCAGCGCTATCACAGAGGAGGACTTTTCATGTATTGGGAACCCATAGAGACTGGGCACATGGAAAAATCCCACCACCTGCAAAGGAAGTGAAGCTACTTGACCATACTGTCTTTTTGTTGAAAGTCTCTTCTGGTTGGTTATTTCTCTAATTGGCTCATGCAGGTGTCCATCTTCATTCAGTTCCTCTTTGTTAGCCGGGCAGGTGACTCCCTTTCAGTTTTGTTTCTGAACCTGAAAATGTGTGTGAACCATTTCTGAAATACTCGGCCAGATTGCTTTCTGTGTCTTAGCCAGATGCATCTCAAAGACTGAAGGTGGATAAGGATGGGTTGCTGGCTTGTTTTTAAAAAGTAAAATAGTAAGTGCAACCATGTGACACGGCAAACCCTACATCTGGACAGTGGTGTAGCTGGAGGGGGTGCAAAGCACTAAATTTTGCAGGAACTTTATGCATGTTTTGCGTACGCACAGGGATGCATGTTTTGCGTATGCCTCCGTTTGGTTCCCACCGCCTGGAATGGCTCTGAAGGGGAGGGGCCATTTGCATGCCACAGTGAGGCTCCCTGCAAAACTCAGTGCTTTGCACCCCGTCTAGCTATGCCACTACATCTGAGAATGTATGTTGGTCTTCATGCCTATTGCTTCATTGCTTGAGCTCTTTCCAGTTATTGTATAAACTCCATGTGTGTGACTGACTTCTATGTGTTTACTCTACGGTCCCAAAGAACCCCCCGACTTTCAGGCTTCTCAGTACCACGGAGAAGGCCTTTGGCCCATAGTTTTTCATGTATAGGTCTTTTTTCATGTATACATCTTTCATGTAAGATATGTTCATGTCATATCCTAACTTGAATGTATGGAGGTCAGGCACGGAGTCCATGCTCATGCAACACCTGAAAAGGCTCCAATGATTGGCAGGGGAATGTGTGAACTGACTTCATTGAAATGTGAGGGGTTGGAGGTGATGTGAGCTGAAACCTCTGCCCATGACCTGATGGTTGATTTTTGGGGTGGGGTTTGTAGCTGAGGTTCCAGCTCAGGTCAAGGTAGGAGTCAGGTGTGAAGACAAACACTTGCAGGTTTCTATTGCAGCAATCAGCACTCTGGGGCCTCTTCTCATCAGCTGACCATGTTAGCTGTGCCTGGGGACTGAGTGAAGGGAGGGAATCAGCAGAGGGCAATCAGAAGAAGCAGAATGCTACAAGCCAAGTGCTTCAGCAGGGTGGCTGGAATCCTGAAGCTATGTCACTCTGGGCTTCTCTACTTAAAGGCTAGAACTGGTGGGATACTTTGTTCCTGAAGACTCAAGGCACAAACTCCCAGAGATGGAATGTACTCCTCTCAGAGTTTCTCTTTGGCTCTCAGAAGCGGTCATGTTCCAATCTATCTATTCCCCACATGCCCCCACTCTGACACCATAGGGTCAAATGCCTGGCCATCCAGCCATGAATCTCTGCTGGCCTTGGGTGTCACCCTTGACAAGCTGGCACATCTGTCTGGTTCAGTGTATCATCCAAGTGGTGGGATGTGGATCTGCTGATCTTCTGGCGAGGAGATGCTGTGGGTAGCGGTTGGGCTGTTGTTCTGACTGGGCCCTGCTGGAGCCAGAGTGGAAGGCACATGACTGGTGGCAGCCAGCACACCTCAAAGGGCTCATTCATACAAGTGAGTCACCACTGACGGCAATGAGTAATGACCATGTGAATTGGCATTTGGTAAGAAAACAGGGCTTTGAAAGCATCAAGGACTTAGGATGCATTTCTTAGAATGAAGTAGCTAAAGGCATGAACGCGGACTGGGTAAAATTACCTGCCTTCCACTACCCCTGCCACTGCTTTACAAGATCTCAATACACACAGAAGTGCCATTATGCTAGTATTCTGCACCGGATCCGAATCACCAGACTGTCCTAATATCGACAGCACAGCACAATTATTTTGCCCTTACAATGGAATCTCATAGGGTTTAATGACTGGCTCCTTCTTTTTTACTTCCATTTATATGCATGATTGATCTTCACAATCAATACCCCTGTGGGCCAGGGACTCTGGCCTGCAAGGAGAATTTGACTCTTGTTCGCCTGAATTTTAATTATTAGCTGATGAAGACTATTTGGGAGTTTAAGATGCAACATTATTTTCTGATTCCAAAATTTGGCTCGGGAGCAAAATCTATAGTGAGCGACAAAGTAATTTTTCTGCAAGCCTCTCCCAAATCAAGTGAAATTAATCACATTAGTTCCCCTCTTCTTTTGCATCTCCAAATCTTGGTCTGTTTCAAAGAAGCAGATTTGGAGGGAGCTGAAGTGCAATTTGTTGGGGTGAAAGGAGAGGTGGGCAGTGTGTCCTCAGGGCTGGGTGCAGGAGTGGCCCGCCCAGGTGATGCAGGTTGTGGGGGGGGGGAATAGATGGGTGGGTGGGTGAGAGGGCAGTGGATTTAGAATGCCTTTCATCCCAAGTCTGCCTCCTTCCACTTTGCTGTGGATGCAAGTCACATTGATCTTCTTTCTGCTTCCTGCTAAAAGTGAGTGGAAAACAAATTATCCACTTCCGAACCATGTTCCTTGTGTGGTCTCTTCAGACTCAGAAATGTGGAGCTTCTATTTGTAGGGACCATGCAAATGAAGGAGCGCTTTCATTTGTGTGGTCCTGCTAAATAAAACTGGAACTTCTGCATTTCCTTGTTTGAGGAAGCTGTGCAAGGAGCAATTTTTTTGGTAGCGCAGCGGCAGCAGTTGCAGGCTACTGGGAGAGGCCACTGGTAGCCCTGGGCGGCATTCTGGGTTAATTCACCATGGCCAGGTGGCACTGCAATGGAACACTGAAAAAAATAGGGCCCCAATCCTACCTAAGAGCGCCAGGCCTTCGCACTGTCACAAAAGTGCACGTATCACAAAAGTGAGATGGCGTAAAAGCTGCATGCAACATCAGGAAGGCCAGAGCCTTCCTGCGCATGCCGGCAGAGAGAAAGATGCCTGCCCAACCAGGTAAGAGCCACACAGGGATGGGGGGAGGGTGGCAAGGGGGCAGAGTGGGTGAATCAAGCCCGAGATGGGTGGGAGCAGGGATGCTAGTGTGTTGCAGTGGCACAGGGGAATTTAGTTAGGATTGGGCTGCCTGGCTCTTTGTCTCTTCAAAACGCAATGTGTATGTGTCATCTTTGCTTTCAAAATTGCACACTGCTCTGTGTTTCTTAGGGGAAGAACAGCTTAGAAATGTTATAAACAATAATAACTAGAAATAATGCGAAGTGCTTTATGCCAACTGGCTTCATGGTTAGGGTTGTACGGAATATTCTCTGATGTTGGTGTTTGCCTCAAAATGAGCACGTTCAATGCAGTTGAACAAATAACAGAGAGCAAAAAAGATTCTGATCTTGACATACATTCAGATTGCTTTGATGCTATTCAGTGTTCCCTTGACTACTGGCTTCTTCTGGATGCCGTGTTCCTTTTGTCTCCACTGTCCACACACTGTCAACTAATCCCAATTGGGCGTGATTCCCCGTGTGCTTCTGTTTATGAGAATATCCGTGACATCATTCCTTTGTACACAGCATTCTGCAGTCATTAGCAAGTTCACGGGGATTGTCCCAGCCACTTGGATGAAGGGGAAGTGAAAGCAAATAGGAAGGAAAGTGTTCTATAGAGGAAGAAAAAAAAACCCCCATCAAAACCATGTGAATGTTACCGGGAATGTTGAGAAAACCAAGAGGTGCTCTTCAACACAATAATGATCACACAATGAGGTCAGTACATACATTTCAGCTGTAGTTTTGACACTTCATGTTGTAGCGCAATAGAGGACAGATTGATTTCAGTGACATATTAAAAAGAGGCTACATGGAAACTCTCCTCCAAGGAATTGATGAAATGATATTTGTGTTCTTAAAAAATTCTTCACATATTTATTCTGAGCAGAAACATCTGAATTCATCTCAAAATTTCATCTTGGATAAAACTGACAACCACAATAGTCCCAGACCTTATTAACGTTGCTTATTACATAGAATCAGTGGCGTAACTAGAACATAAGAACATAAGAAGAGCCCCGCTGGATGAGGCCATAGGCCTATCTAGTCCAGCTTCCTGTATCTCACAGTGGCCCACCACATGCCAGAGGGAGCACACAAGACAACAAGAGACCTGCATCCTGGTGCCTTCCCTTGCATCTGGCATTCTGATGTCAGATGCAAGGGAGGGCACCAGGATGCAGGTCTCTTGCAGCTAGAGGGGGTGCAAAGCACTAAGTTTTGCAGGTAGTCACATGGCAGTGTGCAAGTAGTGTGCAAGTGGCCCCTCCCCTCCAGAGCCATTCTGGGCCACAAGAGCAAAATGGAGATGTTGCTTTGCACCCTGTCTAGCTATGCCACTGCATAGAATGTTCTTCACTGATCTTGGACATCCAGTACTGATGAGAGCTAAATTATATGCACAGTACAGTTCACCGAGCAAATGGCATTAACATTTTCTGTGGGTTGATATGTGTGACGCCTTACCCATGGTGAAATTTCACTAAGCTAATCTTCACTGTTTTTTGTAATGGTAAAAATCCCTGGGATGCTTTCCTCAAGTAGGAGTGACCTGGTTTGCCTTGCGTTGTTGCTTTAGACCAGTGTTCTCAAACTGCAGGGCAGGACTCACTAGGTGGATCATGAGCCAATTTCAGATGGGTCCCCATTCATTATTAGAATTTATTAGAATATTTTATTAGACTTTATTAGACTTCAATATTATATTAGACTTGATGCTACCATGATATGTGACTGCATTTGGGGAAATGTGACAGATCTGTACATAAGAACATAAGAACAGCCCCACTGGATCAGGCCATAGGCCCATCTAGTCCAGCTTCCTGTATCTCACAGCGGCCCACCAAATGCCCCAGGGAGCACACCAGATAACAAGAGACCTCATCCTGGTGCCCTCCCTTGCATCTGGCACTCTGACATAACCGATTTCTAAAATCAGGAGGTTGCACATACACATCATGGCTTGTACCCCATAATGGATTTTTCCTCCAGAAACTTGTCCAATCCCCTTTTAAAGGCATCTAGGCTAGACGCCAGCACCACATCCTGTGGCAAGGAGATCCACAGACCGACCACACGCTGAGTAAAGAAATATTTTCTTTTGTCTGTCCTAACCCGCCCAACACTCCATTTTAGTGGATGTCCCCTGGTTCTGGTATTATGTGAGAGTGTAAAGAGCATCTCCCTATCCACTCTGTCCATTCCCTGCATAATTTTGTATGTCTCAATCATGTCCCCCCTCAAGCGTCTCTTTTCTAGGCTGAAGAGGCCCAAACGCCGTAGCCTTTCCTCATAAGGAAGGTGCCCCAGCCCCGTAATCATCTTAGTCGCTCTCTTTTGCACCTTTTCCATTTCCACTATGTCTTTTTTGAGATGCGGCGACCAGAACTGGACACAATACTCCAGGTGTGACCTTACCATAGATTTGTACAACGGCATTATAATACTAGCCATTTTGCTGTACTGTACTTTTACAGTACTTTTACTTTTTACAGTACTTTTACTTTTAATACTGTACTTTGACAGGCTAGTGTGTATATGCTTTTAACAATGATAGTCAATGGAACTTACTCCTGGGTAAGTGTGGGCAGGATTGCAGCCTAGGATTGTTAAAAATTTTCCTGCTTGATGATGTCATTTCCGGTCATGACATCACTTCCAGTGGGTCCTGACACTAAAAAGTGGGTCCTGGTGCTAAAGGTTTGAGAACCACTGCTTTAGACAAAACTGGGTGGCAACCATACTTAAAAATTTTGTTCATGTTTCAGTGTGTGCGTTTTGCCTACATTGCCACCTAGTGGCGACAAGGAATATGGCTTTATATAGTTTGCTACATTCAACAGCACATGCTGTGCTCATTCTGGGATGTGAAGTCACATTAGGATAAGCAGCTGTCCAACCTGAAATTTTGCCTGCTGTTCCCATTTGCATCCTTGCTTGCTGATCCAGCTACATTTTATTACTAACTCCAAATGCGGTGTTTTTTTTTTTTTGGTTTTTTTTTTTTTTGCCAAGGAGTTCATCTTTCTGGAAGAAGAAAAACCGATCTGAAATTAGAAGAAAATGAATGACAGTAAAGTTTGAAAACCATAATTTGCCCATTGCAAACCCACTATTTGGTGTGCGCACTGCTGAATTTGATCCAGGCGCAAAAATGCGGGCGGGGGGAACGGAATAGAAGAAATGCACAGGTTTTCTATTTCACATTAAACACTCACAGGACATATGATAATTAGAGGGAAAATTGAATTCCATTGTTCCACTTATTCACTGAGTAGATGTTACATTAATAATGTTATAGTCATCTTTTGGTCAGGTCAGTTAAGCAGGGTGACCAAGAAAAATGGTGGCACCTGGGGTGAAACTGAAGACCTGACAAAATCTAGGTGAGATGGAGAGGCAGGAGCTGCTTAACCAAAGCTGCTTGAGTACAAATAAGGTACCAAATCCCTGTCATGTGCCACTGGGACTGCTGGCTTGAGGGAGCCAGAATGTGCATTTTCTGAACCAGGAAATCTTCCTGATTCTGGGAGTCAGATGATTCTAGAGAAGCAATCTTGTGCCACTTCCTTGTCTTCGGGACCGAGCTGAGCTTTGAAAACTCACAGCCTGATCATAACTGGGCTAGTAGCGGTGGAATGAGCATGCGCATTGTCACGAATGCACCATAAAGCATGTTGCAACAACACAGGTGCTTGTGGTGCCACCAGTGAAGGGCAGACTTCAAAATCTATAGTGAGCGACAAAGTCATTTCTCTGCAAGCCTCTCCCATGAAGGTCCCATGCACACCAGAGCAGGTAAGTCCTGCACCAGGTTGCAGAGGTGCAGGGGGAGGGTGGAATGTGAGCAGGGAGGGGTGTAACAGGGTGGGTTAGGGTGGATCAGGCCTGGGAGGGAGGCAGGATCGGCTGGGACGGCTCCTGCTATATCCTCTCCCTACTTCTCCAACTCAAGGCTGCTTGGACTTGCGCCAGTGATTTTGCTGTTGCAGGCATGGGGAACCCCTTAGTGGCTGCTGGGGATTACCTGGACATATTTTCCAGCACGAACTTTCCTTTCCCACCTGGTTGCAGGGGTGTAGTCCTGGAACTTCGTCTTCTGTGTTTATTCCTGCTGTTGGCCACACTTGCTTGCCAAAAGGGGTGAGAGTTTCCCCCTGAGAGTTTGTCCTTCAAAGGACAGTAAACCCCCTCCTCCTGGCAGTAATGGGAGGATTCACGTGCTTTTTGCTTACTCATGATTGCTCATGAGACCTGTGCCTTGGTTAGCAGATGGAGTTGCCAATGGGGTTAGTGTGGGGAAGCCATGGCCAAAGGCACTCTCTTTTCTGACCTCTTTGTCTTAAGGACAGGAAGCTCCCAGGATTGTGGCACCATTTTGCAGGTCTGCATTGGATGTCAGGGTGAGGTACAGCCACTTGTGGACTTTTCCTGGTGGGTTCCTGGAGCCTGAACAAGTGGGGGAAGAATTATTCCAAAAAGACAGCTTTGCTTTTTACCAGTGGCTTGTGGACCTGATGCTCCCTAGGCACCAGCCTGGTCAATGTCAACACCAGTCTGGATGGGGGTCACATGCTTTCTTGGCATACACTCATGACCACATACATATGTTGACCTTATTTGTATTGGCAACCTTCAGTCTGGAAAGACTATGGTATCGCGCTCTGAAAGGTGGTTCTGGCACAGCGTCTAGTGTGGCTGAAAAGGCCAATCCGGGAGTGACAATCCCTTCCACACCAGGAGCAAGTGCAGTCTGTCCCTGGTCTGTCTCCCTGGCTATGGGCCTTCCTTCTTTGCCTCTTTGCCTCAGACTGCTGGCAAAGTGTCTCTTCAAACTGGGAAAGGCCATGCTGCACAGCCTGCCTCCAAGCGGTCCGCTCAGAGGCCAGGGTTTCCCACTTGTTGAGGTCCATCCCTAAGGCCTTCAGATCCCTCTTGCAGATGTCCTTGTATCGCAGCTGTGGTCTACCTGTTAGGGCGTTGGGAAATATGAAGCCAGTGGAGGTGGTACCATGGTACCAGTTGAGGGCGTTACTGTTGCATTTCATGTGTTTGGCCAGGCAAAGAGGTAAGTGGGATATGGTTCAAGGGACAGAAGCATCACACCAGCCAAAGATGGAAGGAGACGTCAATCTTATTTATGAGATTTTTTTTTTAAAAAGCTTTGAACTAACCTGATGTTCACATTCTAGAAGATGGAATGTTGGCTACACTTCATGTCAACTCCATTTCTTTTGGTATTTAGGAAACAAAGCACTGTTTGATTTGGCGATACATATTCATGCGGTTTTGTTGTGCCTCGCAGCCATTTTGAAGAGAGCAAACAGCAGTTTTTATTATTTCAATATGTCACTTGAAAATAGGGTTTACACAGCATGCCAGACTGTTGGGGTGCTGCTTTGAAGTTGTTTACTTGGAGAAACACTCCAGGCCTGCAGACCTTGAAATTCCCATGGGCCTTTTGGCCCTAGCGGTATGTTCACAGATTTGTCTTCTTCATTTTCAAGCCCAAGGTTGGCATGGGTGACACAACAGCCATTTATATCTTTATTGAACTGATGGGATCAATTTGTAACCTAATACACCTCTTCTGCAAGTCTTAGAAATAGTGACAAACTTCTATTCCTGTTGCCCCTGTTGTTGGGAAATTTGTGTATCTCATTTTCTTTTGCAAATGTTTCTCCTAAGGAGGAAACCATGGAATTAATATCTGTTTTTGCTCTAGATGAAACATGGTGATAGTTTAGTCCAGTTATTTTAAGAACATAAAAACATAAGAATAGCCCTGCTGAATCAGGCCAAAGGCCCATCTAGTCCAGTTTCCTGTATCTCACAGTAGTCCACCAAATGCCTCCGGGAGCACACAAGACAATAGACACAACCTGCGTCCTTGTGTCCTCCCTTGCATCTGTCAGTCAGAGGCAGCCTGCCTCTAAAATCAAGACCTTGCACATACCTACTATGATTTGTAAACCATAATGAACTTTTCCTCCAGAAATTTGTCCAACCCCCTCTTAAAGACATCTAGGCAAGATGCCATCACTACTTCCTGTGGCAAAGAGTTCCACAGACTAATTACATCAGTGTGCCACAGCACATTGGTATGCTGCAATTGGTCCACAGGAGTGTGGGAGTTTAGGGGAGGGTCATTTATTAGTAGGGTCATTGGAATATATGAGCCCCCCACCGGCAGTGCGGTGTGTCTTGGCGATTGTAAAAAAACTGATGGTGTACCTTGAAAATTTTAGTGCCTTGTCCGTGTGCCATGAGATGAAAAAGGTTGAACATCACTGGTACAGTCACATGAAGAACCCTGGCCTCCATCAGTGATGCTATCCTTATTGAACTTTTTTGGTTTTCCCTTTAAACTTTATACCCAGATATTTTGCCTTTTGAAGGAACCTTCAAATGGGCTTTAAATTTTGCTGTAGTCAAAATGTCAGCGGCAACTGTAGCAAAAGATTTATTTTGAAATAGTTTTCAACTGGTCATAAATCTTTGCCGCAGTTGCAGCTGGAAGATCACGGTTATACTGTATATCATTCCAGTCTTCCAGGTTGTTTTTCATAGATTAGTTCAATTTTGAAAAGACACCAAAACCCACCAGTGTTATCAGTATCCTGTGCATCTGTGACTACACCCCAGTGTATAATTTGCAGACTCAACTAAATGACCAAGAGACCGTAGCTCAGGGGTAGAAAACAAATTTTGTAGAGATCAGCAGAGCCACTCAGTTTCATTGTGAGGAAGCATCTTAAGGCCAGGAGGATGGCCCTTTGACTTCCTGATAGTGCCAGGCGAGGTCCTACAAGTTTCTGAGGCCTATTTGGTGAAGATGTGAGACTGGGTCTGTTCTCCTCCCATGCCACAGCTTTGAACTGCACTGCTCTGGAAGGTCTGGTAGGCCTCCTCCTTGTTGATATTCTGGTTTTGGTTAAGAACATAAGAACAGCCCCACTGGATCAGGCCATAGGCCCATCTAGTCCACCTTCCTGTATCTCACAGTGGCCCACCAAATGCCACACGTTGAAGGTCTTTGTAGTCCTTCAATTGGGATTTTTGTCTGGTTCTGGATGTGGATCTTCTTTGCTATGTTTTATTGTGTTTCTTTTGGGACATTGTTTTGTTGTTGTATTGAGGCTACTGTGGTCATCTGTGAGGTGGTCTGAGTGCTCCACATTGGAGCAAAAAAAAAAAAAAAAAAGGATAAAGTCCTTAAGGTTGATAGGTAGCAGGGAAGGGAATTTGGGTCAGGTCACTCAAGTCCAAGTCGCAAAAACATGTTTTTTTTTGCCGACTCGTGTCAATGACTCCAGCACTGACTCAAGTCTGAGGCCACTGACTCGACACTCGGTTCCCATGCATGCAAACTCAAGTCTGTGTCTGGGTGTGCATGTTTACTTTTTCATGGTGTGAAAGGCCTCTTGGGGGCCATCATTTAGACCAGGTGAGGAAGTTCCAGCCATGAGGTAAGGAAGCATTGTTGCTTTTGTATCAAATGGGGGGGGAGGCAGGAGAAGTCTCTCTTTTCCATCTCTGAAGGAACTGATAATCATCGGATGAAGGATGGATGGTCTGAATTTTTACTTTGAATGAGGGAACGCAGAATCCCAAAGGGGTTCCTGCCTTAGAATTGACTGGAGAAGCCCAGGGAGGGGGAAAACGGAGGGAAGGGGGACCAGAGTGGGAGGTGGTTCATAGCAATCATGCTTTCCAACCTCATGGCTCTGCTGTTACTTGGAAGGAGGAAGCCTCATTGAATGACCGGTGCAAATGGGACTACTTCTGAGTAGAGCTGCAAAGGATTGGGTCATACTGGGTGATGGATTGGGTCATGACCCCGCTGCTGCCTGTGACCCTCCCCCGTCTTGCCACTTCTGTCCCTGCTCTCACGCCGTTCGTCACACCCCCTCCGCCTAGTTTACAGACGGGATGGGGACGTCAGGGGAGTGATTAAAGAGAACTCCAACACATATGCGCACCCCGGCAGCAGCTGCATTTTTTTCCATGGAGCCACTGCTGGCTTTTTAAAGGGACTCATGACACAAACTGCCAGTTTTCAAGTTGCCAAAATGCTCTGGGTGACATGGAAAGTCAACCCATTAGGACTCGTTTTTGAGTTGAGTCCTGGGGGCAGAGACTCGTGACTCGACTCGATCCAAGCCACGCTGGAACCGCCCGTCACGTTGGAGCATTTGTTATGGTTCTGCCTTGGGCAAGAAATTGGAGTCAATTGCCTCTTGTTCCCAGCTGCACGGTTTGATGCTCTTCGCTCTTCAACAAGTACAAGTAAACGTTCACAGCGAAACAATAAGCCCTATTGTTATAATCGGTGGTAAGCATTCATCTGCCTCAGCCTGACCTTGTCCTTCAAGCGTGCGCTCCTTCATTTCATTCAGGATATGGCTGCACAAGCTGTTTCGTTTCCCTGTCTGGCAGGTATCTGGACCTCCTGCAAAACAGCTGGTTGTGTTCACTCTGCCTCCTGCCCCTGACCCCAGTTCCACTTCACTATTTTACGGAGTAAAAGTTTGTCATTTAAAATATTTATAACCTGCCTTTCCTCTCCTGCCTGGGAGAGCTCACGCCTTGTCAGCTCAAGGAAGCTAACAGCATTTGAAAATACTGAAAAATAGCATTTAATGTCAGCTGTTGTTCTTGATGCCCCTGATGCCAGGAACACTCGGTGATAACACCTTTCTTACTTCCTTCAAACTCACCTTTTCCATCCAGCTGAGGCATCACCCCTCACTCCTCACGTCCCACTGTAACTAGGCCCAAGTGCATGAAACTGAAATAAATCCATATCCTTCCCTGTTTGCCTCCATTTCCCTTCCCTTCCTCTGTGGTCTCCACTATGCTATTAGACTGTAAGCTCCTCGGGGCAGAGGCCTGTTCTCTTCTATGTCGAAGAGTCCTGAGCACACTGATGGTTTTGTACGTTAGTTGCTGGCAACCTTCAGTCTCGAAAGACTATGGTATCACGCTCTGAGAGGTGGTTCTGGAACAGCGTCTAGTGTGGCTGAAAAGGCCAATTCGGGAGTGACAATCCCTTCCACACTGGGAGCAAGTGCAGTCTGTCCCTGGTCTGTCTCCCTGGCTATGGGCCTTCCTTCTTTGCCTCTTTGCCTCAGACTGTTGGCCAAGTGTCTCTTCAAACTGGGAAAGGCCATGCTGCACAGCCTGCCTCCAAGCCAGGGTTTCCCACTTGTTGAGGTCCATTCCTAAGGCCTTCAGATCCCTCTTGCAGACGTCCTTGTATCACAGCTGTGGTCTACCTGTAGGGCGCTTTCCTTGCACGAGTTCTCCATAGAGGAGATCCTTTGGGATCCGGCCATCATCCATTCTTACGACATGACCGAGCCAACACAGGCATCTCTGTTTCAGCAGTGCTACATGCTAGGGATGTGCATACATGCTAGGGTTTTGTACGAGTGGTCTCATTAAAGAAGCACCTGGGGTCAAACAAGGCACGGCATGGGAGTTTCATGATGGGAACTCTAGAGTCTTTTTCATTCTCAAAAAGCAGCCACTCTATGAGGATTGGGGCTGAGATGCATTTCTCTCTATACCAGTTACCCATCTTAAATCTCATGGAGTTGAAAACTTGAGGACAGAATCTTGTGCTTTAGCAGGCAGGGGCAATTTGGATGTGGGTTGTGATGCAGGTGGAAAGAGTTGACCAGTGGCATAGCTAGAGGGGGTGCAAAGCACTAAATTTTGCTGGGAGCCTCAATGCACCATGCAAATGGCCCCTCCCCTTTCACATTTGCCTCCGTTTTGTCCCCCCACCCAGAATGGCTCTAAAGGAAAGGGGCTGCTTGCAGGCTGCGTTGAGGCTCCCTGCAAGATTTAGTGCTTTGAACCCCTGTAGCTACACCACTGGAGTTGACCTCCCCAAGTGTAGTGTCCTAGGTCCAAAGCAGAAACCCCCTCAGCTGCTTTTTGAGCAAGAAAAAGAGTTTGGCCCCTAAGTATCCAGTGACGACTCTCACAATCTGGGCCAGCATTCAAGAATATCCTTCCATCAACCATTCCTTCTCCTGTATAAAAGCTTTTTATTTCCTTTTTCCACTTTTGTCTGACATGCATCCATCTATGCAACATCAAGAAACACCGCTGTTTCTTACCTCTGGAGAGAGAGTATAGCAACCTTGACTGATCCTGACTTCCACGTGATCTCCAAGAGAGATTTCAGGCCTCCTCCTCTCTCCTTTTATCATTCAGCACACTCAAAGCACAAGTGTATATTCATTGCCATGCCCTTTAAAAGAAAATAAAATTAAAATGGCCTGAAGATTGGCCCACAGTCCCAGGAGGAAGAAATGCATATGTATGTGGAACGTAAGAAGAAGAATAGCGACGGGAGACAGAAGGACAGTTCTTGGTAAACTCAGATGCTGAGATCTGCAACCGGACAAAGAGCCTGGCCACAATCTAGCCCAATGATAGACTCACAGCCTGCAATGATAGACTCACAGCTGTGAGACATTATTTATTATAATGGTGGAAGTTTATTATTCACCACTTGGGAATCTCACTCTTCTAAGGAGTCCCCTCTGTTAGACTCCCAACAACCTTTGGCTGAGACATTGGACCCAATCCTAATGTGTGATGCTGCTGCCAGAACTAGTGTTCCAGCACCGGAACATGCTTTCCAATAGTGATAAGAACATAAGAAGAGCCCTGCTGGATCAGACCAAAGGCCCATCTAGTCCAGCTTCCTGTATCTCACAATGGTCCAGCAGATGCCTCAGAGAGCACACAACACCACAAGAGACCTGCATCCCGGTGGCCTCCCTTGCACCTGGCCTTCTGAGATAGCCACTTCTAAAATCAGGAGGTTGCACATACCCATCATGGCTTGAAACCTGTAATGGGCTTTTCCTCCAGAAATTTACCCAATACCTTTTCAAAGGCATCCAGGCCACATGCCATGACCGCATCCTGTGGCAAGGAGTTCCACCGACTAATTACACACTGGGTCAATAAATATTTTCTTTTGTCTGTCTAACTCTCCCGCCAGTCAATTTTAGTGGATGTCCCCTGGTTCTGGTGTTGTGAGAGAGGGAAAAGAACATCCATCTAGCCACTCTAGCCACCCCCTGATCTGGAAATGTGCATAGCAATATGCTTCTGGAGCACTGCAAGGGAGGCTGTAGAATCTCAGTGCACAATGATGGGCAGAGGAGTATCTAATGACAATGGTGCGTTGGTGGTGGGGCTAGAATGGGGTGGGGAAGAGGGTGAAATGGGGCGATATGGGAGAGGGGGTATGTCAGAGGTGGGAGGGGTGGCATCCATTGTGGACAACTTGCTCCAGATGCTATCCCCTTCCTTGCCTCCTGACATGTCCCCGTTCTCTCTTTGAACCCAGCTGGAACCTTTGTGAATTTATGCCAATCAGAAGAGATGGTGCTGAGCTAGATCTCTCATCTGAGATCACTCATCTGAGTGCTGAGCTAGATCTCATCTGAGCTAGATGGTCTCATGAAGTTGTGTCATCTGCCCATGTGCAACCAGACTGGATCTCTCCACATGTAACTTGGGCACAATTAAATGTGGCTGGATTGCACCCTTCTTGTACTTGGACTTAAGGTGAGAGATAATGGGTTTGGAGGAGCTCTCCTGTCTTTGTATTTGCTGTCCTCGCTCAACTGGTGACAGTTGAGTGGTTCCAGTGCCGCAAAGGAAGCCACAAAGTTAATTAGCACTGCTCAGGCTAAATGGAAAGCTTCAAGCGTTACTCATGTCACAGCCGTGGGCTGCACTTATAGACAAGCATCTGTGATTGATGGGGAAGTCTTGGGCATGTGCTTGTACATGGGCCCTCCAGAAGATTCAGTTTTGCAGGCCGTTCAGGGCAGCTTGGATTTTCACATTTTCTTTTCACATCATCAGAGATGTGCCCCCCTCCAGTGCTTTACAGTTCACTAAATGCCATGCGGTGTAGACAGGGGGGGCTGGGACAGAGACTGTGCAGTCTTTGTCAGCTGTCGGCCAAGAGCATTATTCAAGCCTCCCTGAGAATGAGCACCAGCTGGATGGAGATAGTCTGGGAAGAGGAGAAGCAAAGGGCTGCACCATCTCCCTATGCTTTATCACTCAAAGTCCTTTCACTTCCATGTGAGCAACAGTTGGGCCTCACTAAATGGAGTTCACTTTAACCAGTAACGGACCTGGTCCCCATGGTGCCCCAGGGTGTAGGTCCACGACATGCCACCCCACCTAACTCTGCCCCCCGGGGATGCTCACCCAAGCATGACAGAGCCTTGCCCAATGCTCCGCAACGTGTGAAAAGCCTTCTGAGGCTTCTGGCACGATTTTAAAGTGTTCTTCCCGTTTCCTGATGAAACAGGGAGTACTCTTTAAGCTCACGCTAGAAGCCTCAGAGGGTTTTTCGTGCGCCGTAGAGCGCCACGCGGGGCTTTGCCTGCCCACGGAACGGCTCGGACAGACAGGTGGGGTAGCACAGCAGGCAGAGAAGGCAGCAGTGAGGGCATGTTGAAATGTCTGTATCATAGCCAAACAACCAGTGGGGGCAACCAATGGTGCATCACCATGCCCACCATCTGGGGTGCTGCTCTACCCACTGCATGGGAGGAGGTCTGTCATTTGGGTATATAAGAACATCAGAACAGCCCCACTGGATCAGGCCATAGGCCCATCTAGTCCAGCTTTCTCTATCTCACAGCGGCCCACCAAATGCCCCAGGGAGCACACCAGGTAACAAGAAGACCTGCAAGGCCTCTTGGGAATTGTAGTTTAAGAACATCAGAACAGCCCCACTGGAACAGGCCATAGGCCCATCTAGTTCAGCTTCCTGTATCTCACAGCAGCCCAACAAATGCCCCAGGGAGCACACCAGATAACAAGAAGACCTGCAAGGCCTCTTGGGAATTGTAGTTTAAGAACATCAGAACAGCCCCACTGGAACAGGCCATAGGCCCATCTAGTCCAGCTTCCTGTATCTCACAGCGGCCCACCAAATGCCCCAGGGAGCATACCAGGTAACAAGAAGACCTGCAAGGCCTCTTGGGAATTGTAGTTTAAGAACATCAGAACAGCCCCACTGGAACAGGCCATAGGCCCATCTAGTCCAGCTTCCTGTATCTCACAGCAGCCCAACAAATGCCCCAGGGAGCACACCAGATAACAAGAGACCTCATCCTGGTGCCCTCCCTTGCACTGGCATTCTGACATAGCCCATTTCTAAAATCAGGAGGTTGCACACGCACATCATGGCTTGTACCCCGTAATGGATTTTTCCTCCAGAAACTTGACCAAACCTCTTTTAAAGGCGACCAGGCCAGTCGCCATCACCACATCCTGTGGCAAAGAGTTCCACAGACCAACCACACGCTGAGTAAAGAAATATTTTCTTTTGTCTGTTCTAACTCTCCCAACACTCAATTTTAGTGGATGTCCCCTGGTTCTGGGTGGTCCTCTGGGTGACACACTGACCTCTGGCACTGGGAAACACAAACCCTAGTTATGTGACTTACTAGATGGACTTGAAGACCCCTTCCCACCCTATGATTCTATGATTAATAAAGGGTATGCTCATGTCTCCTTCCTGCTCCCATGATTGCCCTTTCCATAACTGCACGGGGCATGCAATCGAAGCACTTCAGTAAACAACAACAACAACAACAACAGTATTTATATACTGCTTTTCAACAAAAAGTTCACAAGCGGTTTACAGAGAAAATCAAATATCTAATGGCTCCCTGTCCCAAAAGGGCTCACAATCTAAAAAGATGCAAAGGAATACCAGCAGACAGCCACTAGAACAGACAGTGCTGGGGTGAGGTGGGCCAGTTACTCTCCCCCTGCTAAATAAAAGAGGAGCACCCACTTGAAAAAGTGCTTCTTACGCAGTTAGCAGGGGTGAAAAGTGGCATATAAGTTGTTTAGGAGAGGGTGGTTTGGGTGAACTCTTCCCACACAGCTATGAAAACTGGAACAGTGTGTGGAGGAGGGTGGTTGGGGGGTGAGTTCTCCTGTCTGTAGTCATGTGTAGACTATACAGCTTGGATGCACTGACTGACCCCTCCCAGTATATTCACAGTTTTGTTTGTATTAGTAATCCACGGGAACAAATATAACGTAAAAACATAAGATGAGCCCTGCTGGATTAGGTCAAAGGCCCATCTAGTCCAGCTTCTTGTATCTCACAGGGGCCCACCAGATGCTTCAGGGAGCACACAGCACAACAAGAGACCTGCATCCTGGTGCCCTTCCTCGCACTTGGCATTCTGAGGTAGCCTGCTTCTAAAATCAGGAGGTTGCACGTACCCGACACAGCTTGTAACCTGGGATAGACTTTTCCTCCAGAAATTTGTCCAATCCCCTTTTAAAGGCATCCAGGCCAGATGCCATCACCACATCCTGTGGCAAGGAGTTCCACAGACTAATTATGCACTGGATTAAGAAATATACAAGTGCATAGCAATACACTGGTATCAATTCACTGGTACAAGCTGAACACTCTGGAAGCAAGAAGAGCCCCATTTTCTGTTGTTCCCCTCTGGCCATTGCCAAGCAGAAGTGAACTTGGCCAACAAATAAAATTTTCTAAAGGCCAAGCTATACATTTAAGACTTCCTTCCTTACAGACTGAGTAGTGAAATATATGGGTATTTTTTTTCCCCTTTTCTGCTTATCTTGCTGCATCTGGACACTTACTTGGCAAGTTCGAAGGATAACTAAATTCCTTTTTTTGTCACAGAAAGAGACACATTTTAAACACATTGATGACTGTGGTTTAATTTAACAGACAAATGATTTTCTTGTTCTTAGCTTAACAAAGCAATATTAATGATATTTACTCAGTGTTTAAAGATGGATGGTGGTGCATCAGGGAGGAACAAAATTGGTTCTTATATAGGAGGTAGAGGAAGGGCCCAACAGTGGCATAGCTAGAGGGGGTGTAAGGCAGCAAGTTTTGCAGGGTGCCTCATCGTGGTGTGCAAGCGGCCCCTCCCCCTAGGAGTCTTTCTGGGCGGTGGATACAAAACGGAGGCGTATACCGCCCAGGATGGCTCTGAAGGGGAGGGACTGCTTGCATGCTGCAGTGAGGCTCCCTGCAGATCTTAGTGCTTGGCATCCCCTATAGCTATGCCACTGGGGCCCAATCCTAACTGCGCGCTATGCTGGCGGAACACGCGTTCTGCTGGCATAGTGTGCTTTCTGGCTGTCGCAATTGCGATTCTGCCGGAGAGCGTGGCCAGAGAATCAGTATAGTGGGAGATCCACCATGAGATTAAATATTCATTTTAGAGTTTGAAAAGAGGGCCATGGGTATTGGAGTCCATCCTCTTCAGGGGACTGCAGGGCAGGTAGACAAGAACAGTTAGCAGTCTGTGATGGTGCTGTGGTGGAGAACTTCTCTGGTAGTCGTCCTTGGGTATGAGACATGTTGGAAACCTCTGCTGTTTTCATCTCTGCAAGGCCAGCAGGGAGGGAAGGAGGTTTTTATTCCATCCTTTTGCCTTTCATTCGCAGCTCGGCTACTTATTTAGCTGTCCCGACATCTGCTGTTGATGCAATCTGGTCTGTGCCGGCTTTGTGCGCAGAGTTCAATTTGCTTCTCTCCCCGCTCCTGACAGGATGCGGCTCTTCCAAGGAAGAGGGTACACACAGAGCCTCATTAGCTGCATGAACTCTCTTGTAATTACTTGGGATCTGCTGGTGGAGCATGAGAGAAAGTGGAATTAAGGGTAAACTCGACAGAAATTGCAGGTTCATGCTTGAGAACTGGCACGCATCCCGTAGAGCAAGGCCTCTTTGAAGGTACCGGGGAAAGGAGACAATTTGAAAGCTGAAGCCCAAAGGAAGCATAATTGCATTTAAAAACAGAATTAGAGACAGCAGGCTTTGAGGTGAACCTGTGGGAGAAGTTGGGAATGCTCGGGGGGAAAAGAGACAGCTCTGTCTAGATTGTCAGGAGTTGCAAGGCCTGGAACTGAGATCGTTGCTCAGGATGGTGAGCCCCTGCATGTCAGACTGCCTTGAAAACAAGACGCCAAAGCATTTCCCCCAAATCAAGAAATCATTTTCAAGTCAACCCAAATTCACGAACATTCTCTTACCTGTGAGTGCTCTATACCTCTCCCTGATATTCTGTTTTGGTTTATTTACTTGCAAGTCTGTGTTTCAGATAGAAGAGCAGAACTGGCCCATCCATGAAGACAATTGAAGCCCTTACCAATCGTCAGATTGATGGTGGTGGTGGGGGTGTGTGCTCATTGTTCCCTTATTTGCCTCCCTGCTTCTCCTTCTCCTTCCACTCCTTGGACTGGAAAGGAAAGGAAGGATAGTGGAAATGTGGAAGGGAGGAGAGTGCTGAACTTGGAACACCGGAGAGTGGGAGAGAGAAGAAGAGGCAAGTGCATCATCAGGTTCAGCCCATCCCAAGGTGGACAGGACAGCCCATCCCAAGGTTGCCTCAGGCATGAGGAGGTCTTGGACCAGCCCTGTAGAGGAGCATCCCAAAGTGGTGGCCTTAGCTGTAGTCTGAAGTGATCCAGCCCCACACGACTTCATGCGCAGGCCTGGATGAAGAAGTCCCTGGAAAGTCAGGCTCTAGTTGGTCTCGCTCAAGCCATCTTCAGAGGATGAAGGCCCCCTGTCTGTCCAGGCATTCCTGCCAGGTAGAAGAGCAACCTGTTGGTGGTGACTGTTTCCAGGCACTTCTTGAGCTTTGGCTCGCATGTGCCCATGTTGAGCAGTGCAGGGATGACAACTGAAAAGCTGCAAGTGGGGAGCTCAAGATCGGGGTGAGACTAGATATGATGTGAGAGATGATCTGTCATTTAAGATGGCTATAGAAGCCCTGTGCTTATAGAAGCACAGGGCTCAGTTTGGATCATAACCACAGGGCTGGTGCAATTTTTTAAAGACTCTTTCCCCCCTGTGCCAATGTGCTGTGCAAAATCTGTCCCTCCCCTGCTATTTGCACCTCTGTTTATACGGGACAAAGAATAGAAGTACCTTACAGATAGTTGTATGTTTCCCACCAAGGACCAGCTTTGGATATTGGGATGGGGACATGGAATGGTTTTAACTTAGAAAAAGGCACAGGAGAAAGCATTAATTCACCCTCCCCTCTATTGTGCTGCAGTCCTAATCAGAGCCCTCCCCCCCCAGAATGGGATGTTAACGCTATTCATAGTTTAGAAAAATGTGAGTTTCTGTTCATAAAAGTTCTCTTGTGTCACATCTACTTTAACCTGTCACTTTGTTTATACATTTTCTCTCTGACTTCATAGCAAAGATTCATTCAAGAAAAAAAAGCAACTTAAAAAATAAAAAAAATGAAGCTGGCATCACTTCTCTGATGCTCAGTCTCACATCTCAGAAGCCCAGTTTTCCTTACATAAGAACATAAGAACAGCCCCACTGGATCAGGCCATAGGCCCATCTAGTCCAGCTTCCTGTATCTCACAGCAGCCCACCAAATGCCCCAGGGAGCACACCAGATAACAAGAGACCTCATCCTGGTGCCCTCCCTGGCATCTGGCATTCTGACATAGCCCATTTCTAAAATCAGGAGGTTGCACATACACATCATGGCTTGTACCCCATAATGGATTTTTCCTCCAGAAACTTGTCCAATCCCCCTTTAAAGGCGTCTAGGCTAGACGCCAGCACCACATCCTGTGGCAAGGAGTTCCACACACCGACCACATGCTGAGTAAAGAAATATTTTCTTTTGTCTGTCCTAACCCGCCCAACACTCAATTTTAGTGGATGTCCCCTGGTTCTGGTATTATGTGAGAGTGTAAAGAGCATCTCCCTATCCACTCTGTCCATCCCCTGCATAATTTTGTATGTCTCAATCATGTCCCCCCTCAGGCGTCTCTTTTCTAGGCTGAAGAGGCCCAAACGCCGTAGCCTTTCCTCATAAGGAAGGTGCCCCAGCCCCGTAATCATCTTAGTCGCTCTCTTTTGCACCTTTTCCATTTCCACTATGTCTTTTTTGAGATGCGGCGACCAGAACTGGACACAATACTCCAGGTGTGGCCTTACCATTCAGCTTCGTTGACCAGCTTCGTTCGGCTCCAGGTGTGGCCGAACAATTCAGCTTCGTTGACCCCTTCACAGGGGTGGGTAGCTGTATGTGCCACAAGGGCAATCCTGGGTTTGGAGCCAGGATGGTTTTGTCCAAAGTGGGGCTTGGGCAGGATAACTGACTCCTCCTGGGTAGGGTGCCTGGAGTGTCCTAGACAAGACCAGCTGCATTTACTGATTGATTGAAAGTCGTAACCAACTAACACAACCCTACTTTATCCCAAATTTCAGGATTTCACATGTATCTGTCAGGCAATACTTGGGCAAATGTATGGATCATCTAGCTGTGCTTTTTGCTCCAACAGGATTGATTTCATTCATAAGCAAATGTGGGAAAAAAAATTGGAAGAAATTGTTTTTTCTCTGCAGTTTCTCTAACCTGAGCATTTTATAACAGCAGATGCAGGTAAAGCAGGAACGCCAACAGTAAATAAAGGAATAAAAATGTGATGCACTTCAGGGTACTTCCATGCTGATCAGTTAACTGCAATGTCATTTGAGTGAAGTGATGCTGAGTCATGTCAAAATCAGGTAAAACAGAACTAAAAATGTTATGTAGAACGGCTAAGGGGAGGCAGGCTTGATAGCAGCTACACAGGTATTGTCATGTAATGAAGCAAAAAGAGAAATTAAAGTCATGGTACTTTAGCTAAGGAGAGCACACTAATAAATATTTCTGTAGTATATAGAAGGTAGATGGGACTCGTCAGCCTGGGAAGGCAGCTCATCTGAGAGAAGAAAAACTCTGATCCCAAACCTCCACTGCCTTGTGGCTACATCCAGTTAAGGAAAAGGCTTCAGGAGTCAACCTCGAGGCAAAATCCGGAGCTGGAGTCCCTGAGGCAGTTCATGGCTGAACACAGTCACGTTCTGGCAACTCCTGCGAGGCTGCTGGAACCAACCGTATTGGCTTCTGCCTTTCCATTGGACCATTTCAGTGACGTGGAGAGGGGGGATTTGCTGCATGGGTAATAGCCTATCCTCCATACCTACTTTGCCCAGGCTTTGCGCACTGGAGAGGACACTCTGTTCCAGAACCACCATTCAGAGTGTGACACCATAGTCTTCCGAGACTGAAGGATGCCAACAAATATAGAAGGAAAAGTCATTGCACCCTAACATGACCGTTCTTGAATTCCCACCAACCTTAATCTGCTCCCCTGCCAATTTTGTTTTTTTACACCTTCCCTGCCATGGGGGGACATGTTTTGGGATTGAACTTCAAAGTTCTGGCGTGGTTTCTCTCTTCCAGAAGAGAGGGACCCCCCAAGATCCTAGCAGAATGAGGACCATGGTAGTGGCAGTGGTGGTAGGGCTCAACCAGAAGTCTCCTATAGTTGTTCCTGCCTGGAGGGGACCAATGGCTAGCTTAAGCAGGTCAAAGCCAGAGGATGTAAGGCCAGCAAGATGTTCCAACCTGCAGCCCTGGTTGCTCACACTCACACACAGCTAAAGGCTTCTGGCTGTAGTCACAGTGGTTCCTGTTATTGCCTCTGGGGCTGGTTTGTGGAATGTGGAAGCAGCGGTGTCACTAGGGTTTGCGTCACCTGGTTCAGGAGGACCCGCTGATGGACTTCCCTTCATGCAGTGGGTGTAGCAATGCCCTGAGCAATGGTGATGCACCATTGCCCCACCCCTACTGATTTTCTGGCTATAACTTTTGATAGAACAGAGATATTTCAACGTGGTCTGAGGAGAACCATTGGGACCAGCAGCCCTTACCAGGGGTGAGGGGAAAAGTTTCCCCTTGCGTCTGGCTAAGCCGCTTATGGCCTCTGTCCTGCGCTCGATACAGCGCAAGTCTCCTGGCTTGCCTGTTCCAGCGCAGGATGGGATTGTGCCCCTATTGTGGATCTCCCACATAATTTGCTGTTTGGCCCATGGCCTTGCTACGGAAGCTAAGCAGATCTGGCTTTCTAAGCAGCCTGGTTGGAAAACTACCCGGGAGCCATCCTAAAGCCTCTCTGAACTTCCTGAAGGAACGGCCACATGTGAGGGAAATGAAGGAAGCCCAGGGTCTGGTTCTCCAAAAGCTGTGAGCTGAAACCTACCCGCGCTTGTTTGTGTTAGAGGCATCCCTGAGAACAAAGGCAATTTCTCATGGCCATGCAAATTAAAAATCCACCTATGCATCAGGTGTCTCCATTCCTCATCTCATCTCTCTGCTTTTCAAGATGCGCCGCAGAGGGATCTCGGCAGATGAGCAGAAAGTGCAACCATCGGGCACATTTTCAGCAGCTGGCGCCTCCCCACACCTGCCAGCCTTCTGACAGTCAAACGTTTTTCAGTTTCTTTTGCCCTCCCTGGAGAGCTGGTTTGGCTGCTTATTTCCTTCTTAAATGTGTAATATAGATGGAAATGCAGGGAACTGCTGGCACTTTGAACAGAGAAAGAAAGCTTTTGGATCACACTCCTGGGTTCTTTCCTCCTGTTTCAGTGACAAACTTGAAAGAGTGATGTGGACTGACTGCCTAACAGCCCAATCCTGAGCTGCCCAGAGTGCGGGGCTGCCACAGCGCCAATATGGCTACTGCGGCATCCTGATTCCAACTGGGCAGTCTGCAGTGGCTCCTTGGGGGAAGTGGACTTTTGTCCCCTTCTCCCGGGTAGCATAAGTAGCTCCACAATGGCTCAGGATCTGGCACAGAGTCAGAGAGCCCCATCATGCTGAATGGCCTGACATGGGGCACGAGATCTGGTGGAGCTGAGCTCCACCTGTTCCGCACTCCTCCCTCCTCCTGCCACGTCTTCCCTCCACCCTCCCCCACCTCCTTCCACCTTGGAACACCTCCTTCCTGCTTCGCCCCACACTCCCACTCACCTCTCCACTGCCACTGGGCCCAGTGCTGGGGCAGCTCCAGTGCATGGCCGGTGCTAATCCTAGCAAATGTGCTTTACTGCACATTTGCAATGGTGCGTGCTGGCACAGGAGCTCAGGACTGGGCTCTTAGTCTTGCTCCTAACCACACAGGCTTCTTATGTATAGCCCTACTCAGAGCTCCATCTCTTCGTCACTCTAGTGTGATAGACAGTCCCTTCAGTGTCTACATGTTGACTAAAATAAAACCTGCACTAGATGAGATGTACCAAAGGTGTATATATCATCATCATAGGTCTGGCCATCATAGGGCAGGAGGTCTGGTCTAGAGGGTAGAGCCTCCGTTTGCCTGAAGACAACATCCGCAGGTCGCCAGTTCGAGGCCACCGGCACCGTGAATGGTGAGACCTTGAAGCAGCTGACAAGCCGAGCCGAATTATTCCACCTGCCCTTGGGTGTGAGTGAAGAAGCGTCTTGGCTGCCCTTCATGAAGGAGCTGCTTGTCAAGCTTGTGTGGGAGGAAACTGGAGGCCAGAATGTAATACCAGATTAGAAAGTTCCATCTGAAATGTTGTGGTTCTTGAAAGATAGAACCTTTCTTCAATTGCAAAAATTCCTACGGGGATTTAGAACAGCCTTCCCATGTAAACCGCCTTGAATAAAGTCTGAGGAGAAATCTGACGACCAAGAAAGGCGGTATATAAATACCTGTATTATTCTTATTCTTATCATCATATCTAATTTCACACAGTTGTTTTTGACTGGATTTTGTTTGTATCCACCTATCGAGTCCTTCCAAGGACCTAGCATAGGCAGCTATTTTTTGTTTTTGTATTGTTGCGTTACAAATATCCTAGCAGTACGTATGCTGTTCCTTGTAAGGCGGCCTTTTGACTGATGGTGTTTGTGCTCATCCCGATGGTGTTCAAGTGCTTTTCCAGCTGTTTTGGGATAGCACCCAAGGCCCCGTGACAATTGGGATGACTCTTGCTTTCTTGTGCCACAGTCATTCAATTTCTATTTGCAGGTCTTTATACTTGGTGATTTTCTCTGGTTCTTTATCTTCTATTCTTCTGTCAGGCATTACAATGTCTACTATCCCGACTTTCTTATCCTCCTTGTCAATGATAGTTATGTCTGGTGTGTTGTGTGGCAGATGTTTGTCGGTTTGTATTCTAAAATCCCAGAGCACTTTGACTCCTTCGTTCTCTACTACTTTTTCAATTTTGTGGTTCCACCAGTTGTTACTTGCAGTCCGTTTATATATTTTACACATGTTCTCATGAATTATTGTCACAACTTTGTCATGCCTTCCTTTGTAGTCAGTCTGTGTGATCTTCTTGGGCACGATTATTGCATCATCATCATCATCATATTTAAGAACATTTATATACCTTTTTAGCAGGAGTAGTTCACAAAGCAGTTTATGTAGGCTCACAATCCTAAAAAAAAAAAAAAGGAAAAAGAAAAAGTAACAGTAACATGCTGGGATGAAGAGGGACAGTTGCTTTTCCCCCCCACCCCGCTAAATAGAAGAGGACACCACTTTGGAAGGTGCCTCTTTGCCCAGTTATGAAGGGATAATTAAATACAAGAGACATAAACACAAGTGGGGAATATTTTTCCTGCCTGGCTACTCAGGCACCAAGATAGGTGGTACTTGTGTCTAGAGAGATTTGAAATGCTTCTCCATGCTTACATTTGATGATGTTCATATTCTCTAAAATGCAGGCATTCAAAGATGAAATGCGAATAGTTGCCGCAGTGTAAGTTTTATGTAAATTGCATTTCTTTCTTTTTTTTTTATTGTTCCAGTGACTGCCATTTAAAAAATGTAATGCATTCCATCGTTAGAAATGAATTTTTTATACCAGCTTACCATCATTCAGAATCCAATAGCTAATGAAACATGAGTCCAGCAGACTTAGCGATTGCACTAGCAGGGATTACAGCACAGAGTTCATCCTACATTATTTACATTTCAAAAGGTCCCGTCTTTGAGTTCTCTTGTGACTTGAAATCCATCATTCACATATTTTTTTCCACTGCAATTATATAAGGGGGAAAAGAGCATGCATCTGAAGATGGCACTTGGCTCAGGGAATAAGGCTATATCTAATTTCTCCAAGCACGGAGCAACAAGTTACAATGGGCACAGGACTACCATAGAAAGCAGCAGAGCTACGCTTGGGTTTCTCCTCCTTCTGTAAAATATAGTTGAACTCAATCTGATGTCCTTAGGCTGTGTATTCACTATCCTTGTCCCATATGCTTGGCTGCCTCTTATAGAGACAGGTATGGAAACAGTGTAATGGATACAGTGCAGTGTTTCTCAAACTGTGGGTTGGGATCTACTAGGTGGGTTGTGAGCCAACTTCTGGTGGGTCGTCATTCATTTTAATATTTTATTTTTAATGCTACCAAGGTATGCGACTGCATTTGGGGAAATATCACAGATCTGTACTTTTAACAGGCTACTATGAAGATGTTTTTTTTAACAATGATAGTAACTCCTGGGTAAGTGTGGGTAGGATTGCAGCCTAGGATTGTTAAAAAAAATTTCCTGCTTGATGATGTCACTTCTGGTCATGACATCACTTCCAGTGGGTCCTGACAGATTCTCATTCTAAAAAGTGGGTCCCGGTGCTAAAGGAGTGAGAACCACTGTTACAATGTAATGATGTCATGGGATACATTATATTAGGCAGAGTCAGTTTGGGATAATAGTCAGTGCAGTAGCATAGCCAGAGGGGAGCAGCATGGTAAATACAGCAGGTACCACAATGCGTTGGGTAAGCAGCCCCTCCACTTGCCATCAGAGCCATTCTAGGCATAGACGGCAATGTGGAGACAATGCCCTGAATGGCACCAACAGCGAGTGGAAGGTGCCACTTACACAACGCATTGTGGTTCCTGCTGTACTTACCACACTACCTTCCTCTGGCTATGCGACTGTGTTGACTATTACCCCAGACTAGGACCTGGGTGACTTGGACTCAATTCGCCACCCCACCATGAAGCTCACTAGATCATAGATTTGGGCCAGTTACTGTCTTTGAGCTTCATCTACCTTGCAGGACTGTCGTGAGGATAAAAATGGGGGAAGCCCGTCTTGAGCTCCTTGGAGAAGCAGTAAGATATAAAAATGGAATATTTGTGTCAAAGATTATGCAGAGGGAGGTGGGATGTGACATGGGGGCCATCATAGTCAGTGACAGCCCATGCCCTTTCTAATGTGCAGGCTGGAAGGTTTTCAACACCACCAGGAAAGACAGCATATGGTTGGAATCAGAGACCTATCTTTGGCTAGCACATGGATGGCACTTCTGCAATGGGACACCTGGGATTGTGCCATAAGCAGGTGTACCCATGGGACATGGCAGTGGAGTAGAGTCAAGCTTACACTCCTATTGCCATCTCTTACCAGCACTGGAGTGCCAATCTGAACCTCTTTGCGGAAGGGCAGGTCACACATGCAGTTGACACATTTGAATTAAGCTAGGTTGGCCATCACTGGGGTAAGAAGTAAACAGTGGTCATATAATGGAAGAGTCCAATGGTCTGTTTAGCTGAGTGTTGTCCACTGTGACTGGTAGCAACTTTCTAGAGATTCCCTCCAAGGTTTTTCTTTTCCAAGCCTGGGAACCTTTTAAGAGGAGGTGCAGGGGCATGAACTTTGGGCCCCCTAGATAGCACCTGTGGCCACAGCTAGATGGTGCTCAGGCCTAAGCTCTTCCCTCCCTTCTGAGAAGAAGTGGTATTGCACCAGCAATGTGCAAAACCGCCACTCTGATCAGAAGCAGTGTCTCACTCCTTCTGGATGCAGGGTGGGGGTCAAGATCAGGGCATGGTTGCTACAGTCTGCTGTGAACCTGTGTGCTTCTAGCTGGCTGACCTTGTCTGGAGGCTGAATGCTGGACCAGCTTGATCCTTGGGCTAATTTGGCAAGCCAAATCTGACCTTATAATAATTTTGTTTTTCAGTTGTGTTCCTTGGTTTCTGTGGAACATTATAACTGGTAAAGCAAAGCCAGTGTCTGATGTTTTCTCCCCCCCCCCAACCGAGGGGACCAAAAGCAGCAAGTACTTCGGTTCCTTTCTGCATGGGCCTTGTGATAAAAGGGCAGTGCAACTTGCACTTGCACTTTTAGTGCCTGGCACTTTTGGTTTTACTTAAAGGAGAAAAGGAAGGAGCTGAATAAGTGACTGCTTCCCCCCACTTCTTCCTTGGGTTGTCCCTTAAGTTTAGACAGACCATGCAAGGAATGAATGAGCAGAAGGGGCAATGAAATAGCTCATCACTAACCATGCATTTTCTTCGTGCGGGCAGCGGTGGGCTCTTCCTTTGAGGTCCGAACTTGTTAAGAAGGAACAAGGGGAGGTGCGAGCAAAGCAGATGATCTCAAGGCATTGCTTTCAATGTGGCTCATGTCTGCGGTGGGCTGGAGAGAGGTTAAGAACATAAGAACAGCCCCACTGGATCAGGCCATAGGCCCATCTAGTCCAGCTTCCTGTATCTCACAGCGGCCCACCAAATGCCCCAGGGAGCACACCAGATAACAAGAGACCTGCAAGGCTTCCTGGGAATTGTAGTTAAGAACCTAAGAACAGCCCCACTGGATCAGGCCATAGGCCCATCTAGTCCAGCTTCCTGTATCTCACAGCGGCCCACCAAATGCCCCAGGGAGCACACCAGATAACAAGAGACCTGCATCCTGGTGCCCCCCCTTGCATCCGGCATTCTGACATAACCCATTTCTAAAATCAGGAGGTTGCGCATACACATCATGGCTTGTACCCCGTAATGGATTTTTCCTCCAGAAACTTGTCCACCAAGGTTGTAGTAGATTTGGGGTGAAGGGCACCCTGAATGCCCTGCTCACCCACCCCGATGCAAGCCACATCAGGTGGCCTCATGGTCCACCAGCCTCGATCCCATTCCCAGTGTACAGATCATCCAGTTCTCATTGTACGGCGGATCATTCACAGTTTGTTTAATTCAAAGCACAATAAAACCGGTTGTTTATGTGTATCTATACTGTCAGTAATACTGCAAAGGGTTAAAATGCTGTAAAGAGAATGAAGATCTCATGGGGCAAAAGGGAACATATTGTAAAACTGCCAGTATTTCTGGAATCAATAAGGCTTTTCATGTAAGATCTGTTTCACATACATTTCTATATGCGTTCCATGTATGTTGGAGGTTTCAGGATTATGTGCATTGCTGCATTGCATGTAGAGTGAATGGAATCTACATGGGTACTCTTAAGAACAGCCCCCACACATGTGATCTGTGGTAGATGGATGACTTCAGCAGGGCTTGCTACTTGCCAGAGTTTGTATGAATTTGCCTCGTTTCTGTTCCTTGATCACAGGAGAGTGAGATGGAATGCTGGGAACTGGCTTTTATTAGAGATATTACCTGATTCATTAAATAAGTCGTAGTCCATTAATCAAATGAGGCTTGAGAGATGAACACATCAATTAAATTTGCGTACATTTCTACACAACTGAAATGATGGTTCTGAAGTAAAAGCCTTTTTTCATGTTCAGATGGCGCATTAGTATACTAAAGCAGGCACCTTCTTAGAATAGGCAGCCCCTCCTGGGTGAGAGCGAATGGGGAATGCCTCTTCCAGGACTGTGACCACCATCTGCTGTTCTTCAAAGTACTTAAATTACAACAATCAACATCTTTGTAACCCTTTTTTGCCCAGCCCACAAGTGTACACATTTGATCCCTGTTGCGTATATGCAATGTTGGGAAGAAATGGAATGGCTTAATTAATTGCCTGATTGATGGGAGAGGGGGATTTTTAGTTGATTGACAGCACAAGCCTATGCATGTTTGCTCAGAAGTAAGTCCTATTGTGTTCAATGTGACTTACGCCCAGGAAAATGTGTATAGGATTGCAGCCTAAGGGCCCAATCCTATCCAACTTTCCAGCACCGGTGCAGTCGCAATGCAGCCCCAAGATAAGAGAACAAATGTTCCCATACCTTGAGGAGGACTCTGTGACTGCCTCCCCACCAAAAGATGCAGTGCACACCCCAATGGCATTGCTGCATCAGCACTGGAAAATTGGATAGGATTGGGCCCTAAGTTGGTAAAAAAGATTTTAATCAACTACTTAACTAGTTTATGGATGGAGTTCTGGCTCCTACATACAGAGTCTTGAGAAATGAATAGGTCAGGAGATTTGCTGATCTTGGGGTGGTGTGTCAATCTGTTCTGGGTGGGGCTACCCTCCCTTTGAAGAATCAGGTTCACAAATTGGGTGTGCTCCTAGACATGGTCTTGCTCAGGTGACAGCTGTGGCATGGAGAGCTTTCACCCTTCTCTGGCTGGTGAACCAACTGCACCCACTCAGATGGATTGGGCCACAGCTGCTCATACACTGGTTCCCTTGTGACTGGATTATCACAATGTGCTTTACGTAAACCGGATCTTAAAGCACGTTTAGGAACTTCAGCTGGTGCAAACTGCAGCCGCTAGGAAAGGCAGAATGTACACTTCAAAAAATAAAGGTACAATCACCTTCAGTTCATTTCTGAGCATGGTTCAAGGCACATGTTCCTCTGTAGGATCAAGGCACTGAAAGGGCTGTCTTTCTCTGAATGATTCTGCCCACCCTCAAGAGCTCCTGGGGATGCTCTGGCTCATTGCCTTTCAAGATTTGGTTGGTCATGATACGGTGCCACTTACCATGTTGAACCCCCTTGCCATGATAGACAAGGTTGACTCCGCCTTTCGTTGTGTTTTGGAAGAGGTTAAGGACATGGTTGTTTCAACAGGCATTCTCTGACGAACAGCCTGATCCAATGCAATTCTCCGTCCCCGCCAATGCAGCTATGCCACTGGGGCACGTGTTTCACCTCTTAGGGGAGTTTTTGGGTTCCAGAGGCCTCGTCAAGGCAAGGTAACATTTGCTCCCTTGCTTTGGAACAAGACTCTGCTGCCTCAATGGGTCTGCTCAGACCAGAGCCAGCTACAATGATGAGTGGACCCAGTTTAGATTTGAGACCGGGAAGGAGAGGATATTAGTGGTGATGCTTCCACCAGTGGCAACCCCTTCCTGGCCTCAACACACCCATTCCCTGCCCTGGTATCCCTCCCTGTTCCTCCCTTCCCTGTTCTACCTACCTCCTGCCCATCGCTCACCCCTCCATGTCAACTTACCTCCACTAGAGCTTCTGCACTGGCTGCCATCACATCAGTGTTGCTGCTCTCAACTTGTGGTAGTGGTCAGACTGTGCTCAGTCACACTTTGCCATTTGTGATGGCCTTAAGGTGCACTGTGCCACTGGGACCAGTAGCATAGCTAGAGGGGATGCAAAACACTATGCCTCTGTTTTGCTCTAGCGGCCTGGAATGGCTCCAAAGGGGAGGGGCCACTTGCACGGTGTGGTTGAGCACCCTGCAAAACATAGTGCTTTGCACCCCCTCAAGCTATGCTACTGACCAGGACACATGTTCTGGCAGCTCAGAGGCCCAGAAGGATTGGGCCATAAATGACTGTTTTAGGTCTCTGTGTCCCCCCCCCCCCCCACGATCTTTCTGGTTTGTTTGTTTTCACTGTTTTGTGGTTTTTATCATGATGGTTTTCGTTTGATGTTGTAAGCTGCTTTGGACCACCTGTTGAGGGAAAGAGAAGCACTAAAATCTTTAGATAAATAAAAGGATCTCCAGGAATTACTCACAAAGCCCCCCCAAATGCATTAGACCTGAACAACTTCACATTGAAGTAACTTTGATTCCCAACTTTAAACCAGTTCAAAAAGCCCTTTAAAATGTTTTAAAAGTGGAGTAAACTTAAATAATAGATTAAATTTGTTAAGTGCACACAAAAAAGGCAGTCTCTTTCCTGATGTTCCTAATTCACTTGTGCTGGATAAAAACAATAAAAAATTCAAATATAAACTTCATCTGGAGTTTGACAGAGTTCCCCCCTTTCGACACATGGTGTGTAGATCCTTTGTGACAAATGGGAACCGTTGCACATTTCTCAGAAAGCACATTGTCAGGATTTCATTTCCTAAGTTGCCTAGTACAGGTCCTCCATTATTCAGAAAAGGCGAGACTTTTTTTTCTTTTTAAAAGTATGCACAGGATTTTGTGGGGCAGTGATCTAAGATAGGACACTCCACTATATTTAAGAAGGATCCGTGCTGGATCATGGCAAAGTTAATCTCATCCAGCAGCCTATGTCCTGCAAAAGTCATCTCGTAGATGCTTCCAGGAAGTTTACAAGTAGGATGTGAAAGTAACAAGGACCCCCTCTTGTTTGCCTCCAGCATCTGGTGCAAATACTGCATCTTTCCACGGAAGGTCCACTGAGCCATCATGGACGGATTCAACCTCTGTGAGTTTGTCTAATCCTTTCTAAAGGCCACCTAAGTGAGTAGCCACCATCATACCTTGTTGGACCGAGTTCCATAGGCATAAACATTCCCTTTCAAAAAAAATATTGAAAATATTCATGACAAGCCAATGTGCTGCGGTATACCTGTCGCAAATTGCTGGTATACTGTTTTCCTTATGTCACTTTTGTGTAATCTGGTCTATGTACAAATACACCATTAGAGCATCAAGTGAGAGGTAAGGAGTTTGCACTTCTGTAAAGGGTAGCAGATCCACTCCCCAGATCAGATCCTGGGCAGAGGCACTGCATCGAAAGGTGGATTCAGCTTCCAGCTGTTTGCTCTGTCCCTTGGAATCAAACTACATGTTACAAGGGCTGTGTGTTTAGGCCTTAAACTTTTTAAATGCATGTGGGGTTGGAGAGGGGGTTTATGAAGCTGCAATGGGGGGGGGGGGTGGAGAGATACTGCTTTGTCTCTGCTGCAATCACACAGTCATAATTGCAGCCACTTTGCTGTGAAGGACAGTCAGGAAATCCCTCTACCTCAGGGGCGTCACTAGGGTTTGCATCACCCAGTGAGGGAGACCAATGTGTCACTCCATGACTGATCGCCTCCTATGCAGAGGGCAGGGCAACACCCCAGGCAGTGGCGTGGTGCTGTACCAATGCTCCATCCCCACTGTTTTTTTGGCTATAACTTTTAGTATAGCAGAGCTATTTCAACTCAGTTTGTTCCATTGCATACTGCATGAAATTACGTATCAATTGATATATAACATGAAGGTATTATTCAAATATATTCAGATTTTAAAAATTTTGGCAAGTAGGGTGTCAACCCTGTGTGCGTCACCCAGTGTGGCCCACATCCCCCTAGAGATGCCACTGCTCTACCCCCACTGCAGTTCTAACCAGTGTTGTAAGCATTCCTGCTTGCTCTTAAAATATACAACTTTGGGCACAATCCTATCCTGCGCTGGAACAGGAAAACCAAGAGGCTTGCGCTGTATCCAGTACAGGATTGTGACCATAAGCGGCTCAGCCAGAGGCAAGGGAAACTTTTCTCCTTACCCCTGGGTAAGGGCCACTGACCCCTATGGGTCTCCTCAGACTTGCGCCACCTCCTGATGTGGCGCAAGTCTGAGGAGAGTGGAGTGGCTTGAAGCTGCTCCATTCTCCCTGGGAACAGGGGTTGGGATCCGGCATAACTGCCGGATCACAGCCCCGCTGCCCACTCCCCACCCGCCCCTGGGGCCACTCACCAGCTACCCACCCCATGCCCAGGAAAGCCTCCCTCCCGCATCCTTCCCGCTATCCCCCACCTACCTTTGCTGGGCCGACGCAAGTGTCCAAGAGTAAGCTGGCACAGAGGCTTATGTCAACCTCTGCAGGCCGGTGCTTCTCAGAGCACCGGGCTGGCTTCCTCTCGAGGAGGCGCAAACGTGCTTTACAGCATGTTTGCGACCCTCCTGGGCTGGCGCAAGGGACTTGCATCAGCCCAAGGGTGTGTTTGGATTGCGCCCTTTAGCCCTGGCCAAACCATGCAACTGCCATGAGTTGCAGTATGGCCCTCGCTCAGTCTGTCCTCCAAACTGCAGACTGTCACTTGCCAAGCTAGAAGGTTCCGGCCACTATAAGCAGCCGCCATAGTAGGGTTCATAGAGATTGTTCTTTCCAGACTCCACTAGAGGGCACATAGCTCTACTTCAGCATTAAATAGCCAGACACTTCATGGACAGGCTGCAGACTGCTCACAGATGAGTCCTCAGTTTTAAGAATACTCCTGAGTTCCTGCCATTGACATTTTAACATTCTAGGTCAGACTGGAAGCTTGTTGATGATGATATGTGCGCTGAAATGAAATAGGCTGATAGTTATTTCACACGCATTTGTGTGTCATAAGATCTGACCTTTATCTTACAAGTTCCACAGTTCTTCGCTGCGGGTAGACAGGAGACATATTGAGTGTTGTTTTTTTCGTTCTACCCTGAGCCTTATCTTTGAAAGAGACAACTGCTGGTGACTTCAGAAATGCAAAGGGCAAAGAATGCACCATGTCCGTGAGGGCTCAATCACGAAAGGGCAAATGTGTTTTTTAAACTTCATAGATTAATCATTCTCTCGCCATCAAGGTCTCTGGACATCAGTTTATTTCACCATTCTCCTAATAGGTGACAATCTCCAATTGGCTACAGACAAAATACAGATAGAACTACAGGCTGGTGAGAGACTGATGGGTCAGTGGTGGAGCCAAAGCAAAACATTGTTGGCCATGATGGAGCCTGGAACATCTGATATGACTTGGCCCGAGCTAGGATGACCTTCCAGTTTCTTACAGGTTCTATACCAAATGTGGACCTGAGATGGAGTCAGATGGGAACCTTGTGGATTGTAAGTGGTGCATAGCAAAATCTGGTAGGAATCAACTCAGTGCCCATCATTGAGAACAAGTTCACACATTCACTTATATTATATTTCTACCTCATTGTTACTATTAGGAGCTCAGGAACAGCATGCATGTATTATCCTCTTTGATCTTCACAATGACCCTGAAAAGTAGGTGTGGCTGAGAGTGACTGGTCTAAGGTGAGCTTCATAGCTGAGTATGGATTTGATCACACTGGCTGCAGCATCAAGAAATGGTTTGTGTGTGTGTGTGTGTGTGTGTGTGTGTGTGTGTGTGTGTGTACTCCACAGGTCAAGTATTCCAGGAACACTGACATACTACTTTTCAAATTCTGCTTCTCCATGGAGATAGTTCACATATTCAGCTATAAGTCATCAAGGGCTCAATAATCAAATCATGAGAGCTCAAAGGATGCATTGTACATGCATGTGTGAACTAGCTCTGAATCTTAGGTCACAGCTCAGCATTATGGAGGATGAATATACTGAAAATAGCAGTCTTGCACCCCACTGTAGCCAGTGGGTGCATTGCCACACCTAAAGTAGCAATTCACCCCACTTAGGATATGGGGGAGGTGGAGAAATTGACTTTTAAAATACGTGACATGACAGTCTCCATTGATCAAATGGATGCTGCATGCTATGGGGGGGATCAGATATAAGTAAAGAATTTTTTTACTTACTTCCCAGAAGGTCACATGCAGAGGCCTGATCGCCTATGGGTCTACTTGGACCCACACTAGCTATTTTTCTGGTGTATGTTTAAGGAGACAAAGGGAGTGGAACAGGTTGAAAAATTTGGTATAGATCCAGCAAGCGCTTTTGCCACCGAGATTCAGCCCTCCAGCCCGCTCCCTGCCCCTTGCTCTCAATAGCTTTTCTTGGTTTCCCTTTTGATGTCAGGACAGAAACTGGGGCAGACAATTGTATCCTGTGCCAACGCTGGCTGGATGTGCAGAAAAGAGCAAATTAAGAAAACGAAACCAATATAGAATAGTATGAATCATGCTGGAGCCTTGATAAAAGAAAGAGCTTACCTGTGTTAGAATTCCCTAATACATATTTATTGAGATCACAAGGAACTGATTCCACAACAGAGCTCTCCCAAGACTATTTATAGATCGCAGTCAAAAGATATCTGGAGGAAAAGCTACTGAAGTCTCTCTTTCACTGCATGGCTTGGAAAAAAAATGTGAAATAAAACATTTCCCCTAGCTTCTGGTGAATAAGGCAGTGTTTCTGTTACCTCATAAATGACAGATGAAGCTTCTAGCTAATTTGTGTTAGAGTTTATTTTTTTATGTTTGGTTGATTCACCAAATGCATTTGCAACTTTTGGTTTCTCTACACTTGATAATTGACCATTGAATGTGTGAACTGGTCTCACTGAGGATCACTGTGTTTGAGGTGATCAAAAGTTCTATCCTCGATGTTAGAACTGTGGTGGAGATCACTTGATATTGCAGCCGTCAAACCACACCTTGATAACCAGATGCTTGACCGTTTGCAATTGATTGTGGGAACAGGTGCCATTGGAAGACAAGTGTTCAGTAGTTCAGTTTACTAAGACCTTTATTGGCATAAAATACAGAGAAAGAAACAAAACAAGACACAAATATACATCGACATCACAAACATAAACATCACTAGCTTGGACCCACAGTATCCTCACATACTGCCCAGAGTCCCAGAGTTCTGCCTGGCTATTATGGAAAGGAGAAACTGGAGCATGATTGAATCCTCCCACCCCTGCATCCTAGCTAACAATGGGCTCAGATATTTCATGCTTGAAGCATCATGTAATGGGCAGTAGAAAAAGGTATGTGTTATTCTCGATACAATTTCTACC
This sequence comes from Tiliqua scincoides, assembly GCF_035046505.1. NCBI lineage: Eukaryota > Metazoa > Chordata > Lepidosauria > Squamata > Scincidae > Tiliqua > Tiliqua scincoides. Next base: position 8,805,773 of record NC_089822.1, read on the forward strand.
ACGCTTGCATTTCTTCTCCGAGTACGGATACCACTAAACCTGCCCTAGGCTAGTGTTTGAAGGCTGGTGCATGCCAGCTTGCTCATCTCTTGATGACAGAAGCATCAAGCAATGTCATCACCAGGTCAGGCCCCACTTTTGTAACACCTTTGACACAAGGAGCTGGTAGCTTCTGATGGTTGCGTTCCCCCATATACACACAGAGAGAACCCCGCAGATGTTCTCATGTCAAGAGAATGTGCAACTTTGCCTCGGGACACCTCACTTCCCAAGGCTGAAAAGAAACTCAGATGATAACTTTGTCACATATAATCCTTTTATTTCTTTTCTGCTGCAAGCAGTGTTCAAAGACAGCTGAATGTTGCCAAGTCACCGAGAGCCTGAAAAAAGGATTGAAAAACTGTGTGATTTATTTTTTTATTTCTGTTTGTGGGAGATGCAATTATGCCTCCTGTTTGACATGACCATCTGGTACATGAGCTTCAACAGAACACTTTATTGGAGATGTTAACTCCTTCTGAGTGTGTCTGGGACAGGCTAAAGGAGGATGCAAGGGATGGATTCACATCACCTTTATATACCATGTACCTAGGGAGCCTAGATGGTAAACAGGCAGTCATAGACCCACTATAGACTGAGCATGAAGGTGGACTGCTTTGGCATTGCGGCAGCCAGAGTAAGAAGGCGCTTGTGGTCTGGGAAGAATTCACTCAACTGGTAGGTTTAGCTTGTATAGCATCTATGAGCTATACAAGCTTCGTAGCACTCTGAAGAACCGTCAGGAGCAACAGAGAGACGTTTTGCTCCCCCCGCCGGGAATGGCTCCGAAGGAGGGTCTGCTTGCCCACCTCGCTGAGCCTCCCCACTGGACTGAGTGCTCTGCCCCCCTCCAGCTACGCCACCGCTGTGGAGAAAAAAGGCAAGAGAGATGATTCTGCACATTTTCCCAATTTTCAAAATCTCAAGGTCTTGCAGAATTTCTTTCAGTTGCAACAGGTGTCTCCCTCTGGCTCCAACGATGTTGCCCATTCTTGAATATACTGGACATGTGAAGCTCCTGGAGTCTTTGTGCAGGATTTGCCCTGCAGAGCTCATCTTGGGGCCTTCCTGTCCTTGTTCCCCAGGTCAGCTCCACGATGGCACCAGGGAGAAGTCAATGCCTGTGGTGTGCAGGCCCCAAAGCTGTTGCAGAGGATTCTGCACCTTGAGTCTCCTGCGAAAGGGCAGCCAAATCTCCAAGAGCTGAGAAGACTTTCTGTATTCTGGTAAGACAGTGGCGTCACTAGGAGGGTGCAGTGAGTGTGGGCTGCACTGGGTGTTGTTCGTGGGGAGGTGACACCACCACTGGCCAAAATTTTTTAAATATTGGTATTTTCGAATAATATCATCATGTTTTATAGAAGACCGATGAAGCAGGCAACTAGTTTGTGTGGTCTGTATCACACAGGGGAGACACAGCACAACTTTGGCTAGCAATGGCAAGCGAGGGCATGTGATGGGTGCATCACCATGCCCAGGATGTTGCCCCACCTACTGCATAGGAAGAAGTCCATCATGGGGGTTTCATGCTTGCTTCCCGTACTGGGTGACACAAATCCTATGACATCATTGTGGTAAGATCCTGGTCTCAGGTGGAATTGGGGCAGCCAAGTTACAGGCAAAAACACAACTTATTCCTTGAACTGCGTCAATGCAAATGAAGCCACTGGAGCCCCACCCATTTCTTCTCTGGTCCTTTCATCTTCCTTCTTCCCCTGCCAGCAGTAGAGGGAATGCTGAATCCTGCTTTTCGACTGAGGCCCCCTGCAGCTGCTATTTGTCTAGGAAAAAAAGAAGAAGCTGGCATCAATAATAGCAGGGCTGTTTTTTGGGGAGGTAGGGTTGATTTACATCTCTACTGTGGTTTTGGTCTGCAGGGGGCCTGATCCATCAACCGTTTCCAAAGGCAAATCGAAACGAGTCGCATGCATTGATTTGTTTCATTTAATGTCATGTGTCATGTTGCCCTAAAATAGCTCGTGAAATGAAAATTGTCCACAGTGACTAAATCAAACTGAAACCCTCGAAGATTGTCCTTTATTTACTGAAATAAGAAAGAAATGGCTGAACCCAAAGGTGTCTGGGGTCTGACAAGTGATACATTACCCATGCTGTATTTTTGAAAGGAGACGTTTGCTGTTATAGCCCTACAAATTAGGAAACAATTTCAGGAAGGAATACAAAAAAACAAACAAACACATCTATACATTATTAAAGGATCAGGGTGGATCTTGACATTTCAGGCTTTCTGACCCATACATCCAATGCTATAACTTTCTATTACAGTATATTTATTGATGGTTGTCCTTTTGTATTGAAGTACATTTTAAGAAGCTTTCTTTAATGCATTTCTGTGTATTCTAAACAGGCAAGTGGATCCCTTCATTGCCCTATAATATAATGAATCCCCGTAGGACTTAACTTGCTGGAAGAATCCACTTGTGATGCTATAGATGGAGAAATTAAGCTCCCCAAACAAACCCGAGAACTCTCAGGTATTGCATATTGCAACCCATATGCAAATATGATGTCCTTTTTAATATATAAAACTATACATATTAACATGCGCCCAAATGGTTGGCAGTGTCAGGGAAGAACTCCTCCAGGATCCAAGCTGAGAAAGACCTTTCCACCTGAAAAAAATGGTGCATTGGAAAAAAGAAAGAAAGAGAAGAGACGAGAAGAGAAAAGAAAGAGAAATAATAATGTGTGCTGCTCTAGCTCGCAGCTTGCTGCTAAAGTGCTTGGCAGATTTAATCCTCGCGACACGTCCGCTCATCCCCCCCTCTTTTGTCTGCTACATGTCATTGACACCTTAGCCATCTGGTCCATTATCCTTCCCAAGGATCAGTCTATCAAAGCTCCATGAAAGGAAGAGTTTTATGTCTTGTGAAGTTTTACAAAGAGATTCCAAGATACGTCGAATCTAACTGGGCAAGCAGGTGATTCATTTTTCAAAGGGAGCGCAGGAGCCGTTGGAAATCATTAACGCAACAAGGGCTGGAAGTAATTTGGTCTCAGAAAAATCCCTCTCTGTGAATTCTGCCCCACAATCTTCAGTCAGGTATATTCTCTGAAGGTCTGCCTGTTTGCTAAACAGCCTCTGATTGCTTGGCACCCGATGATATTGAATAGTTCCGAATTTGACATTCCCATTATTTGAGAGTTTACACGCCCTGATATTTAGTATTTGACACTGTTGGATGGTTCATTTTTGACATCAGCGATGGCGTTTAAGGGCCCAGTCCTATCCAATTTTCCAGTGCCGGTGCAGTTGTGCCAATGGGGTGCGCACTGCATGCTGTGGTGAGGAGGCAGTCACAAAGGCATCAAGGTATGGGAACATTTGTTCCCTTACCTTGGGGCTGCACTCTGACTGCACTGGTGCTGGAAAGTTGGATAGGTTTGGCCCTAAGTCTCTGATCCATGAGCCTGGCTTCCTCAGCCATGAACTTACGCGGTGGCCTGAGGCAGTAGGGAACTGTTGAGGGGGCAACATATGCAGTGATGTTGCCTTGAAAACGATAACACCTGACTGTCTCTGATCATTGTCGGGAAAGGGCGCTTGACAGTCGGGGGCTTGAAAATTGTTGGCAAATTTCCAATAGGCATTGTGGCTTGTGACCTACCATTTTATTTATTTATTCCAGCAGTTATTTCCTTGCTCTTCAGTCCAGAGCATTCTCGCAGAGCTTGCAAGGAGAGCAAAACACCATGACAATAAGATCAATAAGACAAGAACAACAAATTTAAACTCTGCAAAACTCACCATTGTTCTCTTTATAGCTGTATTCCCTCCCCTGTTTGTTCCCCATAAGTTTGCCCACAGAGGAGGTGGAAAGTGGGAAGGAGAAAGGAAAAAGCAGGAAAAGCAGAACGAGAAGAGGGAGAGAAAGTACAAAAGTCTCTGACACAGCTGTGGGTGGAGAACCCATTTTTGGCATTTAAATTTTGCTTTCTGCTTCTTACTTAGGTGAGACAAAATTCAGTGTCACCATGAGGTAGAACTAAAATCAACAAAACCAACAGGCCTGGGGAAAAAAATGGTTTTTAATTTGCAATGGAAATATATTGAACTCGGCACCAGACAAATCTTTATGTGGAGGGAATTCAAAAGCTGGGTGCCATAACAGAAGAGGCCATTTCCCCAGTCTACACATATGCCATTTTTGATGATTTTGGACTCAGAGAAGGTCATCTCAGGAAGCTATGGATACAAGTTAGGCTTCTCTAAGAGAAGACCATCCTGAAAAAACTCTGATCTAACTCTTCACTCTGCAAGTGCAGCTGAGTGTCTGTGGAACTCCTTGCTGCAGAATGTGGTGATGGCATCTGGACTAAAAGGGGATTGGACAAATTTCTGTAGGAAAGGTCCATCGCAGGTTACAAGCCATTCTGGGTCTATGTGCAACTTCCTGATTTTAGAAGTAGGCTACCCTAGAATGCCAGATGCAAGAGTGGGCACGTGGATGCAGGTCTCTTGCAATCTTGTGTGCTCCTTGAGGCATTTGGTGGTCCACTGTGAGATACAGGAAGCTGGACTAGATTGGCCTTTGTTCTGATCCAGCGGGGCTCTAAAATCAGGAGGGTGCAACCTCCTGATTTTAGAAATGGGTTATGTCAGATGCAAGGGAAGGCACCAGGATGCAGGTCTCTTGTTATCTGGTGTGCTTCCTGGGGCATTTGGTGGGCCACTGTGAGATACAGGAAGCTGGACTAGATGGGCCTATGGCCTGATCCAGCGGGGCATGTTCTTATGTTCTCATGACTTTTCCTATGTTCTTAAGATGATGGTATGAAGCAAGGTAGACCAATTCTCTGACAGCATAAGGAAGTTCCATGTGTTTAGATGCTTTACTTCCTCATTGTGACTTAAAGATATCTACTCCATTGGACTTTCTGCCCTTTTGCTTTTAATTTGTAGCTCGAGCGGAGCCTGTGGCCATCTTCAATATTTTCCAGGTCTTACCTGTGAACGTTATTCTGGAGTCCTATTACATCTGTAATGTGATCCCTGATGTGCTTTCAGGAGAGAATGATAGGAATGAAGCACTTTTCTGTACCACTGTGGATAAAGGGCAAGGCGCAAGTACTGGGAGAGTGTCATAACCCCTGAGCACCTCTGACTCTTTACTGCGACAAAGAAATTCACTAACAAGAGAAAAAGCTTCCTCATAGATTGAGGTGAGGAATCGTGGGAGAGCATGTCAGCAAGATTCAGAGCTGCCTTTGATAAGAAAAGCCTGCAACTGTGGCTAGGCTCTGTAGCAGAATTTAGGGGCATTTAAAACAACAACAAAATCCAGTAAGAGCACAGAGAATAATGAGATCAGAAGACTTTCAGAAATGAACATACACATACACATGGGGGGGGGGGGTGAGATGGAGAACATGATGCTAGCCTGTCTTATAGGGTTGTTGCAAGGATTATTGAGCTAATGGGTCCAAATGCTCTGAGAATACAGCTGCCAGGGGAGAGGACCCAGGAAGAAGGCAAGCTATCCAAGGGGAGCAGCACCTAGTGGTTAGTCCACACACTCCTTCCTACTCCCTGCGTTCCCTCTAATGGACCAGCAGCTAACAGCAAAAATCTTCGTAGTTTTTATCTGCTGCCCACCATCCCAGCTACAGCAACCAGCAGAGGGGGGGCCTGTCTGTGAAACCCCTCTCTTCCAGGAGAATGCTGAAACTGAGGGGTTCTTATTAGAAATCAAACCCGCAGTAGCATCTTCAGGGTGAAGAAATATGATAGTCCCCTGAATTACCATGAACATGGGCTAGGCAGACAAAAGATCAAAATGTAACTAGTCTACTCAAAGTCCAAAAGAAAAGGATTTAAACAAAATGGGGGAAAGAAAGGTGGGTAGTAAAAGTACAAGCAGGATTTTGGAAAATGCTTGAGCTTGGCTGGAAAGCACAAAGAAGAGGTTTGATCAAATGGATGCAGTAACCATTAATGTCCAGCAGATGGAGCTGAGATACTACTCAAAAACAAAGGAGTAATGCCACCCCCCCCACCTCTCACACACAATGCTTTCTGACATTAAATTCAGAGAAGTTTGCAAGCTGGCTTGGAGTGGAAATAGCAATAAAAGTGAAATTAATTCCTGGATCACCTATAGCCAGAAAGGGTCCCTACTAGCACTAGTGACTAATTTTGTCCAAGGAATCCTTGCTGTATACACTTACTGGAGATTAGGTTGTGGCCGAACTAGGTAGGATGCACCCAACTTGTTATGTGCTTGGGATTAAAAAGCCTTGCCTTGATTATGTCATTACATTGCCTGATGGAGGACGGGACCCACCTAGCTTCTCCATTTCACCCCTTTACCTAACTTTGCTGCCCAATGGTAAAGGCAGATGACCTTGAGGCAGAATAGCTTCTGCAGACAGGGCAAAAACACATCTACACATAGATCGAGGAAAATGATGTTTCAAACAATCAAAGGCACCTTCGTAGGCCAGTACCGAACCTGCACAGGACCTCTGGGAAGTTCTAAGTAACCAAAAATAAAATAGGCTTTCATCATGGTAGGCAATGAGTGAGATGGTTAATTGCAAGGTTCATGTATGGTCCAATTCTAGAAATGGGGTGGAATGGGTTTTCCCCCTTCTCAGCTCCAGCCATCTCTCTCTCCATCAACATTTTAACTTATTGACACCCTAGTGGCACCATGGCATCCAGCCATACTGAGCATGTGCATCTTGTGCACAAATGGGAGCAGCAACACTAGTGGGTGGTGGAAAATGTCTACATATGTCTACATTACATATGTGAGTGGGTCCTGTCTACCCAATCCATTACATCACATCCTTGGATGTGAGATTGACATGTCCAGTGGTGTAGCTAGAGGGGGTGCAAAGCATTAAGTTTTGCAGGGAGCCTCACCGCAGTGTGCAAGTGGCCCCTCCCCATCCCCTTGGGGGGGGAGCAGAACAGAGGAGAATACCTCCACTTTGCACCCACCACCTGGAATGGCTCTGAAGAGGAGCGGTAGGAGCTGCTTGCATGCTGCAGTGAGGCTCCCTGCAAAATTTAGTGCTTTGCACCCCCTCTTGCTATGCCACTGGACATGGATCAGGGCCTTTTCCATAGTGGCACCAACACTCTGGAATTTCCTGCCTAGCTAGATGAGTTAAGCCACTTTCTTATTTTAGGAAGCTGCCTCATACTGAATCAGATCCTTGGTCCATCCAGATCAGTACTATTGACATTGATTGGATGGCAGCTGCCCAGAGGTTCAGACAGGAATTTTTCCCTACCCTTTCTGAAGATGCTGGAGATTCCACATATCAAGCAAATTCTCTACTGCTGAATTGCAGCCCCTCCTTAAAAAATGTTCTAGTCCTGTGGCCAAGCAAAAATAAAACAAAGAGTGTTTTTTTTCTGCTATGAAATGTTTTCTCCACTGCTGAGATGCTGGTTTATATTTCATAAGGTTTTCATAATTTTTTTTTAAAAAAATGCTGCAAGTCACTTGAAGAACTTGTTTTAGTGGAAAAGCAGCTAATAGTTTTATTCATCACCAGGAAAAGTTCGTTTGTTTCACCAAAGGTCATTACACAAAAAATGACTTTGTTGTATACATGAATAATACATGCTCTGATTTCGAACTAGCTTTTACATAAAACAATTTGCGCCCGTAACAGTGTGGTCTGGGCATATTACTGAACTTCTCTACATTACTCGGGAATGCGATAACAAGGGAATAATGGACAGACAGTGTTCTTCCCCTAGAGTCCTGGCTGGCAAGGGTGTGACACATTGGCTAATGATAACAAGTGGTTAAAGAGGCTCATACAATGCCCAATATCAATTAAGAGCCACTGGGTATTGGCTAAACCACACTGAACACTGTGGGCATGGGACAGACCTGAAGTCCGTGTAGCCCAGCCGTCTCTCTTGGAACAGGATCCCCTTGGTGCAAGACACAATCATTCTCAAGGAAAAAAAAAATCCATATTATCAGATCTGCCCGGGTAATGCATTGCAGTGGTGTAGCTAGAGAGGGTGCAGAGCACTAAGCTTTGCAGGGAGCCTCAGTGCAGCGTGCAAGTGGCCCCTCCCCCCTGAGTCATTCCAGGCAGTGGGAGCAAAATGGAGGCATAAGCAGCTCTTAACGGTGTACAGAAGGGGACATTTTGGCAGGTGTAGGTTGCCAAGAAAGTGCACCAGCTGAATTCAACTCTTTTTCACAAAAGGAACTTGTAGAGGAACCCTCTCATGGTTCATAACCTATTATGGACTTTTCCACCAGAAATTGGTCCAATCCCCTTTTAAAGGCATCTAGGCCAGATGCCATCACCACATCCTGTGGCAAGGAGTTCCACAGACCAACCACACGCTGAGTAAAGAAATATTTTCTTTTGTCTGTCCTAACTCTCCCAACATTCAATTTTCGTGGATGTCCCTTGGCTCTGGTGTTGTGCAAGAGGGAAAAGAACATCCCTCTATTCATTCTATCCATCCCCTGCATAAGAAGAATAAGGGACAGGAGACCTGGGGTTGGATAAGAAGTCAGGAACAACACTGCAAAGGCCCATTCCAGAAGTGTCTCCAGCAGCCACTCCATGTGGGAGAATCAAGAACGCCATGTCCCCATCATTGGCTGAAGTGTGACCAACTGCCCTTTGGCTTCTCTTCTACCAGAGGAGGCTTCTCTCAGGCCATTCCATCTGGCTCCAGCGGGCGCAAGGGGCTGCCCCTTTAACTTGTGTGGTCTCCAGAGAAGTTATCCTGGTATGCTAGGGATGGCGCTGAGTGGCAGAAGACACTTCTGTCACCAGCCATTATTTGGAGAATACAGTGGCCATCCCTGGCCATACGCTGTGTCTTCCTTGTGTAATGCAGACCACAAAAACTAGCCTGCTATTCCTTAAAAGCTTTCATGCATGCAGGCACTCAGCTTGAAAAAAAAAAGTGAAGGTGTTCACTATAGGACATGGAATATTTTGCACAAGAGTTTCTAATCTCGAAACATCCAAGGAGAGATGCTCCTCTGAGATTATGGCTTCTCTGTGCTCAGTGTCGTTTGTCTAGGCATAATCTCCACACAGAAGAAGCGCCTGTAATTCCCCACTGACTATCGGTGATGAAGCTGGTGTCCCGGGCTTGGAAAGATTATCTAGAGTCGACCTGAAATTGCCAGTGGAAACTCAAAATTGAGGCAGCAAAACCAATGAGAGTGTTCCAGTGGCTGAATACTGAAAAATGCCATTACAGCTGGCTGAGGAAGTGGATGCTGGCCAAAGGCCAGAGCCAAATGAGTTTTTAAGAAGCCTCCACTGAAAAAAAATATGTCGATTGTTCCAGCCACAGCATCAGCAAATGTCTTTTTTTTGCTTCAGCTGATCAGTGGTAAAGAAGGAATGAATTTGTCCCCTAAACAGTGTTACTTGAGCCCTCACCCTGTACAGTCTTCAAGGGGGCTGCCTTGAGCTCATTGTCCAACCGCTGGGTAAACCAGATCAAGGCCAGCAAGTCCTGAAGTAACTTTATTAGCTCGTGCACAAGATATGTAACAAACCAAACCAGTAGAGACAGTGGCGCCACCACGGGGGAGCACATAGGTTGATGTGCACGGGGGCTGACACCACAATTGGTCAAAATTTTTATAATCTTGGCATTTTTGAATAATACCACCCTGTTATAAATCATTTGATGCATACTTTCGTGCAGAATGCAACGAAACATGCTGTGTTGAAATATCTCTATTCTATCAAAAGTTTATAGCCAAAAAACCAGTGGGGTGAGGCAATGGTCGATCACCACGCCCACCTCACCAGGTGCTGCCCTGGGAGGAGGTCCATCATGGGGGTGACACGCTGTCCTCCCTCATCGGGTGACGTCCCCTGACTAGGTGCTTGTCCCCACGCATGCTGATTTGAGTCTGCCTGTGCGTGGGTGCTTACTTTTTTTGTGGTGTGAAAAACCTCATGGGGCCAGCATTCAGTCCAGGCGAGCAGCAGGGAGGTTCCACCCAGGAGGCAGGAAAGGGTTAATGTGAGCAAGAGGGGGAGGTGGGAAGGAAGGAAGGAAAAGGTGATCATTGGGCATAGGATGAGGTTCTTTCCTTATGATTGGCTGCCGAAGCCCAGGGAGGGGGAGGAGGCAGGGAAGGGGGGAGGCAGTTCATAGCGATCACAATTTTGTCCTCATGGCTCTGTTGTTACTTGAGGGTACAAGCCTCATTGAATGACCGGCTACAGTGGGACTACTTCTGAGGAGAGCTGCAAGGATCGAGTTGTCCTGGTAAACCTTGCAGCAGCTGCTTGTAACCCTCCTCCCTCTTGCTGCTTCCATCCCTGCTCTTTTGAAGTCTCTCCCATCCCCTCCCATCCTGTTTACATATGGGCAGGGATAGCAGGGGAGTGAGTAAAGAGAACTCTGGCACACACACACACCCCACAGCAGCCCTGTTTTTCCCAAGGTGGGCTTTTTAAAGGGGGGGCGGGACAACTCGAGTCCTTTAGAGTTGTGAAAGGCTGACTCAGTGACTCATAAAGTTCTCTGTTATGACTCGTTTTCGAGTCAAGTCGCGGGGGGTGGTGACTCTAGACTCAACTCAAGTCAAGCCATGCAGGGTTTTCCCATCCCTGCCTACTTCATATCTGAACTAGTGCTACCCCACGGCAGCAAACATTCACCTCTGGAACGCTTTGGTGCTCGAAGGACTTTGGTGGCCCTGTTCCTGAAAACAACTGATTGAGCGTGTCTTGAGAACCTGGGTTCTCAAGGTTCTCTTTAAATGGTCATCCCCATTATGGACATTAAGGATTCAGGGTCATTGGACCTCAAAGTCAAAGCCCTTGTTGTCTTATCGATTTGATGCAGTTTTCCAATGAATCTTGCATTTTTGCCTACAGCTGGATGATCTGCGGATTGATCTTGCATTTGTAATGCATTGATTATTGCATTATTGATTTGATTGTAGCACGTTTGATTGCTGCATATGCCACTTTTGTTTCAGTGAACCCCCCAAACTCCATCCCTTTGGGACAGGTAAAGGAGAAGCAATCCCCATGGGCATGAAAAAAGAGGAGAAGCCAACGGGGTCTTGTCAGGTCCTGACCCTGGCAGCTGCTCAGGGACACCACATGCTGACAGCGGACCCATGAGAATCAGCTCAATGTCATGTGCACCAGTGTCCTTCCAGTTAATGTAAATTACTGGCAGAGGCAGCAAATATGCCAGGGGTGTCGCACTAATTCAGATTTCATGCATGAGAAATAGAAGACGAGAGAAAAGTGGTTTTTGGAATGGCGTGAGTAATGCAAATGATAACGAATTAGTTATTTTTAAAGAAAATCTGAAAGCAAATGGGATTTCTTTTCCCCCCTGTTTCACATTCTCAACTGAAGAGCTATTTGGGGAACAATGGAGGACATTACATGGCAATGAGAAATGATGAGGAAGCACTCGCATCGGACGTTTGCCATAAAGAACTTATTGGCTTGGGCCAAGCCAGTCAAGGACTGACCGAGTGTCGCCAAGGCCAGGCTGCCTCTTGGTGGTTTCAGAAGGTTGTTGGACTCCCACTATGAACATAGAAAGCTGAGTCAGACCTTTGGTCCATCCAGCTCAGTGCTGGCAGCAGCTCTCCAGAGGTCCAAGGAGTGGTCAACTTGGAGCTGCCAGAGTTAGAAGCTCCAGTGCTCAACCTTCCAAGCTGAGCTCCAGCCTGTGATACAAATGTCTGAGATCTGGGTGGATTCTTTTCAAGACTGTTCTCCAAAGGGCCTATCTTAACCCAAGATCTGTTAACTTGTTGCTCTGTTCACACGCGCACTAGAAGCTCCCCAACATTAAACATGGTGGGGAAACAGTAGAGGTGCCAACACTCCTGCCACACCTACAGCATCATGCTTTATTTATTTAAATTATTTCTTTTCAAATCGTACTTTTATGTGCCTGTATGATGCCTGCTTTGATGCCATCTTCCTGTCCAAAATCCCCATGAAACCCATATTTGTCAGGGAAAGTTATGAACAAAAAACAGAAGCTGTTTATTTTGAGACCCTGTTTTCTTCACTGTTTTAATCCTCCTTTCCTTTTACTTCTGTATGATATTGCTGCAGAATTTCCTCTGATCCTCAAGCCCATCAAGGTTGTTCTTTCCCCAGCCAGACACTGCAAGCTCCACCTAAGGCAGCTGGTCAAGGTACACTCTCACATAATACCAGAACCAGGGGACATCCACTAAAATTGAGTGTTGGGCGGGTTAGGACAGACAAAAGAAAATATTACTTTACTCAGCGTGTGGCCGGTCTGTGGAACTCCTTGCCACAGGATGTGGTGCTGGCGTCTAGCCTAGACGCCTTTAAAAGGGGATTGGACAAGTTTCTGGAGGAAAAATCCATTATGGGGTACAAGCCATGATGTGTATGCGCAACCTCCTGATTTTAGAAATGGGTTATGTCAGAATGCCAGATGCAAGGGAGGGCACCAGGATGAGGTCTCTTGTTATCTGGGGTGCTCCCTGGGGCATTTGGTGGGCCGCTGTGAGATGCAGGAAGTTGGACTAGATGGGCCTATGGCCTGTTCCAGTGGGGCTGTTCTTATGTTCTTAGGTAAGGATGTGCTGGATTGGAGAAAGGTCCTTGCTTCCTAGCCTGTATCATCTCAGTGAGCTCAAGGTCAGCCTGAAACAGCAGCCTCCCATTGCAGCCATACCTCTCATTCTCAGATTCCAAATGCTTCCCTGTGCATTCGTTAGTTACAATGCTTTGGCACAGAACTGATGCTCTAAGGAGTCATAGGTGTATCATTTCCTGGTTCAAGGTGACTGGCTCTGAAGACGTCACTCTTTTTGAAACCTTCATTGGAGAGGATTTCAAGCAGGCCTGTTTAAGTGAAAGGGAGCAGGGCATTACCTACCCTGCCACCTTTGACTGCTTGAAAGTCTCCTATTCAGCAGCCTTGCCAGAGCTGGTGCTGAAATTCCTGATGGTCAGGGCGGTTGATGGCTGAAGGGGTGTGGTGGATACTCCCTGACTGGAGATCTTCAAGTAGAGGGTCACTTGCTAGAGATGCCCTAGGAGGATTACAGGCAGGGGTTGGACTAGATGACCTTGTGGGTCCCTTCCAACTGTATGATTCTACGATTTGCTCTCTCTTGGCTGAGTGACTGGGACTGAAGAAGAAATTGGCAGGGTGGTGGCCTGAGGGAGAGAGCTGGGCTGAGAGAGCTCTTTCTTGGCTGCTTTGTCGCTCACTAAGGCTTTCAGCCGGATGACTGAGCATGTGAGTTGGCATGGGTTGGTAGCCGTGCCGGAAGGGGAGAACTGGGCCAAGAGAGAGGTCTTTCCACCTGGCTCTTTCTCCGGTGGCTGGTTGCTTGTCCCCTCTGTCAGCTGGCCAGCCAAGAGAATGAGTGAGCATCTGGGAGGAGATGGTGACCAGTGGCTCTGGTGGGCAGGCGTAGAGATGCTCAAAGGGCACCTCTGCCAATCTGCCACCCCGTCTAACCTGCCACGTAAAGTGGCTGCTTCATCTGGCCTCATGAGTGGGCTACCCCTGCTCCAAAGCATCTCTCCATAAAAGCCACTGTTTTTCTTATATAGTCTAATTCTTTAGTCTTCATCCTCAAGTGATATATAGGCTAAGGCTGCATTTGAGAGTAAGACTCTTCTACCTCTGGCCTCTTTGCTCTGTCAGAACTGGACCCCCAGCTGTGCTCTGTCTTGTTGCTTGGCCAAAGCTGGGTACCTGCTTACACACAGATGCTAATGCCTGTATTCATGCGCTCTCTCTCTGCTTCTAAAGTCATCTGGAAACACACCGAATTAGGTTGATTCATTCTACCTATGCTGGCTTTTGGTCTTTTGGAGAGGTCCATGAAAGATGACTGGTGCAGTCATTAAAACCAGGAAATAAATCTAGGCTGGCTCAATATGCAGCCTCCGAAAGCGACCAAGTCAAGGCAAAGCAAGATGGATGGATGAATGATTAGCTTGGCAGTAATGGCTGGTTGTCACTTACTAAATGCAGTTTTGTGTAATCCATTTGACTGGTTGCTTTGCATTTTTGGCTCACAAAAACCACACCTTCTTGACCGGTCAGAGTGCAAGATGCTGCATTTATGTGTTAGATTTGATTTGATCGGAACTTAAATTACACTATTACATTAAGGGAACTGTGTCTGTTTAGTGACTGTTCAGTCCCACTGTTGTCTGCAAATGGCAGTTACTGTAAGCAGGAAAGCTAATTGGTAATCTGTTTGGAGTCATCTTCTTATGATGGTCTATTTTGATTAAAAGCAGAAGTGGTGCTAGCCTGTTCTGGGCCATTCATCAATGGCCATTTTGGGGTCCCCTATGTGCTTGCAAAGTATGAGGCTGCCACTCACCCATCCCCCCCAACATTTGCTTCCCTCCTGCTCATCTGGTCTGAAGTGACAGTAGGGCAGTGGTAGAGAGGGCCAATTGGCCAATTTGCTTGCTTGCCTCCCACCAGATTGTTGCTGCCATCTCTCTCTCTCCCCCCCCCCCAATTTACATGGTCTGGGGCAAAAGCAAAGCAGTGGTAATCTGGCAGCCTGGTTGGCTGGCAGCTGTTCTTCGCAGTAGACTGCAATGGCTTCTGGCCAGAGGAAGTGCCCAAGCTGGAACTTTCCCCCCTCCCTCCCCCAGAAGTCAAACAAAATTTAAAGTTGCAGTTTAGATTTTTGCAACTCCATCTCCAATTCATCTAGAGAGTTAGAACAGACAAGAGAAAATATTTCTTTACACAGCACACAGTGTGTGGTTGGTCTGTGAAACTCCTTGCCACAGGATGTGGTGACGGCATCTGGCCTGGACGCCTTTAAAAAGGGATTGGACAAGTTTCTGGAGGAAAAATCCATTACGGGTTACAAGCCATGATGTGTATGCGCAACCTCCTGATTGTAGAAATGGGTTATGTCAGAATGCAAGATGCAAGGGAGGGCACCAGGATGAGGTCTCTTGTTATCTGGTGTGCTCCCTGGGGCATTTGGTGGGCCGCTGTGAGATACAGGAAGCTGGACTAGATGGGCCTATGGCCTGATCCAGTGGGGCTGTTCTTATGTTCTTAGAGAGTTGCAAAGGTCAAGCGCTAAAACAGGACTGTTCTGACTTTGGGGCATCAGGGGTCAGCTGTGGGTCTTCAGCCAGTGCCCAACCTGGCCTACCCCTGTTGCCCCGTATGGTTGAAAGCCTCTGCAAGCAGTTGCCATAGGGGATGGATTAATACCAGTGTTTTGTGGTTGCAGGTCTGGGCTTAGCATTGTCCACATCAACTTTGTACCAGCTCTCAACACCCTCAGGCAGCAGCAACAGTCATGACCAAACTGTATTTGTGTGTGTGATTTTAAGATGCCCATCTGGATCCTGCAGGCTACTCTTCAAGGCCCAAAGTAGGCGGGATCACCAGTGCAGTGTTGCAAATGTTGGTGTTGCACAGGGTGACTATACAATGGAGGACAGCGTGCCTATACCTTTAACCCTTGTATAGAAGAAGGAATTTTGGCAGGTGCAGCTCAACTTGGAAGGGTTTAAAAAGCTGCACCTGCCAAAATTCCCTCTTCTTTGCAATAGTTAAAGGTATAGGAGCTCTGTCCTCCATTATATCTGGCCACTCTGGTGTTGCAGAGATGTTGCACTCTGGTATCAGCAAGAGATACGATAGCAGGGCTCAGAAGGGCACACTTCTAACCATGAGGAGCTATAGGCAGGGCATGTAGCTAGCTGGCAGAATAAGTGTTTGCATGAAGAAGATCCCAGATTCAGCCCTCTATTTCTTCACTTAAAAAAACTCAGGCAGAGGGCTGGAAATAACCTCTTCCTACAACCATGCAGAGCTACTGCCAGTCAGAATAGAAAATTCTAGACAAGATGGACCATTGTCCAGGGAATATAAGGTAGTGGTACATCTTCAGCCACACAGCAGAAGGAAAACATGGCAAGGGTAGACTGGGCTAAAGAAACCAGCTTGTATAAGGCATCATCATTGTTGGCAACCTTCAGTCTCGGAAGATTATGGTATCGCGCTCTGAATGGTGGTTCTGGAACAGCGTCTAGTGTGGCTGAAAAGGCCGATTCGGGAGTGACAATCCCTTCCACACTGGGAGCAAGTGCAGTCTGTCCCTGGTCTGTCTCCCTGGCTATGGGCCTTCCTTCTTTGCCTCTTAGCCTCAGACTGTTGGCCAAGTGTCTCTTCAAACTGGGAAAGGCCAGGCTGCACAGCCTGCCTCCAAGCGGGCCACTCAGAGGCCAGGGTTTCCCACCTGTTGAGGTCAATTCCTATGGCCTTCAGATCCCTCTTGCAGATGTCCTTGTCACAGTGGCATAGTTAGAGGGGGTGCAAAGCACCAAGTTTTGCAGGGAACCTCACCGCAGCATGCAAGAATCCCCTCCCCTTTGAAGCCACTCCAGGCTGTGGGAGCATTCACCTCCGTTTTGCTTCGTCTTCTGGAATGGCTCCAAAGGGGAGGGACTGCTTGCATGCTGTGGGGAGGGTCCCTGCAAACTTTAGTGTTCTGCACTCCCTCTAATTATGCCACGGAGGCAGCATCATGTTATCATATGAAGGTTAAGGGCTTTCCATAAGAAAATTATGAGAACTCATAGCTCCGAGGTAGAACACGTGTGTATAGACTAGATTCAGCCACTGGCACCTTCAGTTAAAGCACTGTCCGGCTATCCACGGGGCCACCTGATGTGAGATATACCAGTGACAGAGTGCAAGGGATCTGAGGAGGGCAGAAAACTCCAGGTACCTTTGAGTCTGCCACCTTTGTCTTCTTCCAACCTGCCACCAATGCCAGCCACGATAATATGCTTCGTGCTCACTCAAGCACTGTGCTCCTTGCACACTGCCATGAAACCAGAAGTCCTAGGCTTCTGGGTTTCAGGGCAGCACACAAAGAGTAAGGCGGGGGTTTTGTGATTTGTAGCGCAGAAGTGGTAGACCCAGGATGACATCTGGTGGTGTCCTGGCTCGTGAATTAAAGGATCTGCCTCTGAGAATGATACTACATGGTTTCTTTTGGGTCCCTTCCCTACTTCATTGAATAATAATTTCAAACAACAACAACATAAAATATGTAGGCATATACAAAATGTGAATGATCATATTCACACAATACATGCAAACATTTTCTGAGATCCCAGGAAATTTCTGGCTCCTCTCCTTTTGCTCCTAGGTACCCTTTTTGACCCTGTGTCCAGGCACGATGTACCCCCTACACCCCTCCCCCCATGGGCCCTGGTGGGTTTGGAAAATGTAAGATCCCAGAAAATTCTCGGGCCTCCTCCTTTGGCTCCTGGGCCCATTTTTGACCCTGGGGCCAGGTATAATTTACCTCCTGCACCCCACTCTCATGGGCACTGTCTGGGGGGAGGACTCTTGCTGTAGCCCCCACAAAACTTTAGCTGTAGTGAATAGGAGAAGAGGCTCAATGGTCGCATCCCCCCCAAAAAGCTGAAAGTTCACTGGTGAGAGTGTTCAGCCAGTCCTGGTTGTCCCTTATAATTGGATCAATTTTTACATAGGCTGCCCTTGGAGCTTTTGTACAGCTGAAAGGTAAGGTATGAATTTTAAAAACAAAGTAAGTTAAATAAATAGTAGAGTGACTGTAATGAGCCCCGAATTTTGGAAATTTGGAGAGTTTCTGACTCAGAGGGGAAAAGGGGGTGACACATCATGAGCTTGTGTTAGGGGGGAAAAAAATAAAAGGCAAGTGGGAAGGAGAAAAAAGTATTAAATTGTTTCCTCCTTATGGACCTGTGGCACATAATGTCATTTGATGCATGTGTATAAGTCCCATTAACTCTAATTGGAAAGAGAAGACAGAAGCGGTCTGCCCCCGGCAGATTTATCTAATGGATCTGGTTCCCTTTCGCTTATGTCAGTGGTTTATGTGAGTTCCAAGCTTATCATCAGCCGGGGCTTGGTGAACTACAGATGAAGTCCAGAGTGGAGGAGAAAAGGGAATAAACAGCTATCTGCTCTAAGGATGTTTAAACTTGGACAGCCTGATTCTGTCTTGTGTTGTGATTTGCCCCCCCCCCCCAGATCCCTCTGTTAGGCTGCCCTGGTGAATTTTTGTTTTTCTGTAAGTCACTGTAGATGCTTTCAAATTAGAAAACCAGGATAGAAGTGTTTTTAAATACAGACGTAAACTCTTCCCCTCCCCACTGATTCCCCCCACAGCCCATCTGTCCAAGAGACAGCGGTGCGGCTTTCACGCTGCCATTAAACACCTGGTGCTGCTGGCCAGGATGCTTGTTCCGGCATGCAAGGCCTCAATAGGATTGCACCCCAATAGGATCCGGTAGGACAGGTGGAGTACGGCCAGGTGCAAAGGAAAACTGGATTCTTAAGCCTTTCAAAAGTGGTGTAGAGGGGGGAATTTTGGTGGAGCTTGTCAAGCAGGGGTGAGAGAAGTTGCATTTGCTGAACTTGCCCCTTCTACATCAGGGCATTTAGAGGTACTGCCCTTCTTTTTCTCTGACCATCCTCACTCAGGGAAATGGGCATCAAGTAGCAATACCTCTTTGACTTGTGCATAGGCATGTTTTGATTGTTGTTAACTAGCTGCCTCCACCACTAGTGAGTGCCTTTGGGTGGCATGCCTTGAAATCCAAATAAAAACAAACAGATCTCTCATCTAGGGTTGCTCCCTCCCATGATAATCTTGCAAGTTAACACCGTTCATCACCTCTGCAGAAGTTTGCAACTGCCAGTGTACGGCGTGGAGTCAGTTTCTAAGGAAACCATGAACCAAATCATTGAAAGCTTTCAAAGGTCACAAGCAACACCTGAAACCAGGCCCAGAAACTAATTGCTTATCCCCCAGAGGGGGATGGATGGCTTCCTCCTGTAAAATCAGGCTGGGAAGGACAGGTTAGTCTCCTGCAGATGGGGATATCTGAAGGAAGATGGCGGAAAGTTTGATCACACTTCACGGTGACGCTAAGCTGGCAATCTCAATGCAGCAACGCTGTCACCTTTAAACACAGGTGTTGCCTTAGGATTCTCCTGAGTATTGGTAAAGGAGGTTGGCAAATTAATGCCCAGAACTAATACACATTCGCTTAGCAAAACCTGCCTTGCATTGCACCTTTGTTACTCTCACTCTCACTGCCATGTTTTCTAATTTTGCTGTTGCTTCTGCTCATTATGCATAACCTTGATTGATCATTTAGACTAATTTTAGAGGGAAACAAATGAATGTGACATGCTTGCCACTAATGGGTATTTATCTTCCTTTGCCCACTATTTGTACACTACCAGCTCCGCATGGCAGCTTTTTCTGGGTCAGAGAGGAGTTAACAAGGGGTGACTTAAGTCCGTCGCTTTGCTGGAAACGGTATTAGAATTCCTGGCCATGTGGAAGAACTACAGGTTTGAATTCAAGATCCTACATGCCTGACCAACCACCACTATATAGCTTGTAAGTTGAAGGGTTCTCAATGCCTTTTCACAAATGCACAGTCCGTGATAAGGCAGTAGTGACATCACTGGGGGTGTGGGCTGCACCGGGTGATGCACATAGGGTCCTGGCCAAAATTTTTAAAATTTGTTGTTTTCAAATAATACCATCATGTTCATTCAATGCATAATTTCATGCAGATTGCAATGAAACAAACCATGTTTAAATATCTTTATGCTATCTAAAGTTATAGCCAAAAAACCAGCAGGGGTGGGAGGGGCAATGGGGCAACACCACACCCACCACTTGGGGCATTGCCCCACCCACTGCTTGGGAGTTGGTTCAACATGGGGGTGATGTTGGACCAACCCGCCTCCTGCAGCAGGTGACTCAAGCCCTAGTGACACCACTGCAGACAGTGTTCCTTTACTGAAGCTCGTTCTCAGGTTGGACAGAAGCCTCCTGGGTAGATGACCTTGCTTGGCTTAGTGCACCACCAGAAATGGAAGGAAGCTGTGACTCAATAGGCTGTCCATCAACCAAGTAGGGGGGAACCTTTCCTCTCTCCCAGACAATGCATTGGAGCATTGAGGAAATCTTAGAGCACAAGGTGATGATAGTATGGAGAAGTGAGGGACAGAGTTGACCAAGAGTACAGGAATTGAAGCAGAGAGTCCTCCAAATGTCCTCATGTCCCACTTGTGAAATGTCATGGGTAATTGCCTGTTGAATAACAACCATTTATCTAATGAGCAAGACGACTGCAGCTACCAACAGCTAACTGGGCATTTCTCATTTGACATCATTCCTTAAAGAAAACCTACAGAGATGGAAATCAAGATAAAATTAATTAGTATAATCCCTGGGTCAGAGTTAAGGATGCAGTCACAAAAACATGTGTTTAATTATGCTTGATAAGAGTAATGGGTTGGTTTGTTTGTTTGTTTGTTATACCAGCAAAGTCAGTGTCATAAAGTCCTTAATCACTGCTGTTTATAATTTCATTGCTTTCGAGTGCACAAGGTTCAGAAAGGATGATGTAACTTGGCAACCTCCACTGGGCTCTTGATGTGTGTTAAATTTTGGAATTTGATATCAGTTATAAACACCGCTGCTGCTTCCTCCATAACCAAGGAGCTTCCCGCCCTTGATTCCAGATCATTTATTTCAAATTAAGGACAGCAGCAATTAGAAAACTGTTTTATACATTTGCTGCAAGTGAGACTCACTGTAACTTTTCTGCACACTGCCATAATCGGGCACTTAAGACAACCATTTTCAAGTTTTGTTGTTCTGTAAGTACCTCTTTGTCTTGTGTCAGCTCTCTGCTTGATTTACATTATGGTCTGGCCCATCTAGGCCAAGAGATGGACTCCAGTTATCTTTAAGAGGCAACAGTAGAAGGCCTCAGATCAAGGTGGCCCTGTGAGAGAAATGGAGAATAGTATCAGTTTTGCTGCAGACGTTTGTGTGAATGGTTGGGCCTGTATAATACGCTCTGGAGTCTGAACAGTTCTTGAAACAGACTAGAAACCAGAGACAGTCTTTTTTCTGCCCTTGAGTTTTTCTGCCCTAAGCTTTTCTAGTGACTTGTTCACCATCCACTTACAACCATAACCTTACAGAAAAGTTATTTGATGACCTCTACTGTTGTCCTCACACATTCAACTTTTTCCAACTTTTCACAGATGAAAATGGGGACATGCAGCATGCAGGGTGTCCAGATCTAATGGACAACAGGTTGCCCATACCTTTAACCATTGCATAGAAAAGGGAATTTTGACAGGTGTAGCTTTTTAAATTCTTCCATGTTGAGCTGCACCTGCCAAAATTCCCTCTTCTACACAGTGGCTAATTCTATACGAAGGTGTAGGCACTCTGTCCTCCATTGGATCTGGTCACCCTGGACATGCATATCACATCCCAATTTTCATGCCAAGAATCATTGCCCTAGTATTCCCCATTCCCAGATTTCACATTGCTTGAAGTCTCTACCTGAACCTCTCCATGTTGTATTGATTTACTCACCAATTGCCCCTTTTGTGCAGCTGCACCAATGAGCAAATGAGAGGGTGGCCCAAAGGCTTCTGGGACACCTCTCATTTTGTTCTACCCGCCTTTCTTAGCCAGAGTGGATGAGCAACAGCGACATCGTTCCTTGGGTGGGATCTGGCCCCAATCAGCTTGGGTGGGAAGTATTTGTTCCCCTTTGCAGCCAGAAGGTGGTATTCAGTCATGTCTATGCTGATATGGGAAGAGTAGATGGGCAGGTGACCTTGGAGGATGGAAACTTGTAGAAACTTCTAAAATGTTGGAGAAATTAGCTAGGCTGTTGGAAAATACACTTGGGATAATCTCAGTATAGTCTACCCCTAAGAACATAAGAACAGCCCCACTGGATCAGGCCATAGGCCCATCTAGTCCAGCTTCCTGTATCTCACAGCAGCCCACCAAATGCCCCAAGGAGCACACCGGATAACAAGAGACCTGCATCCTGGTGCCCTCCCTTGCATCTGGCATTCTGACATAACCCATTTCTAAAATCAGGAGGTTGTGCATACACATCATGGCTTGTACCCCATAATGGACTTTTCCTCCAGAAACTTGTCCAATCCCCTTTTAAAGGCGTCTAGGCCAGTCGCCATCACCACATCCTGTGGCAAAGAGTTCCACAGACCAACCACACTCTGAGTAAAGAAATATTTTCTTTTGTCTGTTCTAACTCTCCCAACACTCAATTGTAGTCAATGTCCCCTGGTTCTGGTGTTATGTGAAGAGCATCTCCCTATCCACTCTGTCCATCCCCTGCATAATTTTGTATGTCTCAATCATGTCCCCCCTCAGGCATCTCTTTTCTAGGCTGAAGAGGCCCAAACGCCATAGCCTTTCCTCATAAGGAAGGTGCCCCAGCCCCGTAATCATCTTAGTCGCTCTCTTTTGCACCTTTTCCATTTCCACTATGTCTTTTTTGAGATGTGGCGACCAGAACTGGACACAATACTCCAGGTGTGGCCTTACCATAGATTTGTACAATGGCATTATAATATTAGCCGTTTTGTTCTCAATACCTTTCCTAATGATCCCAAGCATAGAATTGGCCTTCTTCACTGCCGCCGCACATTGGGTCGACACTTTCATCAGCCTGTCCACCACCACCCCAAGATCTCTCTCCTGATCTGTCACAGACAGCTCAGAACCCATCAGCCTATATCTAAAGTTTTGATTTTTTTGCTCCAATGTGCATGACTTTACACTTACTGACATTGAAGCGCATCTGCCATTTTGTTGCCCATTCTGCCAGTCTGGAGAGATCCTTCTGGAGCCCTCACAATCACTTCTGGTCTTCACCACTTGGAAAAGTTTGGTGTCATCCGCAAACTTTGCAACCTCACTGCTCAACCCTGTCTCCAGGTCATTTATGAAGAGGTTGAAAAGCACCGGTCCCAGGACAGATCCTTGGGGCACACCACTTTTCACTTCTCTTCATTGTGAAAATTGCCCATTAACACCCACTCTCTGTTTCCTGGCCTTCAACCAGTTCTCAATCCATGAGAGGACCTGTCCTTGACTGTGGAGTTTTTTTCAGTAGCCTTTGGTGAGGGACCGTGTCAAACGCCTTCTGAAAGTCCAGATATATAATGTCCACGGGTTCTCCCGCATCCACATGCCTGTTGACCTTTTCAAAGAATTCTATAAAGTTCGTGAGGCAAGACTTACCCTTACAGAAGCCATGCTGATTCTCCCTCAGCAAGGCCTGTTCATCTATGTGTTTTGAGATCCTATCTTTGATGAGGCATTCCACCATTTTACCTGGTATAGATGTTAGGCTGACCGGCCTATAGTTTCCCGGGTCCCCCCTCTTTCCCTTTTTAAAGATAGGCGTGACATTTGCTATCCTCCAATCTTCTGGCACCGTGGCCGTTTTGAGGGACAAGTTGCATATCTTAGTCAAGAGATCAGCAACTTCATTCTTCAATTCCTTAATAACTCTTGGGTGGATGCCATCAGGGCCCGGTGACTTATTGTTCTTTAATTTATCAATGAGGTCTGAAACATCTTGTCTTTTAACCTCTATCTGACTTAACTCCTCGGTCAGGAGGGGCCGTTTGGGCAGCGGTATCTGCCCGAGGTCTTCTGCCGTGAAGACAGATGCAAAGAACTCATTTAATTTCTCTGCCATCTTTAAGTCTCCTTTTATCTCCCCTTTTATCTCCCCTAAATGATAGTCTCCTAAGTCCTAAGACTAAGTCCTAAGTCTCCTAAGTCCCCTAAGTCGCCTTTTATCTCCCCTAAATGATAGCAGGGTTCTGTTAGCAAATGAGTCTGGGCTTTGTTGTTTTCAAAGCATAGGATTTCATTAGAAATTATGTGTCCCAGTCTGCAGTCCTACCGGTACTTACCTGGGAGTAAGCCCCATAGACTATAATGAGACTTACTCCTAAGTAGACACGTTTAGGATTGGGCTCCCAGTCTTTGTTCTTGTGTAGAGAACCCTATCCTTAGTATTTTGTGACCTAAATTTAGGTGGTAGAGGAGGGTAACAGGGGAGGAGGAAAAGACGTGAGGAACAGAGAGAGAGAGAGAGAGAGAGAGAGAGAGAGAGAGAGAGAGAGTGTAAAGGCTAACAAGGGATCAGTAATAAGCAACTGCAGTATGTAGTCTTAGGGTGAACTTCAGCTGAGGATGAGAACTAAGAGATTAATTGAAAGACTTCAGGGAAGACAGAAAGACTAACAGCACAGTCCTATGCTTGTCTGCTCAGAATTAAGTTCCACTGCATTCAATGGGGCTTACTCTCAGGAAAGTCTCATAGAATTGCAGCCTGAGAGAGTTATAGTTATACACTGCCACTTTCCATCAGGCAGCTGAAATGCCTGGCATAATTATGCTGACTTCTTCGTAAGATCCCCTGAAAGTTTACTGTGCAATGACTTTGGTGTCAGTGAGTTCCGGAGGTTACTTGTGCTCTAGGAAAAGAATGTTCGTTGTGGTGCCCGGCTGAAACTCACTTCCCTTATGTGGAAATCTGTTTCTCTCCCCTTTTGAATTTAACACTGTGTTCTCTTTAAATCAGCTGACGTTAGCTGATCATGGTGGCTATAGTACACTTTGCATGGCAGTAGTACAAACCTTCCTTCCCGATATGATTGTCTCTTCCTTGTTTAAATGCAACTCAGCCATGGACCCATTCTGTTGCAAAATGCCATGGCACCTTGAGCAGAAATTCCCACTGAGCTGCTGACAAGTCCTGTGGAAGTCCACCTTGCTGAGTGCCTGGGTGGTTAATTTAGAAGCCAACAATAGCAGCTCAAACTGCTCCTTTCAGCATGTGTGGCTTTCCATTTGTCAACAGCAAAAGTTCATCATTCTGCTTGTTCACCTCTTTTGTTCCATCTCCCCCTCCAAACCATTGAATTCAAGGCTCTTGAATAAAGGTGACTCATCAAATAATATTGTTCCATCAGCACATTTTTTTCTGCATGGTTCTTTGTTGGTCTTCCCATATAATTAAAAATTACATCTGTAACAAGCGTACAAAGGACCTCGGAGCACCCCACTAGTCTTCTTGAAAATGGATGTTTTCCCATTTATGCTTTGACTCAGGCTCTAAAGCAGGGGTGCTCACACTTTTTTGGCTCGAGAGCTACTTTGAAACCCAGCAAGGCCCGGAGATCTACCAGAGTTTTTTTTTTACAATGTTCGCGCCATCATAACATATAACATTTATGTGTACAATATATGTTGGTGTACCTTGAGCCCCACTGAGTATAACAGGACTTACTCCTGAGTAGACATGCCTAGGATTAGGCTGTGAGGCTGCAATCCTAGCCACACTTACCTGGGAGTAAGCCCCATTGAGTACAATGGGCCTTACTCCCGGCGTTTCCTCCCAGAGGCACCTGAAGGGGGGGGGTCGGCACTCCGCGATCTACTCATTTTGCCTCGCGATCTACTGGTAGATCACGATCCACCTATTGAGCACCCCTGCTCTAAAGGAAGGCTACTTCAATTATGTACCCATTCACTGCTTTCCCCATAGGATTTCAGGTCCCTTCTGTAGTGCCTGGCATTGAACATACATCCTCAAAGATCCCTCAATTCTTACAGACAAATTGATGTGGGGATAGGGCTATTGACAACAATTAAAGGTGTACCTATGCAAAGCTGCTGTGTATGGAGTCAGGCCATTGGTCTGTTTATCTCACTGCTGTCTATGCCAGCTGGTTCGAATCCTCCAGAGTTTCAGACGCTGCTTTCAGAATTGAAAGCACCATGCCACACAGGGACACCTGTTATGTATGCAAATTATCAAAATCAAAAGTCTTGAAGGGATTGTCACTCCCGAATCGGCCTTTTCAGCCACACTTAGACGCTGTTCCAGAACCACCATTCAGAGCGCGATACCATAGTCTTTCGAGACTGAAGGTTGCCAACAACTCTGTGGCTGAGCCAATTGGGTGGAGGATCGAAATCCTACCATCTGATTGGCCCTCTAGTTTAGTGTATCAGCAGCACCAATCATGAGGAATCTGGGCAGAGCTAAGGGGTATAAAGCCAGGGGTGTTGTCTTGTGTTTCATTGCCAGGTTCTGCTCTGAAGATGAAAAAAAAAAAATATGTGTTGAGCTGTTTTCTCTGTGCCTTCCTTTATTTGTATGGACCCACTATATTAACACACCTTTTTCAAAATGCCAGGCCTGTGGGACATGATTTGGAGTGTATTGCTTCAAACGACACAGATGGAGCTTATGGACCTATCTGTCCAAAGATGTGAGGTCACTGGCCTGGAAGGATGAAACAAATTCATGCAGGGTTGGTCTGTCATTGATTGCCGACATGAAACTCCATGTTCAGGGGCAGTATGTCCAAAATTCCAGACAATGGAGACTGACCACAAGGGGGTGGCATATTGAACTACCACCTTCATGCTGGTGGTCGAATGATGGAGGAAAAAGTAGGAAGGTGCCTAGCTCCGCTCCTAGACTATCTTGAATTTTAGCCAAATCAGCCCCATCTTCTAAAAAGAGTAAGTAAAGGAGCTGGCACAAAAGGGGATTTGGCCCCTATAATTCAAGCATTGCATCACGTTCTGCTTGTAGCTTGTGTTTGGTTGGGCTTTGTTGGTCAGAGAACTTTGAGTTATATAGACCTTGATCTGATTTAGTAAGGCAGTTCCTAGGTTCTTATTGACAGATGTTTGTAACACCCATGAACAGGTATCCATCCTACCTGGACTAAGCAGGAGGTACAGCATCAGTGGTTGAGGCAGGGCTTTTGTGCTTCAAATTTATATATGTATAGTCTTTATGCAGAAAGTTCCAGAGCATGTAATACTGCTGTAGGTCAGCAGTACTGATCTATATTTCATGAGGGATATTATATAATATCATCATAGGGAGAGAGATTATAGAGGGAGATTATATACATGAGGGATATTTCATGTATCCATTTAAAACAGCCAGCTGATCAAAAGCAGATGTTCCCCATGCATCATACAGAACAGAAACAAAAAGGAAAAAAAAAAAAAAAAAGGAAACCACAGTGTATCATACTGTATTTGTACCATCAGATGATACAACAAATTCCCAACTTCCCCAGTCTGGATTCTGCTTCCTCTTCCAACAGCTATGTGATACGTTCAGGTTGTTCAGCTCTTCCTAGAATATTATTATTAAGAATATTATATTTGACAAAAAGCTCACTTTTCGACAAAACGTTCACAAAGGAGTTTGCAGACAAAATAATTAAATGGCTGGAGGTATAGCGAGGGAGAGATTTACCAGTTGAATTTCTGCCTATCATGCTGATGTTGGTGCCAACCTTCTTTGCATAGCCCAAATGAAACACAGTGCAGATAAGGATTTCAGTTGTCTTTTCTCAGCAATGAGCCATATTATAATGCCGTTGTACAATTCGATGGTAAGGCCACACCTGGAGTATTGTGTCCAGTTTTGGTCACCACATCTCAAAAAGGACATAGTGGAAAAGGTGCAAAAGAGAGCGACTAAGATGATTGCTGGGCTGGGGCACCTTCCATATGAGGAAAGGTTACGGCGTTTGGGCCTCTTCAGACTAGAAAAGAGACGCCTGAGGGGGGACATGATTGAGACATACAAAATTATGCAGGGGAAGGATAAAGTGGATAGAGAGATGCTCTTTACACTCTCACATAACACCAGAACCAGGGGACATTCACTACAACTGAGTGTTGGGAGAGTTAGAACAGACAAAAGAAAATATTTCTTTACTCAGCGTGTAGTCGGTCTGTGGAACTCCTTGCTGCAGGATGTGGTGACGGCATCTGGCCTTGAAAAGGGGATTGGACAAGTTTCTGGAGGAAAAATCCATTACGGGTTACAAGCCATGATGTGTATGTGCAACCTCCTGATTTTAGAAATGGGCTATGTCAGATGCAAGGGAGGGCACCAGGATGAGGTCTCTTGTTATCTGGTGTGCTCCCTGGGGCATTTGGTGGGCCACTGTGAGATACAGGAAGCTGGACTAGATGGGCCTCTGGCCTGATCCAGTGGGGCTGTTCTTATGTTCTTAACTTCAATTCCCAGGAAGCCTTGCAGGCCTCTTGTTATCTGGTGTGCTCCCTGGGGCATTTGGTGGGCCGCTGTGAGATACAGGTAGCTGGACTAGATGGGCCTTTGGCCTGATCCAGTGGGGCTGTTCTTATGTTCTTATGTTTTCTCTTTAGAGAAACAGCAGTGCAGTAAGTTATATGGGGGGGGCATTAAGAGGAGAAGGAAGCTAATGGGTGAAAAGAAAATAGATTCATTCACTGCTGGTGTTTCTTATGTCTGCAGGCACCAGCAATCTCCTGTCTGATTTGAAACCTTCTTCCAGATAACAAATCTAGTCTTAATAAGGGACTCGCAGGTAAGTAAGTCATGAGGGCCAGATTAGCGGAAGTTTAATGGCCCATGAGCTCCCCGCGTACTGCATATTGTTTTATTATAAGGGATGGAAATTGAAATCAGTGGCATGGAGGAAGTGTGAGGAATGACAAGAGACTTGGGGGCTCAGGAAATAAGATTGCAAGTCAGGAAACAAATGAGAAAATGTTCATTCTCTGGACCAAGGAAGGAGAGAAGCATCCAAAGAACAGCACAGGGTATTTGCAGCTCTTATTTGTCTTTCCACTCTCGGCTCCCTCTCTCCTCCCTGCCTCCATAATTACAGGCACAATCCCTCCCGGAGGCTCCCCCTTCATCTCTGCTTTCCTTTCCCTTTCCTAATCACAACTCTCACCTCCCTCATTCTGCCCTTTGTGCTCATGTCTTAGGACCATTCGCCAAGCCATCTGTATTCATGGGCTTGAAGGTGGCATTTTAATTTCATCGTCTGGAACACGAGTGCCCAAACCCTGGCCACGGGGCCACTTGCGGCCCTCGAGGACTCCCAAACCGGCCTGCCGGGAGCTTCGAATAAGACTCTGGCCCTCTGGAAACTTGCTGAATCTTGTGCTGGCCCGATGCAACTGCTCTCAGCGTGAGGGCAACTGTTTGTCTGTCATGTGAGCTGTGGGCCGAGGGCTCCCTCCACTGCTTGCTGTTTCACATTTGTGATGCAGCAGCGGCAGCGAAGGAAAGGCCAGCCTTGCTTTTTGCAAGGCTTTTTATAGGCCTTGAGCTATTGCAAGTCCTTCATTCATTCATATAAGTTCCATCTCTAATATATTCATTTGTGTAAATTTATGTAAAATTGAAATGTAAATTAATTCTTTTTTTCCCCCTAGCCCTCAACCCAGTGTCAGAGAGATGATGTGGCCCTCCTGCCAAAAGGTTTGGACACCCCTGGTCTAGAACGTCGCTCCTGTCAGAAATGGAAACACACATGTGCAAGTAGGACCTTTCACTGCCTTATGACTCCGAAACCTTTATTCAAGTGTAACTGGCAACACATGCAGCTATGAGAACCTTTCTCTGGGACCTGGAATCTAGTAACAAAAGTTGATGCCATCCATGACAATCCTGTATGGAGGTGAAATTGAAAGAGTAAGATGGATGTTGGGTTGAGGAAAAGGGGATTCATGGTGGAATTCCACCTGCAGGTTTTGGCCATGACTCAATAAACTGCTCGATTGGATGATATTTAAATCCCATTCAGACCCACCATGTGGAAAGGGCCATGGGTTCACCTGCTCGCTCCACCCCCCTGGCATACCACCAGCACTATGAACACTGTGCCCCCATGTCCACATGGAGACAGAACATGCTAAATTGCCATCTATGTGCGTAAAATGCACTGGGCTGCGGTTGTGTGGTTCATTTTCAGATTTGGCGAAGGGCATCAACTGCATTACTTTGTCCCATGCCAGCTGAATTTGACACACACGGGCTGTGTTCACACATTCTGTCCCCATCAGAGAGTTGATGTGAGGACAGTTCGCTCTGATGGAGAGGGTAGGTGCACTTGTGCTGTCCTCCATGCAGCAGACTGTATCGAGAGATA
Organism: Tiliqua scincoides; assembly: GCF_035046505.1. Taxonomy (NCBI): domain Eukaryota; kingdom Metazoa; phylum Chordata; class Lepidosauria; order Squamata; family Scincidae; genus Tiliqua; species Tiliqua scincoides. The sequence goes on from NC_089822.1 coordinate 8,835,666, forward strand.
AGTACTGTATTACCACTTTGACCCAAAATGAGTAACTTCTTCCAAATGCACAGAGTTGAAACTGATCTGACCAGGTTTTGTATTCACTGAGTGTAGGAAAAGAGAGAGTAGGGAAAAGAGAGCGGGGTTTGCACTGTCCCTTTTTGAAGTCTTTGAAACGGAAGTGTTGCTGTCCTGTGAGTCTCTCTCCTCTCCTTCCAGCAAATGTCCTCTTCCTGCCTTTGCTGCAGATTTCTTTTTGGGAACAGGATGAATTATTTCCCGCTAAGACGGAGCCTCAATTTTCATTTGTCCTCCAACTCTCCTGCTGCGGCATCCTTTCGAAGGGCTGATTAGAATCGCTGGACACAATGGCAGACTTTGCACTCCTTTGTGGCACAAGGCAAGGTAAAGAGGTAGCTTGGGAGGAGGAGGAGGAAGAGGAGGAGGAAAGGGTTTAGCATATACTTGATGCAAGAAAGATAAAAATGTTATTAGTTGAGAAGAGAAAGATTATCAAGCTTCAGTGAATTGTCATTTAACAGGAATAAAAAATAATCTGCAGCACAAATCCTTTTCTCTTTATCCTCCAGACTCCCATCCTACTCGTCAGGCCTTTGAAAAATCTAGTCTAGGGGCCTGCTGGATAAAAGCACGCCGTATCTGAGACGGAGAGAATGGGGATTGAATTGAGATGCAGGATGGAGTTTGCTGGGCCTACAGCCTTCATAAAACGTTCCCTCTTGAAGACTCAGGGTGAAATAAGATGCTATTTTAAGACAGGCACTGTCAACCTTTGGCTTGCAAGGGGAGAGGCAGGATATAAATCTTTTAAATAAACCAACTAACTTTTTTTTTTTTTAAACTGAGCACCACATTTGTAACTGCTAGTTTTTGGGTGCGCCACAGCCTCTCGCAACACCTGCTGTATGTGGCAATGGGCAGCTCAGTGGTGTAGCTAGATGGGGTGCACAGCACCAAGTTTGGCAGGCAGCCTCACCACAGCATGCAAGCAGCCTTTTCCCACCCCTTCAGAGCCACTCTGGGTGACGAAAAAATGGAGAAAATGAGAGAGGAGAAAAAATGGAAAGAAAGAAAGAAAAAGAAACTTAACCTGAGGGTTAAAGAAAATAGGAAGATTTTATTTAGTTAATAACTGGTTTAAATTTACTTAAAAAATAAATGTATATGAAATTGATATATATGAATTAGAATGAATTAGTCTTTCGAGACTGAAGGTTGCCAACCAAGAAAAAAATAGCTGGAAATGTTAGCGTGTGGATGAATTGTTTTATAGGTGGTTATTATGTTAAAGAAAAAAACTGTAATCAGATTGGAGAATGGTAAAGAACATATTATAAGAGATTGTTGGTTTTATTATAATTTGGAAATTAGATTATTATTATTTGATATTAATGAGTAATTGAACTAGTTGAGAAGATAAAAAGGGAATATTTAGAAAAGATACTATAGGGAATTAGGAAAAATCTATTAGATTTGATATAAGAAAAATATAAATGAGTAGAAGAGTTAGAGGTAGATGGAAGAATTGTTTTATACATTGTTATACTTTGGTAATTAGATTATTTTGTTTTAATATTAATGAGTATTTGAAGTCAGTTTATGTTTGATAGAAAGTGAAAATTTAGAAAATATAGTACAGGGCAGTAAGGAAAATTTAGTATATATTATATATTGTATTGGCAACCTTCAGTCTCGAAAGACTATGGTATCGCGCTCTGAAAGGTGGTTCTGGCACAGCGTCTAGTGTGGCTGAAAAGGCCAATCCGGGAGTGACAATCCCTTCCACACCGGGAGCAAGTGCAGTCTGTCCCTGGTCTGTCTCCCTGGCTATGGGCCTTCCTTCTTTGCCTCTTAGCCTCAGACTGTTGGCAAAGTGTCTCTTCAAACTGGGAAAGGCCATGCTGCACAGCCTGCCTCCAAGCGGGCCGCTCAGAGGCCAGGGTTTCCCACTTGTTGAGGTCCATCCCTAAGGCCTTCAGATCCCTCTTGCAGATGTCCTTGTATCGCAGCTGTGGTCTACCTGTAGGGCGCTTTCCTTGCACGAGTTCTCCATAGAGGAGATCCTTTGGGATCCGGCCATCATCCATTCTCACGACATGACCAAGCCAACGCAGGCGTCTCTGTTTCAGCAGTGAATACATGCTAGGGATTCCAGCACGTTCCAGGACTGTGTTGTTTGGAACTTTGTCCTGCCAGGTGATGCCGAGGATGCGTCGGAGGCAGCGCATGTGGAAAGCGCTCAGTTTCCTCTCCTGTTGTGAGCGAAGAGTCCATGACTCGCTGCAGTACAGAAGTGTACTCAGGACGCAAGCTCTGTAGACCTGGATCTTGGTATGTTCCGTCAGCTTCTTGTTGGACCAGACTCTCTTTGTGAGTCTGGAAAACGTGGTAGCTGCTTTACCGATGCGCTTGTTTAGCTCGGTATCGAGAGAATGAGTGTCGGAGATCGTTGAGCCAAGGTACACAAAGTCATGGACAACCTCCAGTTCATGCTCAGAGATTGTAATGCAGGGAGGTGAGTCCACATCCTGAACCATGACCTGTGTTTTCTTCAGGCTGATTGTCAGTCCAAAATCTTGGCAGGCCTTGCTAAAACGATCCATGAGCTGCTGGAGATCTTTGGCAGAGTGGGTAGTGACAGCTGCATCGTCGGCAAAGAGGAAGTCACGCAGACATTTCAGCTGGACTTTGGATTTTGCTCTCAGTCTGGAGAGGTTGAAGAGCTTTCCGTCTGATCTGGTCCGGAGATAGATGCCTTCTGTTGCAGTTCCAAAGGCCTGCTTCAGCAGGACAGCGAAGAAAATCCCAAACAAGGTTGGTGCAAGAACACAGCCCTGCTTCACTCCGCTTCGGATGTCAAAAGGGTCTGATGTGGAGCCATCGAAGACAACAGTGCCCTTCATGTCCTTGTGGATGTCCTTGATGATGCTGAGGAGCCTGGGTGGACATCCAATCTTGGGGAGAATCTGGAAGAGGCCGTCTCTGCTGACCAGGTCGAAAGCCTTTGTGAGATCTATGAAGGCTATAAAAAGTGGCTGTCGTTGTTCCCTGCATTTCTCCTGCAGTTGTCTAAGGGAGAATACCATATCAGTGGTGGACCTGTTGGCTCGGAATCCACACTGCGATTCTGGATAGATGCTCTCTGCAAGTACCTGGAGCCTCTTTAGTACAACTCGGGCAAACAGCTTTCCTACAACGCTAAGGAGAGAGATGCCGCGGTAGTTGTTGCAGTCACCCCTGTCACCTTTGTTCTTGTACAGCGTGATGATGTTTGCATCCCTCATGTCTTGAGGTACTCCACCTTCTCTCCAGCAGAGACAGAGGATTTCATGCAGCTCAGTGACGATGATCTCTTTGCAGCATTTTAGGACTTCAGCAGGGATGCTGTCTTTTCCAGGTGCCTTGCCAAAGGCAAGGGAGTCCAGGGCCACGTGAAGTTCTTCTAGGGTTGGTTCACTGTCAAGCTCTTCCAGCACAGGCAGGCACTCAATGTTGTTCAGTGCTTCTTCGGTGACTACATTTTCTCTGGAATATAGCTCAGAGTAGTGCTGCACCCAGCGTTCCATCTGCTGCGCCCGATCCTGGATGACCTCGCCTGTGGCAGACTTCAGAGGGGCAATTTTCCTCTGTGTTGGACCTAGGGCCTGCTTGATACCATCATACATCCCCTTGATGTTGCCCGTGTCAGCTGCTATCTGTATCTCGGAACAGAGCTGGAGCCAGTAGTCGTTAGCACATCTCCTGGCAGTCTGTTGGACTTTGCTGCGAGCAGTTCGGAGGACCTGCAGGTTGCGCTCACTGGGACAGGCCTTGTATGCTGCTTGAGCTCTCCTCTTTTCCTCAATGACTGGTGTCAACTCCTCAGAGTGGGCTTCAAACCAGCCTGCCGCCTTGTTGGTCTTCTTGCCGAATATGGACAAGGCGGTGTTGTAAACGGTATTCTTGAAATGTTCCCATCTGTTGGATGCGTTTGCGTCGGCCGGGCCTGGAAGAGATTCCTCAAGCGCTTGTGCAAATTCCTCCACTCTTCTCTGATCCCGGGTCTTGCTGGTATCAATGCGAGGTCTTCCTTCCTTTTTCGTGTGATACAGTCGCTTTGTTTGCAGTTTCACTCTGCTGCACACCAGGGAGTGGTCAGTGTCGCAGGCAGCACCATGATAACTGCGTGTGATCTTGATGCTGGGAAGGCTGGAGCATCTGGTGAGGATCAGGTCGAGCTGGTGCCAGTGCTTTGATCTTGGATGTCTCCAAGAGACTCTATGTTGGGGCTTTGTGTTGAAGAACATGTTGCTGACACAGAGACCGTGATGACAGCAAAACTCTAGCAGGCGTTGGCCATTTTCGTTCATCCTCCCAGTGCCAAACTGACCTAAGCAAGTGGGCCATGAACTGTTATCAGCACCAACTCTAGCATTGAAATCGCCGAGGATGAACAATGGCTCTTTTACAGGGATTTTCTTGACAGTGGTGGCCAGGTCATCATAGAATTTGTCTTTGGCTTCTGCTGGAGACGACAGAGTCGGTGCATAAGCACATATTATATAAATAAATGGATAAACTAATAAGAGGCGGAAGTAGATGAGTAGCAGATTAGGAGATATAGTATGATTAATGAGTAATAGTATATGGTATTTAGCACTCCTAAATGTATGTTATATGTTTGTATGTCTGTGGGTGTTAATTATAAATAAATAAATAAATAAACAAACAAACAAATAAATAAATAAATAAAAAAGAGTCACTTTGGGCATAGGCCTCCTGTTTGCTCCCCCCACCTGGAATGGCTCTGAAGGGGGGGGGCACTTGCACACCACAGTGAGACTTCCTGCAAAACTTAGTGCTTTGCACCCCCTCTAGCTACACCACTGGGGCAGGTCAGCTCACAGTCATTCCTCGCCCAAGGGAGAAGCTTCTTCAGGTGGTGCTAGCATCTGGTGTTCCCTCCATTTGGAGCTCTCCTACCTCTCTTGACAAAATGGTGCATCTTTTGTACACCAGGATCTGGGCTGCCACAAGAGCACCCTTCCACCAGCACACTGCTGCTCCTGCTGTCACCCAGCTTGAAACAGAGCTGCGCCAGGTAGGGCAGTGTCACGTGGTCCCTGTGGCAAGTCACATCACTTCACAACATGTACAATAATCAACAGAGCCAAGTACCACATGCCATGCCAAGTACCACCAGTGATATTTATACCACTGGTCAAAAAGCATAACTTGTAGGCCCATGTGCTTGTGCTTTATTCACTAAGTAGCAGCTGCTCTCATAAAACAAGACCATGGTGTGTGGGGTCATAAATAGGCTGACCCTCTCCACCTATGTGAACCTTGGCTGTACTTCCAGGAGCCTCTATCTCAGTGATTTTCAACCTTTTTCATCTTGTGGCACGCTGGCAAGGCACTAAAATGGTCAAGGCACACCATAAGCTTTTTGACAATTGACAAGGCGCACTGTGCTGTCAATGGGGGTTCACATCCCCCAATGGTCCTATTGATAAATGACCCTCTCCCAAATTCCCGCGGCAGACCTGGGGACCATTTGTGGCACACCAGTGTGCCACGGCATATTGGTTGAAAATGGCTGCTCTATCTATTCAGCCCTTATCTGCAAAGGCCAACCAGACATTCCAATCACAGGGAGAAACATAGACAAGCCCTGAACATGTAAATGTTCAGGGGTGTAGCCAGGGAGCATGTCAGTAGAGAGAGCATGGCTAGCTTGCACACTCCTGCCTCTCCCAATGGCCAGTGAAAAGGGTTTGAAGATGGAAGGGTCTGAAGAGAGCTTGTTTGGATGGCCAAAGTGGAATCAACGCACCTTGAAAATGCCAAATGATGATAGAGGAATGGACTGAAATAAACATGGTGGTTGGCGGAGAAGCTTCTTGTAGCTAGCCTCATGACATCTCCCCACAATTCACTGGGAAAATGAGCTGAGGCGAGGATGTCAAGCAAATAAATAAAATATTCAATCGACCTGATGTTTTCAAGAGGGATATATACCAATAGCAGGAGGCATGGGAAGAGTTCCAAAACAGGATTGTTTTGCAGAAACTAAAAACGCCTTGCTTAGTTTTGCTCTGCTTGATGTATTCTCCGCTCATTATTCCTCGAGTATACACATACTTACATTTCTCCCAGACAGATAATTAACCACAAATCACCTTTTTCTTAGCATTTTCTAGTGAAGTGCGCCAAGGAAATATTAACAGTCCACTCCACACTACTAGACAGGATACTCAGGCTCAAAGGTTATTACATTAAGAGTTTTAATAGCATTGCAGATACTTTTTCCTGTGGAACAAAAATGGAGAAAAAAACAAAACACTATAGTATCTGAAAGGCTAATAAGCTCATTGTGGCCTGAGCATTCAGAAGGCAAGAACTGACTTTATCAGATGGGTAAACCTGATTCGGTGCTCTCCTCTGTCATCTGAATTAAGGCTGGGCATAATTCTGCAGGTCTTTTTCTGTGGTAGCACCAAGATGCTTGAATGCTCCTAGATGCTGCTAGTCTTTTGGCAACTAGCCAGACCAGTATCTCTAAGTGGACATTTTAGATACTAATGGCTTTGAGATTTAAATGTGATTGCTTATGTTTATGCTGTTTTATTGCACGCATAGTATCCTGTAATAACAATACATGAGATTCTGTGGGTGCATGATCAGCATGAACAAGACCAAGTGCCCAATGTGGGAACATGATAACCCTCTCCTTGATTCCTTGAAGCTGTAGCTCTGTGCAAGCATTATGCAAACAGATAGAGTGCACCTGGGCAGAGGGGGTGAAGGGTGCTGGTTAGCCACATCTCTCTGCACTGGCATACTCTGTGGCCATACACCTCCCCAGTTTCAGTGCTTGCATGCAGGGTTAAGTGTAGAGCTCCAGGACATTCTGTAATCCTGTCCAGGCCTCTTATGTTATCCTTGCAACAACCCTGTGAGGTAGGCTGTCCTGAGAGGTAGTCACTGGCTTAAGATTACACAGTGACTTCTATGGCTAAGTGGGAATTTGAATCTCCTTCTAAACCAAGTCTAGCATTTTGGCCACCACATAACCTGAAGTCTACTGTGTAGCATTATTGCAGAACTCCCTTTTTGATGCTGGTGTACCAGACATGTCTCTTTTCTCCAGGATTTGGATTCTCTTTTGGAGCATGAAGCCCAGACAAGATTAAAAAGCATTTTTTTCCTTTTTCTCCTTCCTTCCCCCTCCTCCACATGAAAAGTCACACGAAGGATGGCATTTTCCAAAGGCGGCTGTAGGTGCTGCCTTTTCTGTACCCCATGGGCATGGCATGGATTCTAGAACATCTTGCCATCCAACTTAAATAGGTCTGCTTGGACAAACAAAGGACCCCTAACCACATGTTGGTGCCTCTGCCAACCTGAACCTCACTATTGCCACATCCTTGTTTCAGTGCTTGCAGCAATTAGCACTCTTACCATGCTCCAGACATCCACCAACCCCTCTCTCCTACCCCTTCATTCCCTCTCACCTAAGAATTTGGTAAATAGGTAGAGCCAGCCAGGAGTTCAGGAGATTGGAAAGGTCTTGAAACAGGTAGATGTTGAGCCTAAAGTCCTATGCTTTAGGACTTGTGTGAGCACAGCTCCCTCAGTCAACCAGGACTCACCCTCAGCCTCACACTTTCTATATATAATGTCTCTGTTTTGCTCCTCCCCCAATGGCTCTGAAGGGGAGAGGGAGGGGCAACTTGCATACCAAGCAAGGCTCCCTGCAATACTTAGTGCTTTGCACCCCACCTAGCTATGCCACTGGCCCATTAGGTAAAAGCTGCACTAAATCAATACACTTACGGTGTCCACCACATCCACCATCCTCCTTGTCACTAGCAACGCCTTTCTTTTCCTGGCATAATCAGAACTGCAGAGTCTTCAACAGTTCACTGCCGTAAGGTGAACACCAACCCATATCCATATTTTAGCAGCTCAACAAGGTATCCTGCTGTCAGCTGCCGCCCCTGCCTTGTCCTAGAAGCATCACTCCGCCACGGAATGCAGCCTGAGCTGAATTTTGCCCTGAAATTGCCTTGTTCATCCGAGGAGACCAAGAACCATCAGAGTGTAGGAAAAGGCTCATGGAAGATAAGCAGTGTATCTTACCAAGGCACAGTCAGACAAGTGGTGAATGTTGTTGACCACAGACCGTTCAATTTATTGCATCTGCCCTCTGTCCTGAGAACAGACCCTCTTCCACATGTTCAGTAAAGGTGTGCAATGCCTACTGAACACAGAGCTGGGGAGTAGATGACAGGGGCAATTCATGTCAAAGCCGGGAAGGCAATGTGCATGGAGCTCAGTGACCCAGAAGTATGACATCACCACCAAACTTCTGGGTCACTGAGCTTCAGAATGCTCAGTCCCAGTGGAGGCTGCACTTTTGCTGCTGAGCTAAATCTCAATATATGGAGAGACTAGCACTGAGGCGGACCAGAACTGAGCCTCCCCAGTGATCGCACAACCACTCAGAAACTGGGTAGAGTGCATGTGCAATGTGATTACCTGTGGTTACACATGCACTCCACCTAGTTTCTGAGCAGTTGTGTGATCGCTGGGGAGGCTCAGCTCTCGTCTGCCTCAGTGCTAGTCGAGAGGAAGCTCAGCCTCCCCGTGATTGTGCAAACCTTCAGAAAGTGGTTCTGGAGGAGTTAAGGAAGTTAATTATGGGTTACAAGTCATAGTAGGTATGTGCAAGCTCTTGGTTTTAGAGGCAGGCTGCCTCTGATTGCCAGATGCAGGGGAGGGCACCACGCAGGTTGTGCCTGTTGTCTTGCGTGCTCCCTGGGGCATTTGGTGGGCCACTGTGAGATACAGGAAGCTGGACTAGATGGGCCTATGGCCTGATCCAGTGGGGCTGTTCTTATGTTCTTAACTACAATTCCCAGGAAGCCTTGCAGGTCTCTTGTTATCTGGTGTGCTCCTTGGGGCATTTGGTGGGCTGCTGTGAGATACAGGAAGCTGGACTAGATGGGCCTTTGGCCTGATCCTGCGGGGCTCTTCTTATGTTCTTAAGTGGGTGGAGTGCACACAATCAGAGGAGACTGGGGTTTGGAATAGGATAGGTGAGAGTCTCCCTCCTCTGACACATATCCCTGAACTATGAGTATATAGGGCCCTCTGTGCAAACAGTTGTTTTTTCAAGATCTTTGATTACATGGAAAGAATCCTAAAGAATCTTATGCTCATTTTGGTTGCACTAACTGGGGGGGGGGGAGGAGTAGAAGGCATCATGTATCAAGATAGATAAAGACATGGTAAAGGAATACCTAGCTACTTTAAAGAGAAAAAAAACGTTTTCAGCGCCAGACGAACTCCACCCCAGGATACTGATGTGATCTCAGAGCTGCTATTTGTTATCTTTGAGAACTCCCGGGTGGGGGGGGGGAGTGAGTGAGGCTGGAGGACTGGAAATGCACAATTGTCATTTCTATCTTACAAAAAAATAAGAAAAAGGAGGATTCGGGAAAGTACATACTGGTCACCTTGATGTCAATACTTGGGAAGATCCTTGAACAGATTATTAAACGGAATGTCTGTGAGCACTTAGGTAATAATGGGGTGATTTCCAGGAGCCAGCGTGAGTTTGTCAAGAACAAGTCATGTCAGACTAATCTCATCTCCTTTCTTGACGGCATGGCTCGTCTAATAGATGAGGCAATGCTGTGAACACAGTGTACCTAGATTTTAGCAAAGAACTGACAAGGTTTCCCATGATATCCTTGTGGATAAAATGGCAAAATTGTGACTCAATGGTACTACTGTTTCATGAATTCAAAGCTGATCAAACAAAAATTCTCCACGAGTGCTAATAAATCTCTCTAGGTCAGTGTTTCTCAAACTGTGGGTCGCGAGCCAATTTCAGGTGGGTTCCTATTCATTTCAATATTTTATTTTTAATATATTTGATTTGGTGCTACCATGGTATGTGACTGCATTTGGGGAAATGTTACAGACCTGTACTTTTTAACAAGCTTTTATTTGTACCTGTACTTTTACTATATACTACATATATAGTAATGTATATGCTTTTATCAATGATAGTTAATGAAGCTTGCTCCTGGGTAAGTGTGGGTAGGATTGCAGCCTAGGATTGTTAAAAATTTTTCCTGCTTGGTGATGTCACTTCACTTCTGGTGGGTCCTGACAGATTCTCATTCTAAAAAGTGGGTCCCAGTGCTAAATGTGTGAGAACCACTGCTCTAGGTTAACCAATCAGTGTAGACTGGGGTGCCACAAGTCTCTGTCTTGGGCCTTGTGCTGTTCAACATTTTTATAAGGGACCTGGGTGAGGGGGCAGAGGGCATGTTTATCAAATTTGGAGGGAGACCACTAACACTCTGGAAGACCAGATCAGGATTCAAAATGATCTTGACAAGATCACTCCTTGGGGCCCATGACAAGAAGATGAAGCTCAATGAAAAAAAAAATATACACATAGGTAGGAAAAAAAAATCAGAGGCAGAAGTACGGCATGGGGAAGTCCTGATTGACAGCAGCACAAGTGAGAAGGAACTCACTGTCTTACAGCCCAATCCTATCGGAACCTTGAAATGCTAGAACTGGCTTTGCGCTCTTTTCTCATTGCGCCCTTTATAGCGGCGCAAAAGCCAGACCACTGTCATGTGCTTCCAGACAAGAGGTACAGCATATGCGGCAACAGCTTCCAGAGGCTTTGCCACTCTAGGTGAGTTTGCAGTGGGGGCATGTCATGGGTGGGGATGCAGAGGGCAGGGGGCGTTTAACTGCCTGTCCTAATTTAACTGCTGCAAAAGCACATTCTCCTTGTTTCCGTGAAGAGTCTGCGCCACCCACTCACTCTTCAAAATGTTGCTTGTTTTTCTCTAACATGGCTTCTACTTGGCTCCAGCAAATCTCACAAGATCTGGACAAGAGATAGATAGACACAGGGCAACAGGTTTCCATAGACATCCCCAAGCATGGTCTAATTCAACCTCCATTTTTTCCCCACCTGGCAATAAGGTTACAGTTTAGGCTGGATCCCCTGGACCTTCAAGCCCTAGTAAGGTGCACTCCCTCTTTGGCCCTTAACATAAGAACATAAGAACAGCCCCACTGGATCAGGCCATAGGCCCATCTAGTCCAGCTTCTTGTATCTCACAGCAGCCCACCAAATGCCCCAGGGAGCACACCAGATAAAGGATCCTTCTGATTGCTCAACCCCAACACAGCTGAACCACTCACTGCCAGAGGTTTCTTCAGAGTTGCAAAATCCCTTAGCACATTACTGATTTCTACAGCTGAAGAGTGTGCATTTTCTTCCTGTAGTCTCTATGAAATTTTGGAGCAATCGTGGCTTGCAGCAAAGTGACAACCGTGCCTTCTCATGCAAGAATGGATTTGTTCCAGCACGTTTCCCTGTTGCATTTGTTTGGTAGACATTACGGTATGGAGTCTGAAACAATGACCCTACAATTCTTCCAGAAATCCAGATCCCCCAAATCCAGATTTAACAAATCTGCCTCTCCTAGAGAGTAAAAATGGATAGACACAGGGATAGATAGATGCAGATGGGTTCTGAGGTTGAAGGGCTTGTTTCATTTGACTTCCAAGACTTATGGCCCAATCCTGTCCCTGACTAGTGCCCCTTCCTGGGCCTGATCCACCAATATGGAGCAATGTGGACTTGTGCCAGTGATTGAGCTGGTGCAGGTCCAAGTTGCCCCATAGCAGTTGCTGGGCCATACTCCGGGGCAAGGAGAGAAATGTTCCCTTATCTTAAGGAGGCCTCTAGCAGCAAAAAATCCCCCACAGGACTCAGCAGAAGCTGCATTGGTACCCCTATATCTCTGCAGGGGGATTTAGGTAGGATTGGGCTGTTAGAGTTTATTCACATCAAGAAATGCATGTTTTTTCATTCAGTCCCTTTCAGTTCAGTAGAACATAGTAAATGTTCTAGGATGGCAGCCACAGGCTAAAATCCTATCCACACTTTCCTGGGAGTAAGCCTTATTGACTGTAATGGGACTTACTTCTGCATAGACATGCATAGGATTGGGCTCACAGTTTACACAAATATGGAATTTCTGAGAATTTCAGCCACATCTCGGCCCATTATAGAGGTAAGAAGTCCAGCCACTTTACACAGTAACTTCCTCCCAGAAGTGAAAAGAGATTACTCAAAAGCTCCTGATCCTGTCAGATATGTTAGCCTCTTTTAACTCATTCCAAATCTCTCGTTTACCCCTTGAACATCTAATGCCCCAATCCTCTTCAGGGCTCAATGCGGCACCACAAAAGGCACACAGCTGTCGTGTGCTGTGGGACTGCCAGGGCCAGTGGCCAGAGAGCCTGCATGTGCACCAGTGGCTCAACTAAGCCACTGGTGCAGGTAAGGTGACCTGGGTGTGGTCCATAGGAATCAGTGGGGCAGGAAGGGGCAGTTCAAGGGTGGGAGGGGTAGATCTCAACAGCAGTCAACACATGTCAATATCCTATCCCCCTTTTTCTATGCCCCTTCACTCTCCTAAATAGCTGGCATAGGTTTGAAAGATCCATTGGTGGCTCAGCAGCTTATGGGGAAGTAAACAAAAAATACTTTCTTACAGTATTTCCTGGGACACCTGGTTTGTCGTCCCCCCCACCATAAGATGTGATGTGTGCTTTGTTGGTGCTGTTGTTGGCAACCTTCAGTCTCGGAAGACTATGGTATCGCGCTCTGAATGGTGGTTCTGGAACAGCGTCTAGTGTGGCTGAAAAGGCCAGTTTGGGAGTGACAATCCCTTCCACACCGGGAGCAAGTGCAGTCTGTCCCTGGTCTGTCTCCCTGGCTATGGGCCTTCCTTCTTTGCCTCTTTGCCTCAGTCAGGCCAATTGTCTCTTCAAACTGGGAAAGGCCATGCTGCACAGCCTGCCTCCAAGCGGGCCGCTCAGAGGCCAGGGTTTCCCACTTGCTGAGGTCCATCCCTAAGGCCTTCAGATCCCTCTTGCAGATGTCCTTGTATCGCAGCTGTGGTCTACCTGTAGGGTGCTTTCCTTGCACGAGTTCTCCATAGAGGAGATCCTTTGGGATCCGGCCATCATCCATTCTCACAACATGACTGAGCCAACGCAGGCGTCTCTGTTTCAGCAGTGCATACATGCTAGGGATTCCAGCTCGTTCCAGGACTGTGTTGTTTGGAACTTTGTCCTGCCAGGTGATGCCGAGGATGCATCAGAGGCAGCGCATGTGAAAAGCATTCAGTTTCCTCTCCTGTTGGTGCTACTGCATTGTATAGTCTGGTGGGGATCGGGCTGCCCATAAACAAGTTGAAGAACTGAAGATCCAAATCAGGGGCACATCTGGGAATTACATGTGATCCGATAATAACAACCCAGATAGTTACACATAAATGGCTCTTCTTCTTCTTCCTTCCAGGGGGCAGCTCCAATCAAAAGGGTTTAGTCTGTGCATGGGATATGATCACAGAGAAAAGGCTAGGTTGCAGCTCTTTCCAGCAGAAGCTATTTATTGGACTAGAATTCAAACAAATGTTTGACCAGGGAAGGTAAATTAAACAAGGAGCATCTTACAACATAAATTACAGGGAAACCCTGATTGGTTTCCTCACTTAGGTATCACTTTGGTACCTCAGGGTGGTGGCACAGTGACATCACACAGCATCACAAAGTTGGGCCAAGACTGAAAGAGACTGGCCCCAAACACCTCTCCCTCTGGTCACAGTAAAATAAACCAAGAGACCAACTAAGAAACCAGCAACCCAGGTGTCCCCAGAGCACTCTTCCCAATCCAGAGACTAGATCAGGAATTTTTATGAACAAGGCAAATTTTATTAAATAGTTAAAGCTCATACAACAACAACAACGGAAAGTTTTGCTCAAATGAGATGAATTTTGACAGGGAAAAATTCCACTTGTAACTTATAACATTTAATCTTGAACTGTCTTCCTCTAGACCAAACTACTTTCCAAAGGACAGATAGTCTGTGGGTTTGCTAGGAGGTGTGGGGGTTGTGGACCGCATGGGGTGATGTGCACAGGGGGAGTGACACCGCTAGTGACCAAAATTGTGGTTTGTAGGAATAATACCATCATGTTATATACCATTCGATGTGTAATTTACAGCAGGATGCAACTAAAAAAATCTGGAGTAAGGTATCCATTCTGTTAAAACCTATGGCCGAAACACCAGAAAAAAATACAACTGCACATAAGTAAAAGCACTTTTCCTTAATTCAGAATGGACCAATGAGACTGATTGTTCAAAGATCAATGAGATGACATAGCATGGGACTAATAAGGTATTAGTAAGGTGACAGCCGGGGACGGGGGCGGGCTAAAATAATGGTTTGAAGGAATAATACCATCATGTTATATATCAATCAATGTGTAATTTCATGCAGAATGCAGTGAAACAAACTGCGTTGAAATATCTGTGTTCTATCAAAAGGTATAGCCAAAAAACCAGGGGGACGAGGCAATGGTACATCACCACGCCCATCAACCAGGGCATTACCTTGCCCACTACACGGGAGGGGGTCCTTCATGGGGGTGACAACCTGGCCTCCCTCACCAGGTGGCACAAACCCTAGTGACACCAATGCGGATAGTTAACCATAGCAAGCAGAGGGCACTCAACTAACTCACAAAACCCATTCTTGTATCAAACGCAAGGCGAAAAGAGATCTTGGGGTGGTGGTGGACAGGTCGATGAAAGTGTCGACCCAATGTGCGGTGGCAGTGAAGAAGGCCAATTCTATGCTTGGGATCATTAGGAAGGGTATCGAGAACAAAACGGCTAGTATTATAATGCCGTTGTACAAATCGATGGTAAGGCCACACCTGGAGTATTGTGTCCAGTTCTGGTCGCCACATCTCAAAAAAGACATAGTGGAAATGGAAAAGGTGCAAAAGAGAGCAACTAAGATGATTACGGGGCTGGGGCACCTTCCTTATGAGGAAAGGCTACGGCATTTGGGCCTCTTCAGCCTAGAAAAGAGACGCCTGAGGGGGGACATGATTGAGACATACAAAATTATGCAGGGAATGGACAGAGTGGATAGGGAGATGCTCTTTACACTCTCACATAATACCAGAACCAGGGGACATCCACTAAAATTGAGTGTTGGGCGGGTTAGGACAGACAAAAGAAAATATTTCTTTACTCAGCGTGTGGTCGGTCTGTGGAACTCCTTGCCACAGGATGTGGTGCTGGCGTCTAGCCTAGACGCCCTTAAAAGGGGATTGGACAAGTTTCTGGAGGAAAAATCCATTATGGGGTACAAGCCATGATGTGCATGTGCAACCTCCTGATTTTAGAAATGGGCTATGTCAGAAGGCCAGATGCAAGGGAGGGCACCAGGATGAGGTCTCTTGTTATCTGGTGTGCTCCCTGGGGCATTTGGTGGGCCGCTATGAGATACAGGAAGCTGGACTAGATGGGCCTATGGCCTGATCCAGTGGGGCTGTTCTTATGTTCTTATAAGGCAAAGAAATGTAACCCAGCTGCCCCTTGTCCCCCTAACAAACTAAGCTGCCTTAAAGGGAAGGGCTGCTCTTTCTTCTTAATGGTTGGTTGGCAACCTTCAGTCTCGAAAGACTATGGTATAAGCCTACAGCACCTGGTATTCTCAAGCGGTCTCCCATCCAAGTACTAACCAGGCCTGACCCTGCTTAGCTTCTGAGATCAGATGAGATCCAACATGTTAGAGTCCATTTCTGAGGTACAGCTTAACCCTTTCTTCTTAACCCTTGGATCATCATTTCTTATGACACTTACTTCTGGGTTCTCTTGGATAAGGTGGCCTCCTCCTTTGTGTTCATCGAAGGGTGGACCGAGGAGCTGATGCACTGAACACAAAGAGCCTCTTGGTATGGCCACCACACCCTCCTCCCTTTGGAGGCTCTGGAGCCTTTGAGGGAGAGGAAGGGGGAGGCAGCCAGGCCAAGAGGCTACTGCACTGAGCATGAAGAGGAGGAGATAGCAGCAGCAGCTTCTTGACTCAACCACTGTGCCCCTTCCTCCTCTCCTAGAAGGCTTGATAGCCTCCAGGGGGAGGAGGGGGGCACACCAGCCAGATTGTGAAGCTGCTGAACCTGAAGAAGCAAGCACAGAAGTGACCAAACTGGTGCCATTTCTGCCCATCCCACAACCACCATCTTGTCTGGGCTTTATATGGCATCCCTTCAGACATGGTATTAGCCCCCTGCTTGCTATGGCACTGCCCACAGCTCAATTCTGCTTCCCTAGGCTGATGCCCAAGGTGACTGTGTCGTTTGGCTCACTTTAATGTAGTTTAATTGC
The DNA here is from genome assembly GCF_035046505.1 of Tiliqua scincoides. Classification (NCBI taxonomy): domain Eukaryota; kingdom Metazoa; phylum Chordata; class Lepidosauria; order Squamata; family Scincidae; genus Tiliqua; species Tiliqua scincoides. The sequence continues at coordinate 8,851,951 of NC_089822.1, forward strand.
ACGTACGCTGTACGATGGCACGTTCTCCAGCCTCAAGGAGTTCACTCTTGGTGAGAAACGTTGGCATTAAAGCCTCTTTTCTTTCTTGGAGTTACTTTGGCCATAATTCAGAGTAGCACCTTGACCATGAGATGTTCTTGACATTGTTTTGATAGAGAATGCTTTCTACCAGGCAGTTTAAGCAAGCTGACAGGAAGACAAAATGAAGAAGTCACCTATGCGACATTCACCTATTTCAGCTAAATAAAACTACAGACATGACCTCTGAATATTGCATTCTTTGAGAAAAAAGTATTATTCTTGTAAAGCTGCCAAGGTCTATCTCTCTCTCTCTCTCTCTCTCTCTCTCTCTCTCTCTCTCTCTCTCTCTCTCTCTCTCCTTTTGCATAAATTATTTGCTGTCAGTACTGGTCAGTGTGAACTTGAGGTCTTGACTCTGTGGATTGTCTTCTAAATGTTGCTTACGGCTGTGAAAGGTGCCCTGAGCTTTTGTGCCATCTGCTTTTTGCAACTATTGCCTTTCAGCCCAGTCCTATTTGAGCATCACACAATGACCGTCATATTGTGTGGGCAGGAGGTCCGGTCTAGAGGGTAGAGCCTCCATTTGCCTGAAGATAACATCCGAAGGTCGCCAGTTCGAGGCCACCGGCACTGTGCGACCTTGAAGCAGCTGAGAAGCTGAGCCGAGTTATTCCATCTGCTCTGAGCGTGGGAGAATAGAGGCCAGAATGTGAAACCAGATCAAGAAAGTAACACCTGAATGTTGTGGTTCTTGTAAGATAGAACATTCTTTCAACTCTTTAAGGGAGGGCACCAGGATGAGGTCTCTTGTTATCTGGTGTGCTCCCTGGGGCATTTGGTGGGCCGCTGTGAGATACAGGAAGCTGGACTAGATGGGCCTATGGCCTGATCCAGTGGGGCTGTTCTTATGTTCTTATGTTCTTAAATTGTAAAAATCCCTACGGGGATTTAATAAGCCTGCCTATATAAACCGCCTTGAATAAAGTCTTGAATAAAGAGCAAGAAAGGCGGTATATAAATACCTGTATTATTATTATCATTATTATATGCTAAGCCCATCCTGGCAATGGCAAATTGATGGTGCACTGACAATGGCACAACAAGGACCAAGTGCCAAACCAGTCCTGGCAAAGCAATGCTGGCACAGCCCTGCCCAGGAATACCCCCAGCATCCACAGAATCATCAGTCCAGCTTGTTGGTAGCGCATCGGCACTGGGAAATGGGCACGTCATCCATGTGCATTGGTGTAATATCCAAGCAATCACTTCATCCAATCAGCCTCCACACTGGCAGCCAGATAAGTGACACCAGAGTGAAATGAGCAGAGGGTGGGGGAGGGACAGGGCTAATGAGTGGCCAATGCTGGACACCCCCCACCAGTCACGATGATTGAATAACACAGCCATGGAGGAGATGCCTTAAGGACAAAACATACACTCACCCTGATACAAGGATACCACAGCTGTCCATGCCCCATAGGGTTGACATGACATCAGCAGCAATGGGACCTAAGCAAAGGGGCTAAAGGTGCTAGGAGCTTCTGTACCCATGTTTGGGTTCACTCATTCCACCCATATAAACAGGTACAAGCCAAGGGGCCAGTGCCACATTTGCACAGCTATGTCAGTGCTGGAAAGTTGGATAGGATTGTGCCCTTATATACTTTTTCCTGGGAACACAATGGGACTTACTTCAGAGTAGACATGTATGGAATTGTCTTGTTGCAGTGGGCCAGAGACAACTTTGTTGTATTAGGATTGACTTCGATGTGATGGTGGGATTCTGTATCTGACACTCCTGATGCATTTCAAAAAACAGCCATGGGGAATTTAGGTTGGGGGTGCATGGGTCATGCCAACTGGGGAGGGTGACCAGGCTTTTCACCTTGCATCACCACCCCAAGCCAGATTCCTTTCCAAACCTGCAATTAGCAGCAGTAGGGAAAGCTTCCCCTCTGCAATACTATGCTCTTGTGGGTGAGCTTTTCGTGGAAATACACATCCGTTTCCCATACAGGACCATATTTTTATTTATCAGTGTGATCATGTGCACCATTGCATGTTAAAAAAGAATGTAAAGCTTGTGTTGCTTCAATGCATATGTTCTCTTGTGTGCGTAGATTAAATGCAGAGGTAAGAAAATCAATGGGAAGAAATGGTGGCAAACGCCATGCACATTAATTCAGAAATTAACAGCAGAAATTCTCCAAGTGCATTTAGAAGACAAGGCAGACCCAGGTCGAGGAAAAATAATGAAAAGAAACTGGGGAAATCTAATCACCTGGGTTGGGGTCAGGGAGAATGTTCTTTTGTTGGCCTTGGAGAATTCTGAAAATGTTGAAACAGTCACTGGATTAAAGTTTAGAAGACTGGGGTTAAATGTCATTAGAGAGGAAATGGTGGAAATCTCAAAGTGGTGTTCAACGTAAATCCCAATAGTGATACTAAAAGGAGATTGACGTTCAGACCCTCCAAATTCACATTGCTGTCCATCTCTTGGTGGTCTCCTGGCTGTTCTTATAACATTTATGGATACAAATGGTTGCATGAAGTGAGTGGTATGTGATTTGCTAGATCCAATGCTAGAACCCCCCTGCCATTTTAATAAACTATCACCTCTGAGCAGGTGCAGAGATCATAACTACAGACTTTGAAATTATTGCTTGTTAAGAAATTACCTTCAGGTCTTAGACACCCCCATGAGGTATATTAGCCACTTCCCAGCAGTCATTTCTTGGTGTGTGTGAGTTGTGTGCGTGAAAAATATGCCAAGAACTGCAACTACCTTCCTCACCTGGCTGGATTCCCAGCACTGCTTGAGCCATGCAACACGTGCCCTTTGAATCACCTGGACCTATCTTAGGCTGCAGAATTTTGGACCCAAGCAGCCCATGGATGGGAGGCCACTGGAATCGTGTAAGATTTCAAAAAGATGAGCGGGATTCAATTAGGACACACGCATGATTAAAAATTAATGTACAACTTTCCAAGCGTCTGAGCTGTTGTCCTCTCCTGCTGACTCCTGTCTCCTGCAGCATTCACACAAGTTTTGCATTCTGAAAGCCTGTTTTTATAAAGCTAATGCTCCACAGGGGGAAAAAAAATAATTACATTGGCAAGGAGGGAAATGCTGGCCTTTTGTGATTTAAAAAAAAAAATTTGCATCCTATTTTCATGGATTTCTTGGTTGATGGAGGGCTCCCAGTAGCCCACTGACCACTGCAGAATATATTTCTGCTCTCCAGCTGGCTCAAATTAAAAAAAAAATGAACGAAAGGAAAGCCCTCAGTTAGATTTTCCACCTTGTCAAGTTTAGGTTCCCAAGTCAGCCCTTAATTCTTCAGAAGAAATCTAAGAAGGGAGTAGAGTCACAGACATGGGGATGAAAGGGGCAGATTCTCAGCTTTCTGGAACTCAAGAGTTCCCTGTAAAAAAATCATTAACTTTAAAATTACTATACAGCTATAACCAAGCACATTAATTGGTAGTGATGATCCTTGTTGTTAATGTAATTTCTTCCATACATTCAGGCAAAAAAATCTCCTCCACAAAGCCCCGCAAACCAAAAGCAAACAGTTAAGAACTCTGAACTGGTCTGATTTTAATGTACAATAAAGGCTTCCTCTTGTTTCAGGCTTATTCCTTTTTGCACAATGCTTTATGTATGCGCAACAAAAGACATTTGTAATATTTGTAATAAAAGATAGCATGCATGAAATTTTATATATGTGTGTGTGTGTGTGTGTGTGTGTGTGTGTGTGTGTGTATGCATATATATATGCGTGTGTGTATGCATATATATATGCGTGTGTGTGTGTGTGTGTGTGTGTATATATATATATATATATACACACACACACACATACATATACACACACACACACATATAGCGCATGTATATTTTACACACACACACACATATACAGGGTGAACCAAAAGTAGGTGGACAGTAAATGATAACATTTATTTTGAGATTACATATACAGTTATATTTAGTTATATTTACTAATACAATTAAACATAATTTAATATATAACACAAACTCCACAGTTAAAATGAACACCATTGTTATAGTATAACCTTAACACAAACCCTATTCCACCTACTTTTGGTTCACCCTGTATATAGTGTGTGTGTGTGTGTGTGTGTGTATATATATGTGTGTGTGTGTGTGTGTGTGTGTATATACACACATATACACACATATATATATATGCAGGGTGAACCAAAAGTAGGTGGAATAGGGTTTGTGTTAGGGTTATACTATAACAATGGTGTTCATTTTAACGGTGGCGTTTGTGTTATATTATATTAAATATATATATATATAATTTTATGCATGCTGTCTTTTATTACGAATAGAACTGGAATAAAATCAGATAGACTTTACTGATCATTAGTGGAGGGGCTAATGCACAGCCTATTGGCTGTTGCCATGGACACTCAAGAATCCCCCAAAGAGTTAGACCTAGGAGTTAAGGCCTAATCCGGAGGTGATTTTCAATAGCGCCAGCTGTCCTGGGTCTGAAGAGGCGTGGCAAATTACACCATTATTGGAGGGAAATGGTACGGCTAAGTTAATTATTTGCCGGCTCTCGACACAGGTGTTCATGAAAGAGGGAACATGCACTCCTAATCAAGCCTGACTCCAGCGAAACAACAGCCCAGCGTGAGGCTCTCGGAGGGTTGTTTGCACTGTCCTTCATTTAAATCATAAAAGCTGCGCCATGCGCTCTCTGCGTTGACTGTTTCTCATCCTGCCTTTAGTTCGTTGTGACAAGGAGCGGTGTTTTGGAGAAGAACCTCGCAGGCACCTTGCCTGTGTTAGGTTTCCCGCGTGGACCCAACGATCTGTGGCACCGTTGAGGTTGTCAGCAATTTTCAAAAATACAAAAGCATTGATTTTTCCAAATGATGCGCCTGATTCCTCTCAAGCCCCAAACTGGCACCGCAATCTGAAAAGCCGTACAGTCGCCATGTTAGCACAATATGGCTAAACTTTAAAACCTCCATTTCAAGTTGGGGATAGTCACTTATAACACTCAAATATAATCAGAGAGCTGGTCGAGTGTCGAGGCTAATTGTCTGAGCAAGGAACCAGGACTTCCCCAGTTTCAATATCACCCCTATTATGAACTCACTGGGTGGTCTTAGGCAAGCTGCTCCCTTTTGGCCTCAGTTTTCCCCATCTGCAGTATGGGAATAAAAATACTCACCCATAGATGGTTGTCGTAAGGGTTGCAACCAAATAATACATATGAAGCATTTTGAACAGTCAAAAAGTGCTATGCTCAGTGTTATACACCAGCCAGCTCTTGAAACCCTTTGAGGTGGAATTAGGCTCCTCTGGACCTTCAATAACCCATGATGAAAAGAAAGCTAAGAGATTAGAGTGTGTCTTGACACTGCACCAATTTAAGCAGGCTGCAATCCTAGACACACTCCTGGGCTGGCACAAGGGACTTGCGTCGGCCCAAGGGCGACTCTGGATTGCGCCCTTAGACAACTGAGGTCTTCAAAAGCCTGTGTTTATTTACTTTAGATATGCACTGTCTAGCACCTCAGGTTTAGCAAGCTTTTTCTCATTTAATATGCGAAGGAGCTGAGAACTTGTAAGGTACTTGGATTTGCTCTAACAGCCCAAGTCCCACAAGTCTTATTTTAATTAGGGCTGCAAGATTTAATTTAAATAGAATTAATCAATGAAACCGTTAGTTGATTAATTAGTGTGGTCCAATTTTAATTGGTGAGTTTTAATTGGTGAAAGGGCATTTCTGTTTCCTTGTGGTTATGTGTGTTTCTAAAATAGAAGAGGAAATGCTGAAAAGGGGAATATTAAAAATTGTCTTTCGTTACTGGTTGCTTGCGTTCATGAAAATGTAAGTTTTCTGCCACCATCTTCAATTCTTCCAAAATATAGCCGTATTGAGATGTTGGTACTATGAAATTATATTTAAATTTGATCAATAAACCAATTGACAAGGTTAAAGGCCAGATGAATAATAAGCTGGAAACTGTTTAATTGGTTGACACTCCTCATTTTAACAAATTACAGATTGTCTGGAGAACCTAGAGACCATTCCATGGGGAGGCTAGTTCCAGAGCCCCAGAGAGAACATCAGAGGGGGGGAAGGGGAGAAGGAGAAGAGACAGGTTCAGGAACCTGAAGGTTTAACTACCTCTATGACAGGTAAACTGCTCCTTTAGACTAACCTAACTCTTCTAGCTCCTGAACAGAAGCAGAGGGTCTTGCCTTTAGTTGGGGGGAGGGGGGGAAGAGAGGGATAACAGCAACAGCAGGGGCAGCAGAAGAAACACCAGCCCTGGCCCCCTGGGATTGTAATCTTTTTGGGGATGGGTTATTTGGTCTTGGCCTGGCCCATGGGGCAGGTTGCACCAAAAGGGCGTGACACCAAAGAGATGATTCCCTTTTGGTTTGTCTCTTTGGGGAGGAAGAAGGGCCTGAGCCCTTTCAACCTTTCAACCACTGAAAGCCTTTGAGACAGGTGGGAGAAGGGTTTTGGGTGCTGCCATCTTGAGAGGGGGTGGCAGGACATTCAGGGCTCCTCCTGGCATCTATGGGAGGTGAGGATTTGAAAGATGGTGCGCTGTAGATGGTGGATTTGTAGATGGCGTCCTGGACTCTTTCCTAGCTTTGGCCAAGACTACTTGATTTCTGACAGGAGATGCAGGCAAACAGCCCTCTTCAGTGTTACTTTTCAGCAGCTGGTATACTGGTATACTAGCATGGCCTTTCCCAGTTTGAAGAGACACTTTGTCAACAGTCTGAGGCTAAGAGGCAAAGAAGGAAGGCCCATAGCCAGGGAGACAGACCAGGGACAGACTGCACTTGCTCCCGGTGTGGAAGGGATTGTCACTCCCGGATTGGCCTTTTCAGCCACACTAGACGCTGTGCCAGAACCACCTTTCAGAGCGTGATACCATAGTCTTTCGAGACTGAAGGTTGCCAATACAATACATACTGGCTATGGATATAGCATTTAGCCATCAAGACTAGACTTTTCATATAGCCTAGAAAAGAGACGCCGGAGGGGGGGACATGATTGAGACATACAAAATTATGCAGGGGATGCACAGAGTGGATAGGGAGATGCTCTTTACACTCTCACATAATACCAGAACCAGGGGACATCCACTAAAATTGAGTGTTGGGCGGGTTAGGACAGACAAAAGGAAATATTTATTTACTCAGTGTGTGGTCGGTCTGTGGAACTCCTTGCCACATGATGTGGTGCTGGCGTCTAGCTTAGACGCCTTTAAAAGGGGATTGGACAAGTTTCTGGAGGAAATATCCATTACGAGTTACAAGCCATGATGTGTATGCGCAACCTCCTGATTTTAGGAATGGATTATGTCAGAATGCCAGATGCAAGGGAGGGCACCAGGATGAGGTGTCTTGTTATCTGGTGTGCTCCCTGGGACATTTGGTGGGCCGCTGTGAGATACAGGAAGCTGGACTAGATGGGCCTATGGCCTGATCCAGTGGGGCTGTTCTTATGTTCTTATAGCGCTTGGTTGATTTGTCCTCAGTGAATTTGTCTAATCCCCTTTTAAAGCTATTTAGGCTACCATCCCATTTCAGGTATCAGGTATCAAGCACTACAGGCACCTGAGTCCCAGGTACAGCCAGAGCCTGTCTCCTGGGCCACCAGATGAGACCCCCCTGCCATATGCAACTAAGGCCTACCCCTACATCACCAGGCACCACTCTCTGTGGGTCTGTGACTTAGGGCACAAGCCTAACTGGGTCTACTCAGAAGTAAGTCCTATTTTGTTCAGTGGGGCTTACTCTCAGGAAAGTGTGGTTAGGATTGCAGCCTTAGAGACATGGCAATCCTAGAACCAACCCAATATGAGCAGGGCCTACGCGTCTTTGAGATGAAGATGAAAATATACCCAGTTCTCAGCATCAAGAATCTCCAGCAGTTGCAAGGTCTGATTTGCAAGCGTTAGGAATTTTGCTCAATGAGCACTGCCATGCAGGAAATGAAAACTGTAACAAAGGAAGTTGCTCTGGGGCACCTGCTTGAGGCAGAGGGCAGGCTCCTGGGAAATCCCAGTACAATACAGGTTAAAGAGCCTCTAAAAGCAATGATTTGGCACTGGCGTTTTAATGGATGCTACGGCACCATTTGGTACTTGGGTGCCCTGCGACTCCCTGACATGTAATTAACAGTGACTTTCCGAGAAAGCGTTTATGAGGAGGTGACAGCTTTCAAACAAAAGGCCATATGTCAAAGGGCAAATGCACGTTTCATAAGGAGGGAGAGAAGCCAGAGAGGACGGAGGGCACATAAAACAGTTATATACATCAACAGTGTTAGATGTTGCCATGACCAGAGAAGCAGCTTTCAGAATCAATGTTTTTATAATGGTACATGTTTCGTGTTCTCCTTGTAACCTTTATATGACAACCCTATAAACCAGGTCAGGATTATTATTCCCATTTTGCAGGTGGGGAGAGGGATTAAACTGAGAGCTTTCCTAACGGTACGTGCCGATCAATTCCATGTACGTCTGCCCAGACGCAAGTCCCCACTGTGTTCGTTGGAACTTACTCTCAGGGAACTGTGGAGATTACAGCCTTACTGAGTTCGAGGTTAAAGTGAAATTGGAACCAAGGATTTCTTGGTTCAAAGGACTAAGGGCCAAATCCTATCTAATTTTTCCTGTGCCAGTGTCGCCATGCCAATGGGGAGTAAGCTGTATCCCACGGTGGAGGGGCAGTCACAGTGGCCGCATCAGGGCATGAGAACATTTGTTCCCTTACCTTGGGGCTCCATTGCAGCTGCGCTGGTGCTAGAAAGTTGGATAGGAGTGGGCCCTAAGAGCTCGTATTATCACAGTACAGAAGCAGGCAAACTAATAGCCCATCCTATTCCTCACTGGTGCAGCTGCACTGAAAAGGTGTGTGCTGTATCCAGTGGGGGTGTACCAGGAGGCTTCGGAAGGGAGATTTAAATCCCTTTCCCCTCCATAAGCCTCCCACCTTGCAATGGGGCCTGTGTGAGCTCTTTAGCTGGCACAAGTCTGAAGGGATAAGATCAGGCATGTGGCATTGCCGCTGGATCCACCCTCTCCTACAGCCTCCCCGCCCTATTCCTTCCCTTTTCTGACCAGTTTAGCCCTCCCCACCCTTGTTCTGCCCATCCCCACTTTCTCCTGCCTCCCACGCTGGCTTATCTGCTCTGGCTGGTGGCCAGTGATCTGGAGATGGGCACAGGAAAACTCCAGCCTTCCCACCAGCAGTCTGGCAGCATGTGCCTAGGTCTGCCTAGGTGTGCTTTACAGCTGCTTTACAGCAGCATGCGCTCACAGAATGATCGTTCCGCCAGTGGGGTTGTAAATTGCATGGGTGGGAAGGAACTGGACATTAAATTGATGCAGAGATCATTCCCCACTTGTGTTTGCCACCAAATCCTTTTCTCCATGTGATACCATCAGCTTCCCTGAAGACTGGATGATGTTGGCGTGCTAATATTATTTAGACCAGCCTATCATGCAACACGGACATTCAAAGGCCTGATTCCGACCTACATGTTTGTGGCGTCTTAATGTCTGCAGCATGAAGTGGTGATAGATAGGTTACTCCATCATGGGCTACAATGCCCAGACAGTAGACATTGTACTTCTTGAAAGGGCAGGGTTATTTACTCAGCGTGTAGTTTGTGGAACTCCTTACCACAGGATGTGGTGATGGCATCTGGCCTAGATGCCTTTAAAAGGGGATTGGACAAATTCCTGGAAGAAAAGTCCATCACAGGTTACAAGCCATGATGTGTATGCGCAACCTCCTGATTTCAGAAAAGGACTATGCCAGAATGCCAGATGCAAGGGAGGGCACCAGGATGCAGGTCTCTTGTTATCTGGTGTGCTCCCTGGGGCATTGGGTGGGCCGCTGTGAGATACAGGAAGCTGGACTAGATGGGCCTATGGCCTGATCCAGTGGGGCTGTTCTTATGTTCTTAACTACAATTCCCAGGAGGCCTTGCAGGTCTCTTGTTATCTGGTGTGCTCCCTGGGGCATTGGGTGGGCCGCTGTGAGATACAGGAAGCTGGACTAGATGGGCCTATGGCCTGATCCAGTGGGGCTGTTCTTATGTTCTTAAGTACAATTCCCAGGAAGCCTTGCAGGTCTCTTGCTATCTGGTGTGCTCCCTGGGGCATTTGGTGGGCCACTGTGAGATACAGGAAGCTGGACTAGATGGGCCTATGTTCTTAGAGTTTTGCATCCTCTCCCCAAAAGCTGCAAGAGAGTTGAGTTTCACCAAAGTTGAATTTCACCTAAGTATTCCCTTTGGAGTCTGAGCAATTTTAGTTACTGGTCTGCTCCTTACCACCAATGCCTGCACTGCGTGCATTGTGTTCACATGTTGCAGGGACATCCCAGTTAAATTATGGTGGTGGCTGGGCTCAAATAGGGAAAGGCAATTTCTGGTATTTATCAGATCCCATCTACACATGCAGCAGAAAAGGAGGTAATGAGGTAAGAGGGTCCGAGGCAGTAGAATGGATATATGACTTCAGACTGTAGGTGCGAATGAGCAGTGGCGTAGCTAAGGGGGTGCAGGAGGTAGCAGTCACACCGGGCATCAGGCTTTAGGGGGGCAACAAACTGAGCTTGACACTAGTGACCAAAATTGTGAAAATTTTGGATAAATATGAATAATACCATCATGTTATATATCACTGGAAAGGTAATTTAATGCAGAGCGCAATGAAACAAACTGCACTGAAATATCTGTATTCTACCAAACGTTATGACCAAATAACCAGAAAATGAAAACACAACTGCCTTGTGGAACAACAGGTGGATTTGCTTAACTCCAAACTGTCCTATCAGACTGATTGTTCTGAGTGCCAATGAGAAGTTATTATGGTACAGCATGGAACCAATAACATTTTATTTATTTACTTAATTAAATTTGATTTTGTCATGTAGGGGGGGGGCTACAAAAACTTCTTTGACCCCAGGTAGCAGATATATGCCTTAGCTATGCCACTGACTGGGGGGAGGCAGCAGAGCAAGTGGGTGGTGAGCTACTGTGGGCAAGGAGGTGGTTTCCTCCCAATTTTCACTTTTTAAAAAGCCCAGGCGCGATGTCACTTCCGGTTGTGACATCACTTCCGGGGCAACATTTTGAACTTGGCACCGGGCTACACCATCATTAGCTATGCCACTGCAAATGAGATCACATTTTTGAATGTTTCCCAAGAGTTCTGATGTCAGAAAACTAGTACAGTAGTAGGGCATGATCTGTGTTAGAACTGTAGCACATGATATGCTAGCTTTCTACTTACACAAAACTTGGTACAGTTTGGGAGTTTAAAAAAAGAAAAGAAATGGCATCCATTGCTCACTTTGTGCTCTGAAGTGATAGAGTCTAGTCTACTAGCTCAGGGTTCTACTACCTCCTTCTATTGCATGTGTAGATTAGGCCTCAACTCCAGAAGTTAAAGGTCTTGGAAAGTAGATCCACCTCCTGAATTCACCTCCTGAAAACTAAAATGTTAACCACTTCAATTCCGCAGATTACAGACGCCTTTTGCTTTCTGACAGTTCATTTTTTTCAACTTTCCGCTCCTTCAACGCATTTCAGTTATACCCGGAAGTCATTCATTCAATGAACGCTTCGCTCTTTCAACCTCTTTCTGCTGGTCTAAAGGCTAAAATTGCCCTCTGTCACGTAGATGTTGTTTTGGTGTGTGTGTGTGTGTGTGAGAGAGAGAGAGAGAGAGAGAGAGAGAGAGAGATTGCACACCGACTTTAACTGCGGTCCTTCCCATTCCTGAATGCGTTAATGAGAGTCCATTTACAGAAATCTTTGAGTGACAGCAGGGATTTGCAAGATTATGAAAAAAAGAAGAATTTGCTAGCCAAAAAAGCATTGGAAGCAACATTTGTAAACTAAAAAATGATTGGGTTTTGCTTTTCAACCATTTTCACTTTTCACCACTGCCCCTGTCAAATGAGAGAGGCCACCTATAGATGGGAACGAGAAGAGCCGACTCTGGAGGGATGCTGCTTTTGGTGTCAGCCATGTTGTCTTGTTCGGGCCTGAGTTTGTTTTATTGGCATTTTTCTTTTTAAAGGAAGCTTCTGAGGATAAATGCTCTGCAACTCCAATACCAAAACAGCAGCAATTGCGGCTGGGACTAGCTCGCTTTGCTCATCAGTCTCAAAATTGGCCGTCCCAATCAAGCCCTTGCTCTGCTACGAGTCCCAAATCTCCTAACAATGGAAAGTCCCATTTCAGCTTCATTGGCTATGATTGTGACTTCCTCTTGGGCTCTTGTGCTGAGTGCCTGATCTACCCCAAGCACATTTCTTATCGAGTGATATAAATGAGATATTTTTCTGGGTCGAAATAAATTGGGGCTTTGTGCGTATGTATGTTTGTGTTGTGCTTGTTTTCCGCTATGAACTTAATTCATTATTTGCCTTTGTTTCTTTAAGCACAAATGGTTAATTCTAATCATTGCAATTTTGCCTCTGGTCATGCTATCAATTCATTACGTTGCTTTATGCTGTGCTGCCACTCTCTCTCTCTCTCTCTCTCTCTCTCTCTCTCTCTCTCTGTGCGCATGCACAGATGCCTGTGTGCACTTCAGAGAAAATAACATTCCTGTTTTCAACACAAATCAATTGTCCAGTAATTATTATTATTATTATTATTTTTTAAATGGTTAACAGTGAATAGCTTGGAGGAAACCTTTTTCAAAACAAGCTTAAGAAATGGAGAGAACAGAAAAAAATGCCTTTCAAGCATCATGAAAACCAGTCAGAAGTGAGTGAATGGGAAGGCAGTGCAATGTTAAGACTTTTAAAAACAATGCCTTAGGGGTGCTAAGAAGTGATGATGGAAATAAGTTGCTAGCTGCCTCTTCTCTTGTTTCTTTCTGCGCTGTTTAATTAGATTTAGCCTGCAATCCTACCCTGTGCTGGAACAGGCAAGCCAAGAGGCTTGTGCTGTATCCAGTGCAGAATAGGGCCCAAGACAGCTCAGCCAGAGGCAGAGGGAAACTTTTCCCTTTACCTCTGGGTAAGGCGCCCTTGCCCCAATGGGTCTCCTCGAACTTGCTCCACCTCCTGAAGTCGCACAAGTCTGAGGAGACTGGAGCAACTTGAAGTTGCTCCTATCTCCCCGGGAACAGGGGTTGGGTCAGGATCCACTCCCCACCTGTCCGCCCCTGGGGCCGCCCACTGCCTGCCTTCCCCCCACCCAGGAACGCCTCCCTCCTGCCCACCCCAGAGGCTTGTGTCAGCCCAGCTAGGCTGATGCAAGGCTCATGGAGTAAGTCGCCACAGAGACTGGATTCAGCCTCCGTGTGTCGGTGCACCCCTGTGCGCCGACACAGCTTACTCCCAAGGAGGCGCAAATGTGCTTTACGGTATGTTTGCAAAGCTCCTGGGCTGGCATAAGGGACTTGCGCTGGTCCAACTCATTCTCAGGATTCCGCCCGTAGTCATATTTCCAGCATGCCCTGTCCAAATGGCTTGGAGCAGGTAACCACGTATTCTTAAAAAATTAAAACCAGCCACTTCCATGAAATATAAAATAGCATACTGGATTAATCACAGTGGTCCCATATCCTGGCCACTAGGAGTCAAACCAAATGAGATGTTTACTGTGTACATGGTGTTGCACTTAAGACCAGTGACAGGCAAATTCTGGGGTACTCCAAGCTCTAATTTTATGCTCCTGGTAGGAATACTGCTGACTGGCTCAGGTTGCACTTAACCGTTGTAGGATAATGAGCTGGAAGATGGTTTCTTCACTCACAGCCCAATCCTGAGCTGCCTGGCGCCCAGAGGAACAGCAGTGCTGAAATAGCTGCCACTGCATCCAGTGCCTGCTGGTGGCTCCTCCAGGGAAGGGGAGTGGCTAAGGGAAGGGGCACCGCAAAGGGGCTAAAGGCTGTGCCAGCTGAAGAGTAAAGGGCCTGTGGAACTCCTTGCTACAGAAAGTAGCGATGGCATCTTGCCTAGATGCCTTTAAGAGGGGATTGGACTAATTTCTGGAGGAAAAATTCATCACGGGTTCCAAGTCATGGTAGGTATGTGCAAGGTAGAGACAGGCTGCCTCTGATTGCCAGATGCCGGAGAGGGAACCAGTATGCACGTTGTGTCTGTTGTCTAGTGTGTTCCCTGAAGCATTTGGTGGGCCACTGTGAGATACAGGAAGTTGGACTAGATGGGCCTTTGGCCTGATCCAGTGGGACTGTTCTTATGTTCTTAACTACAATTCCCAGAATGCCTTGCAGGTCTCTTGTTATCTGGTGTGCTCCCTGGGGCATTTGGTGGGCCGCTGTGAGTTCCAGGAAGCTGGACTAATGGGCCTATGGCCTGATCCAGCAGGGCAGTTCTTATGTTCTTAAACTACAATTCCCAGGAGGCCTTGCAGGTCTCTTGTTATCTGGTGTGCTCCCTGGGGCATTTGGTGGGCCGCTGTGAGATACAGGAAGCTGGACTAGATGGGCCTGTGGCCTGATCCAGTGGGGCTGTTCTTATGTTCTTAACTACAATTCCCAGGAGGCCTTGCAGGTCTCTTGTTATCTGGTGTGCTCCCTGGGGCATTTGGTGGGCCGCTGTGAGATACAGGAAGTTGGACTAGATGGGCCTTTGGCCTGATCCAGCGGGGCTCTTCTTATGTTCTTATGGCCTTGGTTCAATCCCTGGCATCTCCAGCTGAAGGGTCATGAAATGAAAAAAAAAAAAAAAAAAGAAATTAAAAAAACCCTCTGCCTTGGAACCCAGAGAGCTGATGCCAGTCTCTCTGGTCTGACGTGGTGCAAGGCAACTTTGTATGTATCTTTCAAGTGCTCACACTTGTCCCTTTCTTCAACCTCTGGGTAGGGAAAGATAATTCCAGAACCGTCTGCACAAGGGTTCCTAACCTACTGTATGAATCATCCCTAAGCTTCAATTTTTTTTTAAGGTAGGGTAAGAACACGCAATGGATTTAGGAGTCTACAACTTTCAATTGTTGCAACCATGTTTGACACTCGAGATTGATTCCCCGGCCCCCCTCCACGATTTACATCTAGAAAACAAGCATTTCCAGTAATTTACCATATTGCCTGTGGGATTTGTTGCTGTAGCTATTAATCCAGGGATGCGCGGTCAGCTGGCGTGCATCTGTACAACCCTCCAGAGGTGTGCGTATGTAGAACACCTAAGATAAGCAAAAATCCTATATGTTTTTTTTCCATGTATGTGGATATATGATTTGTTTTCCGCCCTGAAGGGCTCTTAAATTGTCTTAGGTTGCATCCTTGAAGATCTTATTTCATAACTAGCTTCAGCTTTGACCTAGTTTAATGGCACGGCGGTCGGATTGCCAGTTGGTCTTGTTTGTTGCGACGTTTGTGCTTGGCAAGCGATATAGCTCTTGCTGTTGAATCCCAAGTGGTCCTTGCCTGGAGACATGGCGTTTCAGGCTTATGTTTCATCGTCTTGGGCTAATATGAAAACAGTGCCTCTTGGTCCCCAGCTGGTCTTCACCTGCAACCTCAGGGGCAGTGTAGCCCAGGGTGAAGCTGTCACTGCCATTGAAAAAACCAAAAGGGGCCCAATGATAAATGAGGTGTCTGCGGTTTGCTTTATAAAATCTATTTTAAATAAGCCCCATGCACAGGCTGAGAATAATTGCAGGGAGCCAAATATTCTGTTCAGCCCCACTCCCCATCAATTTGCAGGAGACAATGGCATGGGAGTCCCTGCTTCAGCTCCTTTCTCTAAAATTAAGGGATATCCTAATTTAAAGGAGAACAGTCTTTTCCATTAGGCTAAAGGGAAACAGCATTTCTGCATGACTGAGAAGACTGCCGATGGCTCACTTAGAAAAAAATGTCTGTCTATTTACAGCCCATTTGTTTTCATTTGCCCCATTACCAAAATGTTCACCTGCAGTATCAACGTTCTGCTATTGCTGAAATGGTTTTCAACAGACATATAAGGGTGCTTTCTTCTGATGTAAATGATCTCAAAAAAGCTGCAAGGGGAGAAGTGAAGTGGGGGGAGCACCAGGCAACAGTGACAAGAAACTGCATGGGTGGGGGCGATCTGTGGATATAGTTGCCTTGTTGCAAGGGGGGAACGGAGAGCTTGGTGGAATGTCCAAAATACAGAACTAGCTGGTCTCGGCTCTCCTTGGTCTCCTCCATCAAGGCAATGAACTCTTGCATTAAGTTGTATTAAATTACAACAGTGTGGAGAAAGTGAGTAGAAAACACCCATCGTATTTCAGTGGCAGGAAATTAAGGGTCAAAATCAGGGATGGTGTCAGAGGGCAGATCTACCCAGGCATGTACTGGGTAGATGATCCCCAAAAGGCCCATCCAGGGGTGATCCACCCCATCATTGACTGCCTTGTGACTCTGAACAGCTGAGTATGAAAATCTAAGGTTGCATGGTGTCTAACTATGTGTACTGTGATCCTGCATAGTGGCCAATGGTGCAGCTTGGTGGTTCCGTGAGGAATGAAGAGGGAGGTGAGGATGAAAGGTGAACACATTTTTATTGTGAGTATAATTTTTGCCAAAGATACAGAAGGGAAATCAAAATAAAACTATTAAATGGCCCTAATGGCCCAATTCTACCCTATTTGCCAGCAGAACTAAGAGGCTGCAGGTGGATTTGCAGGAAGTGTGCATGGTCAGTCAGTGGCATCGCTAGGGGAGTCCGGGGGGTGTGGGTCGCACCAGGTGACGCGCTGGGGGGGTGACGCGCCCTGGGGGGAGGACGCGCTAACATCGCGGGGTTAGGAGCTGCCATGTCTTGCCATAAACTGTCAGATGCGGAATGTCCAGGGGAGTGCAGTGCAAAAAGCAGAATTGAAACCATTCCTTTCCTTCAAAAGTTAAGTCCAAAAAACCAGAAGGAAAAAATGCATGGAGCCCTATGGAAAGTGAAAGTGAGCCGTATCGCGCATTTACTCACGAGTAGGCGTACTTGCCATAGTCTGTCAGAAAGGGCAGGCTGAGAGGAATCCAACACCAGAATGGTCCCAATCCAATGAATGCAGCCCCCAAAAACACAAAAGGGAGAAGGAGGTCCCTGCCTCCCTCCCAGCTGCGTCTATTGAGCAGGAAATAAAG
Source organism: Tiliqua scincoides (assembly GCF_035046505.1). Taxonomy (NCBI): domain Eukaryota; kingdom Metazoa; phylum Chordata; class Lepidosauria; order Squamata; family Scincidae; genus Tiliqua; species Tiliqua scincoides. The sequence continues at coordinate 8,869,093 of NC_089822.1, forward strand.
CCAAGTGGCCATGTTTACTCGCGAGTAGGCGAACCTGCCTTAGTCCGTCGGAAAGGGCAGGCTGATAGGACTCAAAGGACATCAGAATGGTTCTAATCCAATGAATGCAGCCCCCAAAAACACATGAGAAGGAGGTCCCTGCCTCCCAGCTACCCTATTGAGCCTTACGGAAAGCAAAGCAGCCACATGGTCGTGTTTACTCGCGAGTAGGCAGACAAACCTTGGCTGGTGGTCAGGCCAGGCAAAGGGGAATGTGAGGACACCAGAACGGTCCCATCCGATGGAGCTGCTCCAGAAGGCAGCTCCAGAAGGCAGCCTCCTCCCCCCCCCCCACTAAAAAGGACACAAAAACTGGTTTGAACTGGTAAGGGAAATGTTTTTCTATTTTGCACTTGTAAAGCCAGGAGGGTCTTTGTATTGATATGCCTGAAATAGAAGAACTTTAAACTGGGCACTGGGAGGGCTGGAAATCTCACTGATTCTTTTTTTTGGGGGGGGGGGGGATTTACTGCAGGCAGACTACAGAGTAAGCCCCATTGATCACTGTGGGACTTACTCCAGAGTAGACATGCATAGGATTGGGCTCACAGGCTGCAATCCTACCCACACTTTCCTGAGAGTAAGCCCCATTGACCACAATAGGACTTCAGAGTAGATTCACATGGTGGATCAGGACTGGCTCCCCCTTATTTAATTATTTCTTTTCTTTTAATTTAATTATTTGGTTGGCAACCTTCAGTCTCGAAAGACTATGGTATAAGCCTACAGCACCCAGTATTCCCAGGTGGTCTCCCATCCAAGTACTAACCAGGCCTGACCCTGCTTAGCTTCCGAGATCGGGCATGTGCAGGGTAACAGTTGCTGCTTTATAATTATTTATTTTAATTTGCTTGATGATATCACTTCTGGCCATGACATCACTTCCAATGGGTCCTGGACAGATTGTCATTCTAAAAAGTGGGTCCCGGTGCTAAAAATTTGAGAACTGCCGCAATAAGTTGTTAGTAAGTTGACACAGGGTGTGTGTGTGTGTGTGTGTGTGTGTGTGAGACGCTACAAGTTTTCAAAATCACTAAAATCGGAACTTGGAGGAATAATACCATCATGTTGCGAGTATATATCAATCATGCAGAATGCTATGAAAGGAACCACATTGAAATATCTGTGTTCTAACAAAAGGTACAGCCCCAAAACCAGTGGTGGGCGGGGCGATGGTACATCATCATGCCCACCACCTGGGGTGTTGCCCCGCCCACTGCATGGGGTGACGTGCAGGCCTCCCGCACCGGGTGACGCACATCCTAGTGACACCCCTGTGGCCAGTGAAGAGGCCACTCTCTGCTGGATGCAGTGAGTTGGTGGAAGAAGGTGAGGCAAAATGGGAGTGGGAGGGCACTCACAGTGGCACAGTGCCACTCCAGTGGCACTCACATGCGCCAGGATCCTATGCTCCTTCCCTCCCCCCTTCCCTCCCCTCTCAGTAACTTTGGTTCTCTGCCAGCAAAATGGCTGGCACAGAACTGAGGAGACCCATTGGGGAAGTAGAATCTTTGCCCAGGGTAAGGGAACAGAAGGGAGACCTCCATGACTGTGCCACATTCTAAGATGCAGTGTGCACTCCATTGACAAGGCTGAATTGTTGGTGCTTTTTTTTTTTTTTTAATAAGACTGAGCTGTTAGTCATTCAGTCACAGGTAGGTCCTAAATGTAAGTAGTTGCTAGAGAGCAGAGAAAATAGAGAGGAGAAGACGGGAGGAGAAAGGAAATTCTTTAAAGGCAGAAGCAGGCATGGAATGGTGCTGGGATGGAAGGAGAAAAGAAGGGCAAGGCATAGGGAAAGGGCAAAGAAGGCAGGATGAAAGGAGAAAAGGATGGGGGGGGGAGAAGATTAAGTGGGTTTCCTAGAAGGACCTGGGGCTAACTAAGTGAAGGTTTTGGGGTGTAGGGAAGGAGACACAGGAAGGAAAATTAGGATGAGTAGTAGGGAAGAAAGGGTGCCTGAGGTTCAGACCACAATGGAAGAACTTTGCTGCAGAGGGAAAATTGCTGGTGCAGGTCCAAGGAGACTCATTGCGGAGTAAGAGGCTTACATTTGCCTCCAGCCCCTCCCCACTGTATATAGCCTTTCTGGCCCAGCTGCAAAAGCAGATAGAGGGGTGTTAGCGGCTCTTTGCCGTACCTAGGACCAAGGGTACTGAATCATTTCGGTGAGTTTGAGAGAGTTGCTTTGATGGGGCTGCAGGGTAAGGCAGCTGAGATCAAGTGAATAGCCTCCTGATACTGAACCTCCAAGTGAACCTTCTGAATAAAATGGCACTCACAGACAGAGAGGGGGCCATGAAGCACATTATTCAGAGGAAATACAGCTGTTTCAAGTAGGTCTTTGGCAGCCACTACTTAAAAATATAAATATCAATCGTGTTTCCTTGACCATAATCACCCCTCCATTGTTAGGCACTGGTTGGGAATATTGCAGTGTGCAAGGGCTGCTTTTGCTAACTCTTTTTGAAACTCTTTCCCAGAAGTAAGCCTGAAAGGAAGACAGACACAACACAGCCAGAGAGAATTTGTTGACAAATTCAAGCTATGCCGCTTGTGAAGGGATTCTCTGTAATGCTCCTGTCCCTCCTGTCATAGCTGACCCTTGCAGTCCTTGCTCTCCATTAGACCATCAACGCTTCTTTAATACCAGACACCTGGTGCTCTCACTGACCAAGGACAAGAAGCTCTCATACTGAAGTTTACTGAATTTCTCAGCAAAGAACAAGCAAAGAAAATGATTTTTCAACCCAGGAGTCAATCCAGTGCTCTTGTTGTTTAACAAGCCCTGCACAAATGTCACCAACAGTTTTTCACATGTGGTGGACGCTTGTGCCTGCTTTGCTGCATACAGAATTGGTGCACATGCATTCCTCATACAAGTGAAGTGTGGTTTGCACAAGGAAATGGTCCTGACTATTTCACATTTGTTGCCACCTGGTGGTCACAAGGCCTAATAACTACTGTATTAAGGACAATAGTCAAAAACAGTGGGTTTGTGGCCCCTTGAGGATTAGGATGGCACCAGAGAGATAGGGGCCTTTAACCTTGCCCTGATCACCATCTCATTTCACATGGTCCTGATCCTGCTATTTTCCATTGGCCTGTTGGTGACAATGAGATTTTTTTTTCCTAAGGCAAATAGCAGCTGTATTGGGGGGCCTGGAGTTCAGGACCATGGTTGGGCTGAGTTTAAACAGCCAAGCCCCCACTGTGGCTCCCCAATCTGATTACCCATAGTTTGGGACCATGGGACATAATGAAGTTGCTATTGAGAAGAACAAAGGAGACCAGTAATGAATCAACTGATCTAGAACAGCCATTTTCATTTGATGTGTCAAGGCACGTTGGTGTGCTGTGAATGGTCCGCAGGTGTGCTGCAGGAGTTTGGGTTCTGTGGCTCTGCTTTTAAGGTAACTGTCAGCACAATCCTATGCACATCTACTCAGAAGTAAGTTCCAGTCATTACATGGGGCTTACTTCCTAGTAAGAGTGTTTAGGATTGCAGGTTGTCTGTACTAATGGGAGCAAGTGGAGGAAGAGGGACAGATAATTCATAACTACTGCCCTAGAAACAGAGCCACAGAACTCTGGAAGAGTCTCCTGGAAGCTGGAAGTGACATCAGAAGAGGTGACAACTACAGAGAAGACCATAGAGGTCAATGTGCCCTGAGAAGAAAAACACTGAAAATCTCCGATGTATGGAGAGTAAGAAAAAAGGAACACTGAGATAATGAGGAACAAAATAGAAAGCCTCAAATACATTATAATATTAATGCAACACTTCTTGATGAGCAGTATTATGGTTCAGAAAAAAGAGACATAATAAATGTTACTCAGTCTTTTGAAAATTTACCTCCCTTTTATTCAATGAATAGTGATGCAAGCTTGCATTTTTATTTCAACCTGTTTTAACTCCCTCTGACGTGATTAAAAGAAAAAATAAACACAATGTGTGAATCAATCTATACGGGTGCGACTCCTGGCAAACAGAGGATTTGAAAAGAGGGTAATTCAACCAAGCTTTCCGGTTTGCTCTTTTGCATGTTTTCTTCGGAGACCTTTAGCATGAAAAGGGCAGAAATAATTGGCTATGGGGGGTTCTGCCTACCAGCAGTTTTACAAGTCACTGCTCAGATTAGTCAATAAATATCAGGACAAAAGAGCAAAGAAGTTTGCGATTGAAAACAAAAGCAGCAGGATGGGGCATTGCAGCAGGGCCTCCAAGAGGAATACTATCAGGGGGTACAAAGTTTCTTTGGGACCCCTTCGCAGAAAGGGAGGGGTGAAACAGACCGTGGGGGGCAATGGAGTAGGCAGTACTTCTGCAGCAGCTGCAGCCCCACAGCTGTGCCACTGAGCTCCCATCCACTCACTGGCGTCGCTAGGAGGGTGCGGGGGGTGCAGGCCGCACCAGGTGACGCACTGGGGGTGGCGCACCCTGGGGGAGGATGTGCTAACATCGCGGGGTTAGGAGCTATCATGTCATGTCATAAACCATCGGATGCGGAATGGCCAGTGGAGTGGAGTGCAAAAAACAGAATTGAATCCACTCCTTTCCTTCAAAAGTTATGGCCAAACAACTGGAAGGAAAAAATGCATGGAGCCTTATGGAAAGTGAAAGTGAGCCGTATCGCACGTTTACTCGTGAGTAGGTGTACTTCCTTAGTCCGTCGGAAAGGGCAGGCTGAGAGGAATCCAACGACACCACAATGGTCCTGATCCAATGAATGCAGCCCCCCAAAACACTGGAGAAGCCCCCCCTCCCAGCTGCAAGTCTGAGCCCAAAATGAAGCCACATGTAATAATAATAATAATAATAATAATAATAATAATAATAATAATAATAATAATAATAATAACTTTATTTTTACCCCGCCTTTCTCCCTGAAGGGACTCAAGGTGGCTTACAACATATTAAAAACATAATTTAAAAACAAATAAAAACATATTAACACATCATAAAAAACAGCAGTCAGAATAATGACTAGGTAAAAAGAGCATAGAGCAGCAGCAAGTCATAAAAGAATCAGGCCTGTAAAAATATTAAAAGATGTTAAAAAGATGTTAAAAGGCCGAGAACTCAGAAGGCTTGTTTAAACAGAAGGGTCTTCAGGCCTCGCCGAAAGGTCTCAAGAGAGGGAGCCATTCTTAAGTCAAGGGGAAGGGAATTCCATAGCATTGGTGCCACTACTGAGAAGGCCCTATTTCTTGCCGCCGCCCCATGTACCTCCCTAGGCGGCGGCACTTGTAAAAAGGCCTTCTCTGATGACCTAAGAGGACGAGCCGGATTGTACGGGAGTAGGCGATCTCTAAGATACCCTGGTCCAGAGCAGCATAGGGCTTTAAAGGTCAATACCAGCACCTTGAATTGGGCCCGGAAACGAATGAGCAGCCAATGCAGCCGCTGGAGAAGCGGACTGACAGAATTGAACCGCCTACCTCCAGTAACCACACGGGCTGCCGCATTCTGCACTAGTTGCAGTTTCCGAACCGTCTTCAAGGGCAGCCCCACATAGAGCGCATTACAGTAATCTAATCTCGATGTCACCAAGGCATGGATCACCGTGGCCAGGTCTGCACGATCCAAGTACGGCCACAGCTGGCGCACCAGCCAAAGCTGAGCGAAGGCCCCCCTAGCCACTGTGTAGGTGGACTTGCCTTAGTGTCGAGGCAGGCTGAGAAGCTCCAAGGACGTCAGAATGGTCCTCATCCAATGAGTGCAGTCCCCAAAGACACAGGAGAAGGAGGTTCATTCCTCCCAGCTGCCTTCCTCCCAAACTATGGAGCCCTATGGAAAGCAAAGCAGCCTCACAGTCGTGTTTACTCACGAGTAGGCAGACGTGCCTTGGCTGGTGGTCAGGCCAGGCAAAGGGGAATGTGAGGACACCAGAAGGGTCATGAACTGATGGAGCTGCTCTAGAAGGCAGCCTCCCCCCCCCCCCCCCAAAAAAAAAAAAAGAACAAAAAAGTGGCTTGAATGGCAAGGGGAAAGTTTTCTATTTTGCACTTGAGAAGCCAGGTGGGTCTTTGTTCTGATGTGACTGAAACAGAAGAACTTTAAACTGGGCATTGGGAGGGCTGAAGAGCCCCCTGATTCTTTTTGGGGGGTTGTTATTGCAGGCAGACTACAGAGTAAGCTCCATTGACCACTATGGGACTTACTTCAGAGTAAGACATACATAGGATTGGGCTCACAGGCTGCAATCCTACCCACACTTTTCTGAGAGTAAGCCCCATTGACCCCAATAGGACTTACTTCAGAGTAGATTCACTTGGTGGAACAGGACTGGCTCCCCCTTATTTAATTATTTCTTTTTAAATTTAATTATTTATAATTATTTATTTTAATTTGCTTGATGATGTCACTTCTGGCCATGACATCACTTCCAATGGGTCCTGGACAGATTGTCATTCTAAAAAGTGGGTCCTGGTACTAAAAGTTTGAGAACTGCTGCAATAAGTTGTTAGTAAGTTGACGGGGTGTGTGTGTGTGTGTGTGTGTGTGTGTGTGTGTGTGTGTGTGTGTGAGAGAGAGAGAGAGAGAGAGAGAGAGAGAGAGAGAGAGAGAGAGAGAGAGAGAGAATCTCTACAAGTTTCCAAAATCACTAAAATTAGAATTTGGAGGAATAAGACCATCATGTTATATATCAGTCAATGCGTAATTTCAAGCAGAATGCAATGAAACAAACCACATTGAAATATCTGTGTTCCAACGAAAGGTACAGTCAAAAAACCAGTGGGGGCGGGGCGATGATACATCACCATGCCCACCTGGGGCATTGCCCCACCCACTACATGGGGTGATGCACAGGCCTCCCGCACAGGGTGATGCGAATCCTAGTGACGCCACTGCATCCACTCCTTCATGGCAAGCAGATCCACAAGCCAAAGAGCTCCTGGAGCAGGCCAGCTTCCTCCCAGGTGTGACACTGTTAAGGAACATGCAGTTCTGGGCCTGCTGTGTGTGGCTTCTGGCAGAACTTGCCACCATGGGCCATGTGCATCCTGTGCAGGTAGTGAGTCTGGGTGAGATTGGAAAATGTAAGATCCCGGGAAATTTCTGGGCCCCGTCCTTTGTCTCCTGGGCCCCCTTTCTGACCCTGGGCCAGGGTACAAATTACCCCCTTTACCCCCATCTCCTAGACCCTGCATTACAGTTACAGTTGGAAATGGTGAGACAATTTGGGCTAATTCACTCAACCATCTGGCTGTTGGAAACTCTGAGGTGTGTGTCACCTGTGGCCAGGTGGTCATGCGAAACCGGGGTGCCATTTAGGGAAAACGGGATGGTGTTCACTAATACTATGCATGTTAGTATGACTGAACCTTCTCATGGAACATCTTGGTTCCTATTACAAATACTAGGAATCAGTGGCGTAGCTGGAGGGGGTGCAAAGCACTAAGTTTTGCAGGGAGCCTTACCACGGCATGCAACCGGCCCCTTCCCTTTCTCTTCAGAGCCAGAGTTTCACCACAGTGTGCAAGTGGTCCCTTCCTCTCCCCTTCAGAGCCAATCTGGTCAGTAGGAGCAAAATGGAGGTGTATGCCTGGCTCTGAAGGGGAGGAGCCGCTTGCACACCGCGGTGAGGCTCCCTGCAAAACTTAATGCTTCGCACCCTCTCTAGCTATGCCAGCTAGGAAGGAAGTTCATAAGAGCTCCTGCTCCATATCTGTGCATATGTGTGAGTTTTAATTTCACCATAGACACAAACACTCAAAGGGCGCAATCCTGCCCTTCACTTGGGTTAGCACAAATTTCTTACGCCGGCCGTAAAGCACGTTTGCGCCTCCTTGGGAGTAAGCACAAGCCTCCTTGGGCTGACACAAGCCTGCACGCCAGCTTCCTCAGCAAGCCTTGCATCAGCCCGACTGGGCTGACACAAGGCTCTGGGGTGGGCAGGGAGGCGGCAGGGAGGAGGCGGAGGGAGGCATTCCTGGGTGGGGAGAGGGCAGGTGACGGGCAGTCCCGGGGGCGGGCAGGCTGGGAGCGGGAGGCGGGGCTGGGATCCAGTACTTATGCTGGATCCCAACCTCTGTTCCCGGGGGGGGGAGCGGAGCGACTTCAAGCCGCTCTGCTCTCCTTGGACTTGCGCCACCTCAGAAGGTGGCGCAAGTCCGAGGAGAGTCGTTGGGGCCAGCGTTCCTTACCCGGAGGTAAGGGGAAAAGTCTCCCCTTACCTCTGGCTGAGCTGCTTTGGGCCCCTATCCTGTGCTGGATACAGCGCAAGCCTCTTGGCTTGCCTGTTCCAGTGCAGGATAGGATTGCGCCCAAAGTGAGTTATAATGGAAAATAATATGCACATAAACCCCAGAGAGCTCCCGGCCAATTGCAAAGAAAGAACAAGAGTAAGTAGCTTGAAAAGTTTTGAAATGAACCCTCATAACAACGTACCAATTAATTTGGGTTATAGTCTGGTTTGTCCTGTGCACTCAGGGTGGGTAACCATAAATGATTTTTAAAAATGAATAAAAACCGGAGCACGTGTATTTCTGACCAGCTCACCGGTACTACACATTAACTCATTACCGCTGCAAACGGAGAAATGGATATGGATGCCAAAGCCATTAGTCCCGTTGCGGTAAAGAACAAGTGGGTGATCTGTGCTGATAATGTTGCTATAGTAACGGCATAAAACAGAGCCACAAGGAAGCTGCCGTGGGCTGGTGTCTGTGGAGCATTCATTCATGCAATGAAATTTCTCCACGCCACCCCCACAAGCTGGAGATGTTCAGAGAAGGAATTGTTCATCTGTATGAATTGACCCTAAAATCTAGGTACATTTGATCATGGATAACAACCTTTTTCCCTGTGCTGTTTCCAGACCTGGTTTGTCCCTGTCCCCCCAAAAGTGACTCTCTCTCTCTCTCTCTCTCTCTCTCTCTCTCTCTCTCTCTCACACACACACACACACACACACACACCCCACCCCAATTTGATTCCCCACCCACACACAAAGCAGGAGATGATCTAGCTCCTTTGGCCCTATCACCACAGCCACCACAAATATTTCAAACTCCTTCTACCAATTTCTCCTGACAACCAAAACCAGTCGGAGGAGAACTGGTGCTTGAAGTGGCACTCAAACACTGTCCCCTTTTTTGATGCCCAGTCCCCCATCACCACAACCAGCTCCTTCTCCTTGTCTCCTCCTCTGTTACCCACTTCTTCTCAACTGGCTGGAAGGGAGGGCTGGGAGGATCTGATGGGTGGTAAAGAAGAAGAGGAGGCAGGGGAAGGCTACGTTGGCTCTTCTCCAACTGTAGTTGGAAGGCAAGCAACTGGGAACTGAGCTGAAGCAGTTGCTTCCTCCTCCTTCATCTCCATCACTGTATCTCCACCATTGCACTCTTGGCAGCAGTGCTGGAGGTGGTGGCAAGCCTCCCCCCATCCTTCTCTTGCTCACTGTGCAAGGAGAATGAGAGAGGAGCGGATGAGGTGGTTCGATGGCAGGAACCAGTGGGCAGGCTGGTGGAGGGAGGGCTTGGGCTTCAGGGCTGCTGCTTTCCCCAGCATCCCACTTGAGGCAGCCACTTCATCCAGCCTCTTGGAGAGGCTGGCTCTGGTGGTAACCCTAGGCAACTGTTGACTCCATGCCCTGCTTCTCTGAGGTCCCTGATTGGCCCTGCAGGGAAGAGAATGCTGCAGTAGCGTAGCAAGTCAGGGGCAACTGATGGGGCCAGAAGGGGGCACCACAGGGCCGCGTAGCTTCCTGTTGTGCCATCTTTGGGTCCAGCCGCCTCCCACACCCACTGCTGATTGAGTTTCACCACTCGCTGATGAGAACTCAAAGCAACAGGGCCTGAAGGTCACTGAAACTCAGGCAATCCGGAGGTGGGCTATCATGTCTAATCCATTTCTGCCCAACGTTGCATATACGCAACAGGGTTCAAATGTGCACACCTGTGAGTTAGGCAGAAATGGGTTAATGCAATGCAATAGCTTGGAAGTTGAGGGTCGGTGGGTGGGAACCGTGATACCATCATTATGTCATCCTGAATTCCCGGGTTGCCGAGCTGCAGAAGGTACGAAGGGTGGCATTCATCAGGATGCCTCTGCTCGTTGATCTTTGGTCTGCTCCAGCAGGCAGGCCTCTCCCTTGGTTCCTTCTACGGTTTGGTTGGCAACCTTCAGTCTCGAAAGACTATGGTATAAGCCTACAGCACCCAGTATTCCCAGGTGGTCTCCCATCCAAGTACTAACCAGGCCTGACCCTGCTTAGCTTCCAAGATCAGACGAGATTGGGCATGTGCAGGGTAACATTCAACAGTGAATTTCTAATCTTCTCTGTAGCACTGATGTACCTTTTCTTCTTTCTTTCTCCCACTCTTGCAATATTTCATATCTCAGGAGAACTTGGTCCTGCCTCACAGGAAACCTGTCAGAGTCCATGCCAATCAGGGGGCATAATAGAGTGTTTGATGTTCACATTCATGAACCAGTCCCTTGTTAGATGAGACTCCCCAAATGATTTCAGCACCTTCTGCTGTTTTTCTTCTTCCTTTTTTTTTTAAAATAAAAACCATTTTGAATCAGAAGTGCTTCAACATATTCTCTTTGACCCAGAGGCTCTATGAAGCCGGCATGAAGGGACGAGGGCTGCCAGACAGCTTCCCCATCTTGTTACCTTTCTTCTTTACTTGTGCTGTGCCTGCAAAACCAGAAATAGCATACATATAGGGGGAAAAGGAGAAAAAACTAATAGCACACGACCATCTAGCAAGATGGGAGATGGTAAATAGGTCAACGAAAAAGGGTGTAATATGGCAAATCAAGTGTGGTTGCATCTCAGTGGAACACTCAGATATGGCTAAGGTCTCTGTGCAATGACATTGACATAAGTGTGCTTGATGGCTCGGTGTGTATGTGACAGCTGAAATGTGTCAGCATTTCCAATTGTAACAGGATGGTCTGAGACAACCTACTCACACAGAAACCCCTGAGATTTTGCAATAGCGGTGGGTGAGTACGGATGACTACCTATGCGGTCATAGATGTTTCATGGTGCTGTTGGAACTCCTTGGTAACCTAGCCATCTATTTAGGACAGGGGTGTCCAACATTTTTGGCAGGAGGGCCACATCGTCTCTCTGACACTGTGTTGGGGCCTGGGCAAAAAAAAATAATTTACATTTAAAATTTGAATAAATTTACATAAGTTTATATAAATGAATATATTACTGATGAACTTATATGAATGAATGAAGGTCTTGCAATAGCTCAAGGCCTATGAAAGGCCTTGCACAAAGCAAGGCTGGCCTTTCCTTTGCTGCTGCTACTGCATCACAGACGTGAAACAGCAAGCAATGGAGGGAGGCCTAATCCCACAGCTCACGCAAGAGGTCAAACAGTCACCCTCATGCTGAGAGCAGTTGCGTCGGGCCAGTGTGGGCTCCAACAAATCTCTGGAGGGCCAGAGGCTCATTGGAGACTGGAGGCTCCCTGAGGGCCGCATTGAGAGGCCTCGAGGGCTGCAAGTGGCCCCAGGGCCGGGGTTTGGGCACCCCTGATTTAGGAGAAGGTTTACACTCCTCTGCGTCCCAAAATTTTGCTCGATGCAGACCTCTGGGACTAGTACACTTCTGTTCAACTCTGAACAGGATAGAATGTATAACTAACTCATCAAATAGTTACACACTGTAGGAAGAAGATGTTGCTATGTATGCTATTATTTCTCATTCTGTATTACTCATAGCCCAATCAGTGCTATAAGAGACAAGAAGACAGGTCCCTGTCCTGAAGACCTTGCAATCTAAAATGCAACAGCATTTTAAGGGGAGGTTGGGTAAACAGGGGAATAATAGGTGTTTCTTTCCGTTATACCTTCTCAGCCTTACAGCCCAATCCTATCCAAACTTTGGGATGAGAGACCCCAATTTCTGACAGTGCAAGGCTTGGACCGCTGGTGTGGCAGCCGCAGTGATGGTGTGCGGCGGCCAGCACAAATGGTTGACAGCCCCAGGCATGTGCCAACAGAGTTCCCAGCCCTTGCTACAGCAGTTACATTAGCAGGGGTATATTCCAGGGTGTTCTGGGGGAAGACTGGAGTGGGGATCAGGGCTGACCAGGGGCATGAAATTGAGTGTTGGGAGAGTTAGAACAGACAAAAGAAAATATTTCTTTACTCAGCGTGTGGTTGGTCTGTGGAACTCCTTGCCACAGGATGTGGTGATGGCGTCTGACCTGGACGCCTTTAAAAGAGGATTGGACAAGTTTCTGGAGGACAAATCCATTACGGGTTACAAGCCATGATGTGTATGTGCAACCTTCTGATTTTAGAAATGGGCTATGTCAGAATTCCAAATGCAAGGGAGGGCACCAGAATGAGGTCTCTTGTTATGTGGTATGCTCCCTGGGGCATTTGGTGGGCTGCTGTGAGATACAGGAAGCTGGACTAGATGGGCCTATGGCCTCCTCCAGAGGGCTGTTCTTATGTTCTTATGTTTAGAATGGGATGGGGTAGGTATCAGTGGCTGTTATCCTGTCCCTGGCTCAGCCTCAACCTGTTCCCCTGGAACCACTCAGATTTATTCCAGCCAAAACGTCGGTGCAGATCCAACTAGCCCCTTTGAGGACAAGGGTACGGAGGAGGAGGCAAGTAAAAAGGTTTTTTGCTTACCTCTCTGTCACTGTCTGGTTCCCTGCTGGCCCATAACTTGCTGCAGACGCTGAGCAAGTTGAACTACATGCCATATGGGCTGGCCCAGGACAGACTTGGACTGCTAGTTAGAGCTGGATGTGATAACTAAGGGCCCAATCCGATCCAACTTTCCAGCCCTGGTGTAGCCATGTCAATGGAATATATGCTGCATTCTGTGGTGGGAGGCCAGTTACAGAGGCCTTCACAAGGTGAGGGAACATTTGTCCCCTTGCCTTGTGGCTGCATTGCAGTTGCACAGGTACTGGAAAGTTGGATAGGATTGGGCCCTAAGGGTTGTGCCAAAAGCTTCAGAGCTTTAAAAAAAGTGGTTGTAAGGATGTTGTCGTTTCCAGAGGGTTGTGCTCGCAGTGTATTTTGAGGAGGGAGATGAAGGGGGGAGCATCATGCAGGTTTTTTGGGAGACAGTTCCAAGCATGCAGCAGGCAGAGCAACAATGGGAAGGGAAGGATTGTTTGTGGGAACAGGACCCCTTTGGATCACTGAGAGGGTGTTGATGGTGGAAGATCAAAGGGGACAGGAATGTGACTTACTATACAACAAGTGGGAAACCCTGGCCTCTGAGCGGCCTGCTTGGAGGCAGGCTGTGCAGCCTGGCCTTTCCCAGTTTGAAGAGACACTTGGCCAACAGACTGAGGCAAAGAGGCAAAGAAGGAAGGCCCATAGCCAGGGAGACAGACCAGGGACAGACTGCACTTGCTCCTGGTGTGGAAGGGATTGTCACTCCCGAATCGGCCTTTTCAGCCACACTAGACGCTGTGCCAGAACTACCTTTCAGAGCGCGATACCATAGTCTTTCGAGACTGAAGGTTGACAACAATACAGACTCCTTTTCAGATGCCCCACTTCAGGGCTGGAAGAGACTGAGGCAGTGGAGGGCAGTTTCGCAGAGACCTTCACCATGGTGTGCAAGCAGCCCCTCCCCTTTGGAGCCATTCTGGACAGGAGGCATTTGTCTCTTCTCTGGTTCTTCTCTAGCTTTAGCCTCCATTTTGCTCCTACGGCCCGAAATGGTTCCAGAGGGGAGGGGAAGGGGCCCCTTGCATGCTGTGATGATGCTCCCTGCAATACTTAGTGCTTTGCATCCCCTCTAGTTACGCCACTGGACTGAGGCTTTCCAAAACTTTGCCACCCTCCAAAAACAAAACAAAGAAACCCCACTAATTTTTACTTGCCTAGAAAGCCAGCAGCATTCCAAGCAGTGACGTAGCTAATGATCGTGTAGCCCAGTGCCAAGCTCAAAATGTTACCCCGGAAGTGATGTCGCGACCAGAAGTGATGTCACACCCAGGCTTTTTAAAAAGTGAAAATTGGGAAAAACCGACCTCCTTCCCCCAGCAGCTCACCACCCACTTGCTCTGCTGCCTCCCCCCCAGTCAGTGGCATAGCTAATGCATCTATCTACAACCTGGGGTCAAAGAACATTTTGTAGCCCCGCTTGTATGACAAAAATCAAATTTAATTAATTAAATAAATAAAAAGTTATTGATTCCATGCTGTATCATAACAACATCTCATTGGCAGTCAGAACAAACAGTCTCATAGGTCAGTTTGGAGTTAAGCAAATCCACTTTTTGTTCCACAAGGCAGTGGTGTTTTCATTTTCTGGTTAATTGGCCATACCTTTTGATAGAAAATGGATATTCCAGTGCAGTTTGTTTCATTGCATTCTGCACTAAATAACCTTTCTAATAATATATAACATGATGGTATTATCCATACATACAAAGATTTTCACAATTTTGGTCACGAGTGTCAAGTTCAGCTTGTTGCCCCCCTAAATCTTGATGCCCAGTGAAACTGCTACCCCTTGCACCCCCTTAGCTATGCCACTGATTCCAAGGTTCCATTTACTGGATGCCAAAGACCAGTGCAAATGCATGATGATTCCAATATTCAGAGCATCTCCAGCAACTGACAGCTGTCTTAGCAGGAAAAGCCCTCTGAGGAATAATTTGGGGAGGGCAAAATTGTCCTGGCTAATTCTCATCAGGGCTCCTTCCCATCCACCAGACCAGCTGCTGTGGGTTGCATCAGTGGTAGGTTTTGAGGGGTCTGAGGGTGTGGCAGATTTGGGGTGCCTTTCACCCCAAGTCTGCCTCAGCTGCTACCCACTGCCAATGCAAACTGCCAATGCTCTACTTCTGACTTGTTCAAGCCAGAAGCAGATCATTGCCCTCCTTACTGCAAGGGCACTGTCCCTGTAAATCAAATCAGAAGCCGTGCACTGACAGGTTTGACAGCTGCACACATGCAAGTAAGTCTCATACTAGTCAATTGGGCTTACTCTCAGGAAAGTGTCCATAATGCATTCGTGTCTGGTACCCACCTCTTTGTGCCCACTTGCATGCAGCAATGTAGACAGGCATCCCCTGGTGGCTGCTGGGGCTTACCCTGGGGCAAGGGGTCAAATGTCGCTTTGCCCTGAGGAGAACTCCAGCAACCAAAAATCCTCCACAGGATGCAACGGAAGCCACGTTGGTGCTGCTGCATTGCCTGATGGGAATTTACAGCCCAGTCCTGAGCTGCCCAGCGTGTGGGCAGCAAAGATGGCTGCCGTGGCATCCTAAGCTCAGTTGGGCAGCTACGGCTGCTCCTTGGGGGAAGGGGACATTAGTGCCCTTCCCCTGGGTAAGGAAAGTAGCCCTGCAAAGGGGCTACTCAATTCTGTGGGAGCTCTGGAGCTGCCACAGAATCAAAGAGCTCCGTGTTAGGCCGTGTGGTCCGACACGGAGTGCAGGATCCGATGGAGCTGAGCTCCACCGGTCTGCCCTCCTCCCACCCTGCTTCCTCCACCCTGCATGCCTCCTTCCTACCCTCTCCCCACCCCCCCACCCCTGCCCCAGAATGCCTCCTCCTGTGAGGAGCTCCAGAAGGATCTCTCCAGACTGGCAGAATGGGCAGCAAAATGGCAGATGCGCTTCAATGTCAGTAAGTGTAAAGTCATGCACATTGGAGCAAAAAATCAAAACTTTAGATATAGGCTGATGGGTTCTGAGCTGTCTGTGACAGATCAGGAGAGAGATCTTGGGGTGGTGGTGGACAGGTCGATGAAAGTGTCGACCCAATGTGCGGCGGCAGTCAAGAAGGCCAATTCTATGCTTGGGATCATTAGGAAGGGTATTGAGAACAAAACGGCTAGTATTATAATGCCGTTGTACAAATCTATGGTAAGGCCACACCTGGAGTATTGTGTCCAGTTCTGGTCGCCGCATCTCAAAAAAGACATAGTGGAAATGGAAAAGGTGCAAAAGAGGGCAACTAAGATGACTGCTGGGCTGGGGCACCTTCCTTATGAGGAAAGGCTATGGCGTTTGGGCCTCTTCAGCCTAGAAAAGAGACGCTTGAGGGGGGACATGATTGAGACATACAAAATTATGCAGGGGATGGACAGAGTGGATAGGGAGATGCTCTTTACACTCTCACATAATACCAGAACCAGGGGACATCCACTAAAATTGAGTGTTGGGCGGGTTAGGACAGACAAAAGAAAATATTTCTTTACTCAGCGTGTGGTCGGTCTGTGGAACTCCTTGCCACAGGATGTGGTGCTGGCGTCTAGCCTAGACGCCTTTAAAAGGGGATTGGACAAGTTTCTGGAGGAAAAATCCATTATGGGGTACAAGCCATGATGAGTATGCGCAACCTCCTGATTTTAGAAATTGGTTATGTCAGAATGCCAGATGCAAGGGAGGGCACCAGGATGAGGTGTCTTGTTATCTGGTGTGCTCCCTGGGGCATTTGGTGGGCCGCTGTGAGATACAGGAAGCTGGACTAGATGGGCCTATGGCCTGATCCAGTGGGGCTGTTCTTATGTTCTTATGTTCTCCTCACCTCCCGCCATGCCCCCAGCCATGGCCCCATGCCCCCTCTCTACCGCCCAGTGGTTCGGGTGGCCGCCAAGTGGCAGAGCACCCGCTTTCCACTGGCATGAACTGGTGCTTTCCCAGCGCGAATTAGGGCAGGGTTAGCTCTTGCACTGGGCTGGCACTAAGCCCCACAAACATGCCTTGTGGTGCATTTGCGCCGGTGGTAAGCCGGCATGCAGAGCTCAGGATTGGGCTCTTAGTGAAGACTGATCTATTTGTATCCAAAGTATCTTCTGTGTTGCGTAGCACTTAATATAGAGAGAATACAACAGTTATATATTGGGAGAATGTTTTTGACAATAGCTGTTGATCACTGTTTGATACTATAATTTGAAACTATATTTCGTGTTGGGAGGAGTTGTGCTGTGATTTGTAATGTGAAAATGCTTATAGACTTATTCCTATCCAGAAAGGGTGCATTTTAAAAGACAGAATCTATGCAAGTCACCATCAGAATCAGAGCAATGCACACTGACTGTGCAAACACATGAGATTCTCTGGAATCCAAAGTGGCTACATCCAGGGCTGGCCCAAGATCTCCTGGGATCTGAGTGGTCTTCCTCTTTTCTGGGGGGTGTACTCGCCTCTGCTCCACCCCCAGGATTGGAAAAGGAGGACAGACCAGAAGATGAAATATGGCACGGAAGGGATTGGTGGACCATTTCCTGTCCTCCTACTATGGGTCCCCTTCCTTTTCCAATCCAGGGAGGAGAAGGCGGTGGAGGTAGGTGGGCAGACAGAGGTGGGGGCCAGACACCAATCTGCCACTTGAGGCACCTTTTAATTGATCTCACAGATGAGCTGCCCAGATCACTGGAATAATGCAAAAGAAACCAGGTCTGGCTGCTATGAGTTAACACTCAAAGGTTCAAATAAAACCATTTTTAATATAGTTGTGTGGACAAAGATCGCAGAGTTTTTCCGAAAACTAAGATACAGGTTTTGTCGCAGAATACTTTTCTTGTTACAAGAAGTGCAGGGAACACTGGAACAAGATCCATGTTGGCTCCTTAGGGATTTTTCCACGTAAAGAAAAAAAAAAAAACACAAGCATAAACAGCTGGGGGAACGACGAGTTTGAATGCTTTCCAATGTCACAGTCTTCTTGCTCATGGAAAGTGAACATGTCAGGCAGAAGTGTCCCTGTTTGCTTTCTCCCTGATGTGCTCATTGAGAAGGGTGTACTTTAAAAAAAACAAAAAAACAAAAAACCCTCATTCCAACATTCAATTTCTGTCCCCAGTAAAGTCTCGGGGAGGCCGTACCATGTGCCCTTTCTGGTCTGGTCTGATACTGCAGTTTCACTGCTGTGGTCCTGTGAGGGGGCAGCAAATAAAAAGAAGGATCTGGACACAGCTATGCCTCAAGGTGAAGATCCTTTTGAAATGCTGTAAACCAATCTGATCATATGAGACAGGGAATAAGATATGAATAGGGGATTAGGCAGTGATTAAGTGGTAGTCAAGGAGGACAGATCTATCCACAGCAGTCTGCCTCGGATTTCTAGTTGCGAGGGAGAAATGGCCAAACAAAAATGAATTTTGCTCCTGCTTGTGAACTTCCCAGAGGCGACTCTTGAGCGGCGTGGATGCTGGACTAGATGGGCCTTTGGCCTGGTCCAGCAGGGCCTTTCTTATCTTAGTCAGGGACTCCAAGGGAAATTTTATCAAGGGGGTATAAAGGTTTTGATGGCTCCTTTGGGGTACAAAGATTTTTTTGGGTCCCTTCCCTTCTCCACTGGATCATAATTTCTACGAATTGCAATATATAAAACTATGAGGGCTTGCCCAAAATGTGAGTGCTAGTCTTCACCCCGAAAATGCAAACATTTCCTGAGATCCCATGAAATTTCCACTGGCTCCCACGTACCATTCTCACCCTGGGCCCAGGTATGATATACCCCCTGCATTCATGTCTCATGGGCCCTGGTGAGATTGGAAAATGTAAGATCCCAGGAAATTTTTTGACCCTCTCCTTTGGTTCCTGAGTCCCCTTTTGACCCTGGGCCCAGGTACAAATTACCCTCTTATGGACCCTGATGTTATTGTGAGAAATAATGCATGCCCATTAATGGAACCAATTTACAGCACTTTGCTTTGGTATCTATACCAGCCTAACTTACATTCCAGGACATATACCAGATTTTGTGCCACGAGGAAAGCAGCACATAAAGCACTCTTCTGTTGCACGCAGTCTCTTCTCCCGAATAGTGCCAAGTCTCCACACTTATAGTGCCAAGAAATTCTCCCGAATAGTGCCAAGTCTCCACACTTATAGTGCCAAGAAATTCTAGCAGCTCACTATAGATAGGATACACCTCCTCTCCAATGTATCAATGTTTTTTAAAGAAAATATTGAAGGGAGTGACCTTCAATATTGAAGGGGGTGAACATGCTCAGTTTGCTTACTAAAACAATGGCCGCTCAGAGGCCTTCAAAGAGAATTGATACAGTCTTGACATTTGACATACTCAGCATGTAGTTAGACTGTGGAACTCCCTGCCACAGGATGTGGTGATGATCTTGCCTAGATGCCTTTAAAAGGGGATTGGATAAATTTCTGGAGGAAAAGTCCATCACGGGTTACAATCCATAATGGGTATGTGTAACCTCCTGGTTTCAGAACTAAGTTGCCTCAGAATGCCAGGTGCAAGGGATGGCACCGGGACACAGGCTTTATCTTGCTGTCTTGTGTGCTCCCTGAAGTATTTGGTGGGCCACTGTGAGATACAGGATGCTGAACTAGATGGGCCTATGGCTGGTCCAGCAGGGCTCTTCTTATGTTCTTATTTTGGTTTCCAGTATCTCAAGCCAAGTTCTTTCTTTGAGTCAGTGCGTAGCAAGAGGAGATGCAAAACACTAACTATTGCAGAGGGTCTCACTATGGTGTGCAAGCAGCCCCTTCCCCTCTCCAGAGCCATTCTGGGCCATGAGATCAGGTGTTGCCTTCATTTTGCTCTCACGGTTCAGAATGGGTTCAAAAGGGAGGGGCCCCTTGCACCCTACAGTGAGGCTCCCTGCAAAACTTAGTGCTTTGCACCCCCCTCTAGCTATGCCACTGCTTTGAGTTGCTAGATCTGAAATCCTGTAACCAAATACTCTTAAGCTGATGTTGGTGTAAGCAACACGTCTGCAGCATGTGAGCACTGCTAGAAGATGAAGCTATTATTGAGGTGCTTATGTTTATTTTATATGGCACTGGAATGTAAAAAAGGCAGTGGTCTTTCTTCATCTATGTGTCATTTTTGTTCATTAACAGCCCAGTTCTATTCAATGCTGGCACAGCAACGCCGCATGGCTCACCCCCTATGAAGTGCTGAAATTGAGCAGTCTCCGCAGGGTAAGAGAACATGTGTTCCTTTACTCCATGTCAAGCCCCAGACTACCCAATGGTGCTACCCAGATCTGTGTTAGCAAAACCGCCGGTACGAGTCCGAGAAGCCCTGTGTCGTGCTTTCAGGCCTGGACAGGGGTTAGGATAGGGCAGAGGCCTCCCCTGCCATTCCTGCCCCCCTCCTGGGACCTGTCGACATTCAAGTGAACCCATGTAGATTTCCTCTCTACCATGTTCGTTCACTTTGGCTACATCAGTGTTTCTCATACTGTCGGTCGGGACCCACTAGGTGGGTCGCAAGCCAATTTCAGGTGGGTCCCCATTCATTTCAATATTTTATTTTTAATATATTAGACTTGATACTACCATGTTATGTGACTACATTCCCCTGGGGGCTGGGGATAAGAATAGGCCCTCAGTTTGGCTGTACTTGTCGTAAGAGGTGACTGAACAGCCACCGGGTAGATGGGGCTCGTTAGCCTGGGAAGGCAGCTCATCTGAGAGAAGGAAAACTCTGATCCCAAACCTCCACTGCCTTGTGGCTACATCCAGTTATGGAAAAGGCTTCAGGAGTCAACCTCGAGGCAAAATCTGGAGCCGGAGTCCCTGAGGCAGTTCATGGCTGAACACAGTCACGTTCTGGCAACTCCTGCGACGCCGCTGGAACCAACCGTATTGGCCTCTGCCTTTCCATTGGACCATTTCAGCAACGTGGAGAGGGGGCATTTGCTGCATGGGTAAGAGTCTATCCTCCATATCTACTTTACCCAGGTTTCGTGCACTGGAGAGGACGCTCTGTTCCAGAACACTATTCAGAGTGTGATACCAGAGTCTTCCGAGACTGAAGGATGCCAACAAGATGTGACTACATTTGGGGAAATGTTACAGACCTGTACTTTGAACAAGCTACTATGTATATTCTTTTAACACTGATTGTAAATGGGACTTACTCCTGGGTAAATGTGAATAGGATTGCAGTAGGATTGAAGAAAATTTTTCCTGCTTGATGATGTCACTTCCGATCATGACATCACTTCCGATGCGTCCCAACAGATTCTCATTCTAAAAAGTGGGTCCCAGTGCTAAATGTGTGAGAACCGCTGGGCTACATAATAAGAACAGCACTTTTCTGACTCCCCTCACAGGCCACAAAAAGTCACTTCTGTTGAGGCACTGGAATATGCAAATGTATTCAAATTAAATCAATTTAAAGCTCTATCATTAATCAAGTAAAAAACACATGAATCTGTGGACCGTCCAAAGAGAATACACCTGGGGGTTAAGGAGCTGCTACTGAATTATTTAATCAGTTCCTATTGACCAACAGCATGTCTTATTAATTTCCTTATAATGTTTAAAGGGCAATCCATAGCAATTAAAGACAAAGGAGGCAGCCCAGCCGGTGCAGCCTCCATTTGATTCCAATGGGACCCTTACAGAAGAGACCATGCAAGACAGTCAAAGGAGGTGGGGCGCTGACTGGCTTAACACATGCACAGTGCCCAAATCACTGGTCACTAATTGCAGTAACTGAGTTGGAAAATGTCTTAGCTTGAATTCATTTACTTCAAACACATATAATGAATATTTGAGGCGACTGATTTTGAAACGGAGAATGCAGGTGGGATTCTGGTAATTGAAACAGACAACATCCCGATGGCACCTGCCCAGCAGAGGCTCTCTGAGTTATCAGTAAATACAAGTGAATTCTTTCATCAGGAAGCAGCCCTGGTCTCTGTTCTCTTTCCATCACATGCAGAGAGAAACCAACAGGACAATCCTGAGTGCCAAAGATCTTTCAGTGCTCTCAAAATGACTGACAAGAGACCTATTTTCAGGAGGTAGAGTTCCACTTTTCTCTATTTGGAACGAAGGGCCTGACCCTATTGGGCCAGTGCCGGCTCTCCACTGGCGCTGAGGGTCGCAAACTTGCCAAGCCTGTGACACTCAACGCCAGCTCAGCACAGGCACTGACTCAGCACCAACCTGTGCTGAGTCAGCGCTGGCCAGAGGTCTGTTGCACACCACCTGGAGCTTGTTCTTTCCTCTGGGGGGGTGGAGTGGTGTGGTGAGTAAGGGCAGGGGGAGGTGTTCCGGGGCAGGGGGAGGGCAGGGGAAAGGGAGAGTGGGGGGAGGGAACAGGACGAGAGGGGGCAGGAACGGCAGAGCTGTGCTGCACTGGATCCAGGCCCTTGCGACGGGCCTCCCGGCCTGACACAGGACCACTTTACTCTGCACCGGCTAAATAGTCAGTGAAGAGTCAAGTAGCTCCATTGTGGGGCTTGGGCCTTCCTCTGAGGAGCTGCCAGCAGCTGCCCAGCATCCATTGCACCACTGCTCCTCTGGGTGCCAGGAAGCTCAGGATTGGGCTGTAATTAATTTGCTACTGGAATCCCAAAGGAGACAATCCTTCCAGTCACTTTCATCCTTATGAAGTTTGCCATGTTTTGACTCAGATCATCGGTCACCAGTGCAGTGACTGGTAGCAACTCTTCAAGGCATCCAGCAGAGGCCCTTCCTGGGCCCAGGGTCAAAAGGGGGGCCCAGGAGCCAAAGGAGGGGGCCCAGAAATTTCCTGAGAACTTACATTTTCCTATCTACTCAGACGTTGCCCGTATGGGATGCTAGGGATACTACCACGAATGGGGATTCTGGGGACACTACTGATGCCACATGGGTTGGTAGACCTGGGCTCCAAACTTTTCCAGCTGGTCTACCCTCCTCCCACCCTGTTTCGCCCTACCCTGCTCCTATTCTGCTCACCCGTCACCACCCTCCCCTGTTCTGTTTCACCCCTCCCCCTTTGTAAAGGGGCCCAAAAGAAACTTTGTACCCCCTGATAAAATTCCTCTCATAGGCCCTGGTGTTGCGTGCCACCACCACTGGAATAGAGAGCTTCTCCACCCCACGCCCCACTTTTATCTTTACCCTGAGACAGTGAGTGGGCTAAAATGGGCTTCACTGACGAACTGGGGTTTGAAGGCAAGCTTCGCTTAGCAAAGTCAAACACATGAGCCACTATGCTGCTATCAGTAGACTGTGCCTTGCAGGTACAGATATGTCCTTTGGATGATTCAAAGGAACTCTTCACAATGCATGGTAATTCAGTGCGCTTTTTTTCTTCTGCTTTAAAGAAGTTGCTGGGCTTGGGGAAAAAAAAGGGGACAGATTTTCCAATAAGAGAGGGACTGTTGCTTTATAAACGCACACCAAGATACATTTTTGGCTTTGGCTGCAACTTCAGACAGCCGTGTTGATCCTGCTGAGAGATGCACTATCATTTGGAGTAATTATTTCTTAGGATTATGTAATAAATATTACGCTTGGTGGGAAAGGAGGAAAAAGAACACCGCTGATTCTGAGTGCTTTTCCTCTCGTCTTTTTTTTCCTTTTTCTTCCCCCCCACTCCCCCTTCTCTCATTCTTCGAGGAAGCTAATAACAGCATAGAGGCAAACGCAGACATTATCAGGCCAAATTACTGTATAAATCACAGAGGGAAAAGCAGCTCTCCCAGTGGGTGTCTCTCCCTCAGCAGAAATCTTGAGCGATCTGGTTTCCCACTTTACATTCTGTTTCATGTCTATAACGTTGGCACAGACCATTTGTCTCTGCTCCACTTCCTTGCTCAACTCCGTACCTCACCATGATGGGATTGTTTAAGCCATTTCCATTTCCTGGCTTGGAAAAGGGGAACCGAGTGGCAGAGGAAGTGTAGAGGTGATGACAGTGGAGGGCTTGAAACTTCCTCTTCTGCTTCTTTTTTCCAAAGAAAGGGGTGGGTGGAGGAGAAACAGTGAAGGCCTGTGCGTTGCCATCATTGCCCCAATAGTGTGTGTTGAGGGGCCTGTAATACTCACAGCACTGCCCCCCTCTGACTATGCTACTGGGTGAACAGGAGTGAGTGTCTCCCTCCCAGAGGCAATCACTTCACTCAGCCTCACAGATGGTCCATTGCTCCCTGCCCAAATCATTAAAACCATGAGAGGATAACCTTATGGAAGTGCTAAACAAGCCTATGTGGTGTCCTAGCATAAATGCTAGAACTACATCATACATGCATTATAGAACCAAACTGACCATTTGACTGAAAGTTGTCCCGTCTCTATAAAGTGTGCTTGTAAGTGTTCTGGAACTCAATCATTATTGTTGGGTTATACTGGACTAAGTGGCAGAACTGCATCTTACATTTGATATGAAGTTGTTGCTCCAACAGCACCTCGATGTTGGATTCTCTTCCTCTCTCCTTTAACTTGTAGGATCACTTCCTCTGTCTTAAGATCAGTGCATTCTTTATTTGTCATATCTGATCTCGGAAGCTAAGCAGGGTCAGGCCTGGTTAGTACTTAGATGGGAGACCACCAGGGAATACTGGGTGCTGTAGGCTTATACCATAGTCTTTTGAGACTGAAGGTTGCCAACCAACCAACCATTGACTGTTGTTGCCAGGGGCAAGAAACCACATGATATGATGAAGTCATGAAATGGGTTAAGAGATCTCACATGTTACAAGGGGTAAGTTGACACTGGAAGGACATTTGCAGCAGCAGTGGACTTAGCTCTCTCCAGGTATGTGGCAAGGAAATTCTGGATTCAGTCAGATCCTTTTCAATGGCAGTCTGAGAGTCCCCACTGTAGGGCTCCAGGTATCAGTGGCATACTTAGGGTGGGCCACAGGAACAAATGCACCAGGCACCGCACCTGTAGGGTCAATGCCACCAGCCTCACCCCCGTTGCCTGTTTAGTCCACTCCTTCGTTTACCCCCATCCTTGCAACTCCTGGCATGCTGCCATTTTTGGCCATCCTTTCTTCCTATAAAGGAAGAGAGAAGAGGGGGCAGTTCAAATTGTCATTGAATCATAAGAACATAAGAAGAGCCCCGCTGGATCAGGCCATAGGCCCATCTAGTCCAGCTTCCTGTATCTCACAGCGGCCCACCAAATGCCCCAGGGAGCACACCAGATAACAAGAGACCTCATCCTGGTGCCCTCCCTTGCATCTGACATAGCCCATTTCTAAAATCAGGAGGTTGCACATACACATCATGGCTTGTAACCCATAATGGATTTTTCCTCCAGAAACTTGTCCAATCCCCTTTTCAAGGCATCCAGGCCAGATGCCATCACCACATCCTGTGGCAAGGAGTCCCACAAACCTACCACACGCTGAGTAAAGAAATATTTTCTTTTGTCTGTCCTAAGTCTCCCAACACTCAATTTTAGTGGATGTCCCCTGGTTCTGGTGTTATGTGAGAGTGTAAAGAGCATCTCTCTATCTGCTTTATCCTTCCCCTGCATAATTTTGTATGTCTCAATCATGTCCCCCCTCAGGCGTCTCTTTTCTAGGCTGAAGAGGCCCAAACGCTGTAGCCTTTCCTCAAAAGGAAGGTGCCCCAGCCCAGCAATCATCTTAGTCGCTCTCTTTTGCACCTTTTCCATTCCACTTTATCCTTTTTCAGATGTGGAGACCAGAACTGGACACAATACTCCAGGTGTGGCCTTACCATTGATTTGTACAACGGCATTATAATATTAACTGTTTTGTTCTCAATGCCTTTTCTAATGATCCCAAGCATAGAATTGGCCTTCTTTACTGCTGCCTGTCCACCACCACCCCAAGATCTGTCCACCACCACCCCAATGACCTGTCCACCACCACCCCAAGATCTCTCTCCTGATCTGTCACAGACAGCTCAGAACCCATCAGCCTATATCTAAAGTTTTGATTTTTTTGCCCCAATGTGCATGACTTTACACTTACTGACATTGAAGTGCATCTGCCATTTTGCTGCCTATTCTGCCAGTCTGGAGAGATCCTTCTGGAGTTCCTCACAATCACTTCTGGTCTTCAGCACTCGGAAAAGTTTGGTATCATCTGCAAACTTAGCCACCTCACTGCTCAACCCTGTCTCCAGGTCATTTATGAAGAGGTTGAAAAGCACCGGTCCCAGGACAGATCCTTGGGGCACACCGCTTTTCACCTCTCTCCATTGTGAAAATTGCCCATTGACACCCACTCTCTGCTTCCTGGCCTCCAACCAGTTCTCAATCCACGAGAGGACCTGTCCTCTAATTCCCTGACTGTGGAGTTTTCTCAGTAGCCTTTGGTGAGGGACTGTGTCAAACGCCTTCTGAAAGTCCAGATATATAGTGTCCATGGGTTCTCCCACATCCACATGCCTGTTGACCTTTTCAAAGAATTCTATAAGGTTCATGAGGCAAGACGTATCCTTACAGAAGCCATGCTGACTCTCCCTCAGCAAGGCCTGTTCGTCTATGTGTTTTGAGATTCTATCTTTGATGAGGCATTCCACCATCTTACCTGGAATAGATGTTAGGCTGACCGGCCTATAGTTTCCTGGGTCCCCCCTCCTTCCTTTTTTAAAGATTGGTGTGACATTTGCTATCTTCCAATCCTCTGGCACCGTGGCCATTTTGAGGGACAAGTTGCATATTTTAGTCAAGAGATCAGCAACTTCATTCTTCAATTCCTTAATAACTCTTGGGTGGATGCCATCAGGGCCTGGTGACTTATTGATCTTTAATTTATCAATGAGGTCTGAAACATCTTCTCTTTTAACCTCTATCTGACTTAACTCCTCGGTCAGGAGGGGCCGTTCGGGCAGCGGTATCTGCCCGAGGTCTTCTGCTGTGAAGACAGATGCAAAGAACTCATTCAATTTCTCAGCCATCTCTAAGTCTCCTTTTATCTCCCCTTTCCCTCCCTCACCATCCAGAGGGCCAACCGCTTCTCTGGCGGGTTTCCTGCTTCTAACATATTTGAAGAAGCTTTTATTATTCCCCTTAATGTTGCTTAATCATGACCGAAGTGGCTGCAACTCGCAGCCTCTCTGGGTGCAATTCCTCTACCAGTGGCCTAGACAGGCGGTGTGCTGTGGGGTGTGTGTGTGTGTGCAAACAGAGTGGGGGCCCGGGGTGGGGAAAAGCTGAAGAATGCCGCTGCCAAGTATTCTTGGTTCCAGCATGTACCTTGTTTCTGGTGTGGGCGGGGAGGCTCCCCTTCCTCTTCTAAGGAGGGCTCACCTGACTCAGGCTCCATGTATTGACACAGGGGTCACGCACTCACCTGTTTCATTGTCACACACTGGGCGTGAGCTTAGTGTCCTGACTCTGTAATATGGAGGCATGGGTATGAAATGAAATGGTGCTGCTGACTTCTATTCTGAAAAGTCAAGCATTGTTCAAAACATTTTAGCGAACTAGGCTAAAATGTCTGGATTTCACGTGATGAACCCAGAGAACAGAAAGCCATTTCTGGGTCATTTGCTTGTTTTTCAGTTGGAAACCTTAGATGACAATGGGGAGGGGAGAATGCGTGAGGCAAAGAATTTGTGTTCTCTCTCTCTCTCTCTCTCTCTCTCTCTCTCTCTCTCTCTCTCTCACACACACACACACACACACACACACAGAGAAAGAGAGAGAGAGAGAGAGAGAGAGAGAGAGAGAGAGAGAGAGAGGCTAAATCAGCAGTTGGGCTTTTTATTGGCAAAGATCACTGACTACACATAGCTGCGTTAAGCCTTAAAAATGCCAGTCTGGAAGTTATATAGATTAAAAGAAAAATCATATCCATGTAGTCCCTGTCTTGCTAAAAAGATTAATAATATCTGAAGCAAAAAAAAAAAGATTACAAGAAAATCACATCCAAGTTGCCAACAGCTGGAAAGATCAAGATCAAGAACTGCTGAGACGAGACATGCAGAAAAACAGTGCACTTTTAAAAAAACGAATCTGCCTTCTCTGTCAGAAGTAAGCTGTGTGTCTTTAGAGAAGCTCCTTGTGTTGGTGCCTGAGACACAGTCAAGAGGCTGATAGTTAATGAGATGCTAATAGGCTTCTTTCCACTGGGGCAGGATTGGTCCTCAACACAAGACCAAACAACTGTTACGAGTCCGTTAAGAACATATATTTGCACAAAAGATCAGGCCAGGAATTCCTTTTGGCAGCTTAAACATGGCGGGCTAAGTCGACACCTGTGGCCTGTGCCATCTTGGTCAAAAGACTTCAGAGCTGCAGGGGGGAACATGCTGGCCTTTTGGATGTATGCATACACAGAAGGAGATTAGCCTATTTGCAAAATCCTTTTAATTTCACGTCCCCCGCCACCCGCCCCTCAAAGACATCTGTTCGAAATTCTGCATTGAAGCCAAGCAAGGCGACATCTTGATTGCAGAAGACTGCCTTTCCCTTTCTAGATATATTCAGCCAATTAAAGTCTGGGATGGCAAACATTTCCATTTGAATGCTGTTTATTGGCCGCCATTATTTCCCGCGCACATGAAGAATAGAGTTCATGACCCGGGATTCGCGTGTTGGCTGATTTTGCACATTTGTTATTAAGGAAAACGCTAATTAACGTCATTTGGAAAATTTGTTTTCTGCAAACGAACGCGGGAGGAAGGGGGAGAGGAATGGAAACAGGAGAAGCCATGACGGCAGCACAAATGGTGTAATCACCATGCCAAATTGCTTGGAAACGGGGTTTTCTTTGAAAACCCCACACGGGCCTGGTGGGCGTCCTCCTAATTTCTTGAGAATCGAGAAGACGACAGGTAGTCGGTGGACTCTTATTGGAAATGGCATAAATGGCGAGAGCATGCATTTAATCAGGCCTATTTTTCCTTTATCACTCAGGTAATTTATTTGTTTGCTTGCTATTTTTTTTTTTTTTTTGCACTTGGTTTTCTAATCCATTCCATCTGAATGATCTAGGTAGGGAGCATTGCTTGAAAAGTAAACCTGCACATGGTAGCATAGCTAGAGGAGGTACAAAGCCCTAAGTTTTGCAGGCTCTGTTTTACTCTGACCACCAGGAATGGCTCTGAAGGGGATGAGTCCATTGCATGGCGCATTCAGGTGCCTGCACAACTTAGTGCTTTGCACCCCCTCTAGCTACGCTACTGTCTGTACATAGAGATTAGGAAGAAAATCAGAATAAATTACGGCTGATTTTCTTTTTGGTCTGACAAGGTCATTTTACCAAATATGCTATCCTATTTCTGGGGCCAAGATTGATTTTTTTTAAAAATTAAGACACATTATGTGACCTTTTTTAGTAGAACAAGGTCAAAAATTCTCTGGGCTTAACTTTCAGCCAATAATAATAATAATAATAATAATAATAATAATAATAATAATAATAATAATAATATACAGTATTTATATACCGCCTTTCTTGGTCTTTATTCAAGACTTTATTCAAGGCGGTTTACGTAGGCAGGCTTATTAAATCCATGCAGGGATTTTTACAAATTGAAAGAAGGTTCTTTCTTTCAAGAACCACTACATTCAAGGTGTTACACTCCGATCTGGTTTAGCATTCTGGCCTCCATCCTCCCACGCTCCGAGCAGATGGAACAGCTCAGCTGCAGCTTGTCAGCTGCTTCAAGGTCGCACGGTGCCGGTGGCCTCGAACTGGCGACCTTGTGGATGTTAATCTTCAGGCAAATGGAGGCTCTACCCTCTAGACCAGACCTCCTGCCCAAGTGTGTGTATAGGTGGGCCTCCGTATCCGTGGAGGTCTGTTTCAGGGTGTGTGTGTGTATTAAGGAAACCATGGATATGGGGGAATTATATATAAATAGCCCCCCCCCCCCAACACACACACCCCTCTCCACCTGGCCATGACATTACCTTATTTGTATTGTGATCACCCTGGAAGCAAAGGTGCTTTAAACTCGCTTAAAGAAAGCAACACAATGTGCAAGAAACCAGCCTGCATGCTACAGAGAGAGACTAACAGAAAACAGGTACTGTCCTGCTTCCTGTTAGTTGTCCTCTAGCATGCAGAGGGCATGAATGATAACAGAATCCACAGATACTGGATCCACAGATATGGGTTCCTGCCTATGTATGTATAATGGAAGAATGAAAAAAAAAATCACCTTTCAGTTCATCCCCCCCCCCCCAAAAAAAAAAAAAAATTCTTTGCATAACAATGTTATGAGATGATGCTGTATTGCTCAGCAGGGCATTCTGAGAAAAAAAAATAGTGGCTGCCATCCTGTAGTGGTGTAGCTAGAAGGGATGCAAAACATTTAGGTTTTCAGGTGCCTGAACATGACCTGCAAGTGGACCCTCCCCCTCTCCTTTGGAGCCATTTCGGTAAGGTAAATGTAATATATAAATACATTTAAAAGGGAGGTCTTTTAAATGTATTTATATATTATGATTATGCTAGTCTTTATAGAATTGCTATTATTAAGCAGCAAAAGATTAATCACAGCAATGATCTACGCAGTGAACAAGGTAAGAAGTG
The DNA here is from genome assembly GCF_035046505.1 of Tiliqua scincoides. Lineage (NCBI taxonomy): Eukaryota > Metazoa > Chordata > Lepidosauria > Squamata > Scincidae > Tiliqua > Tiliqua scincoides. Next base: position 8,899,269 of record NC_089822.1, read on the forward strand.
GGCTGTTGCACGACGGTGCATGATATCATTACATCAAGAAGTGTCAGCAGAGAAATCCAGTGATTCAAAACAGCAAAAGGCATGCTCAGCTTATACTGGCATGTTGCAGTACCACTACATACTTATATGAAGATGACAGGGGCAGACATGTCATTCACACTACAGGATTCCTGCATAAATTCCAGAGGTGAGATATCTGGGGGGATTTTCAGCACTGATCTTAAAAGAAATACTATATATCATGGGCAGGTAATTTCATTTCCTCCATAAATAAAATATAAAACATATGCTTACTTTTGAAAATCCACCACTGCCAGATTAAACTAAACTTGCATTGGGCTGTGTGTGCAGCTTCGGATTCGGGAGTTTGTGGCTTGCTGTCCCTGCACGGTCTTTGGCCCTGATTCTGTCCCCACTTTCCAGTATTCAGTGTCCTACTCCCTTTCCAGGTAACTTCACCCACTACTCTCAGCAGGAGTATGCCTTGTTCGATTCTCCAGGACAGCTATTTTAACACACATGCATAGTGTGTGAAAATGGTGGCGAAGGACGCACTGGGAGCAGGGCCAGTGGCATCACTAGGGTCTGAGTCACCCAGTGTGGGAGGCTAGCATGCCACCCCCTTGGTGAACCTCCTCCCATGCAGTGAGTGGGGCAATGCCCCAGGAAATGGGAGTGGTGATGCACCATCACTCCATCCCTGCTGGTTTTTTGGCTATACCTTTTGATCAAATAGAGCTATTTCAACTCAGTTTGTTCTATTACATTCTGCATGAAAATACGCATCAAATGATATATAACATGATGGTATTGTTCAAAAATACCGAGATTTTAAACATTTTGGCCAGTAGTGATGTCACCTGGTGTGACTTGGACCCCCCACCTCCCTAGTGATGCCACTGAGCGGGGCTGGCCCATCTATGAGGCTGAGGTGGCCTTCTCGGGCAGCAGATTAACAGGAGGCACACACCTCCCTCGACTCACCTCCACTACTCTTACTCCTCCTCCTCCCAATTTCTTGATTAGAAAAGGGGGGTACAGTGGAAGTAGGAGGAGGGGAGAGCAATGGGCTAGAGAGTTTCTGATGCTCTAGCCCCACCCCTCTTCTCTCCTCCACACTTCTTCCTCCGATCCATGTCCCCTCTTCCTTTTCAAATCTAGGGAATGAGAGGAGCAGAAGCTGGTGTATCACCCTGGAAGGATGGAGCAGAATTTAACTTTCTGTTTGCAGCACTAGGAGGTCTTTGGCAGGTCTTTGACTAGCCCTGATTGGGAGCTGTGGCAGAAATGGGAAAAATGGTTGGACAAATGATGGGATATTTGGTAGCAGGTGGGCATCGGAATCTGGGGCAATGAGTGGGGTCTCAGCCTCTTGAACTCCAGTGAACTGAATCCCCATCTATGCTCTGAACGAATTACAGCCCCCAAGATATTGTCACTCTGCAGTCTCTTCTTACCATTTTCAAGGCTGCGAACAGCATACAGGATTTCTGTTTCATTCCTTTGATTCCCCACCAGTGATAAACTGGTGGCCACAGTGTATCTGCACCTGTACTAATCTACAACCATTTTGGGATCAGAGCTGTAATTTCCCATGGGGGTGTTAATGGAAGGTTTCTGCCCCCTCATTTTCATGTCGCTTATTTCAATAGGTAAAATTGGCCCTCTTCAAAATGGCACACTTTGAACTACTAAAGTGCAGCTCCCTTGGTACTTAGTTCCCCAATGTATTTCAGCGTGGCAGATCTGTGGTCTAAATTAGCTCAGCCCTGACCCACAGCAAAGCATAGCCATAGTTTTAAAAGGGGCTGCGACCCAAATGACTAGATGCCTGCTAAACGAAAATGCCTTCTCTTTGGGTGTTTGGTGGCACCCTCTTTTTTTTTTTTTTAAATTCCAATTTACTTTATTATCTATATAATAATGGCTTTAGCCTTAATGGCTAGCACCAATAACAAGCATGTTGATTAAGACACTCTGGAAGAGGACCAACTGCTAATAAAATTAAGAAGGAACCTGATCTCTTCAAATTAAAAGGATTGTCTGCCTAATGAGAAAAAGGTTATAATGAGGTACTTGATGCCCCCAAAATGAAGCATTAGCAATCTTTATTACGGGAAACCTGGAGAATCAGGAACCAAACTGTTCTAGTGTTTTTCTGCTATGCTTAATTTAGCTGATAAGCGCAAGAGCTGGGAAAAAAAAATCATTTTGGGCAACAAGACAGTTATTACAGGAGGCGTGTTGAATCTGCCCCTTAGCATCCTGATATGGTTTAGTGGAATAGAGAACACTGATGAACTGGAATGCTTCTTAAAGATCTGGTCCTTGGGGCCCTAGAGTCTTAACAACCCCAATGATCTTTGTCTCCCGCAGGGATCAGGAACATTCAGCACGTTAGTGAATCCAGACTTTTAACAAGCCCAGGAACCAGCTCATTAAACCAGCTCAGTCCTTGGGAAGGAATGTTACTGTCGCAAAATATATGTCTAGGGGGAGAAAAAAGCCCTATTATTATAGGAGATGTGCAGATTCTATCTCAGCACTGAAAAGAAAGGAAGAAAGAAAGCCCCACAGCTCACCCCAAAAGCACCTTTAACGAGATGATGTTATCACATTTTTCTGGGCAGAGAACAGAAAACCATGACTTGTTTACATCCTCCTGCATCCTCCGATAATGGGGTCAATTGCTCACTGCCCAAGTGCATGAGAAGCAGCTGTAGTATGCAACAAGGAAGTGGATTCAGAGCCTAGTCAAGTGCTACCAGTAGTGGCATGGAAACCACTTTCCTTCAGCTTTTCCCCATGCCATACCTCAGATGTGCATGGAGGAGCTAAAGGAACAAGGACAATAAATACCCTGGTGTCTTCCCAAGCCAATGTTACCACACTATGGGGGATGTTCAAATGGGCAAGAACCCATACAATCTCCATTACTTTGTCATTCTCCCTTCCTTCCTGCTATTTGTCTCCAGGATAAGGGACAGTTAGTTGAGAATCAGAAGTTCTTGGATCACTGCAGAGGCCCTTGACACCCGAAGTCATCTAACATCTGAGGAACTCCTTGCCACAGGAAGTAGTGATGGCATCTTGCCTAGATGCCTTTAAGAGGGGATTGGACAAATTTCTGGAGGAAAAGTTCATCAAGGGTTACAAGCCATGTATATGTGCAAGCTCTTGGTTTTAGAGGTAGGCTGCCTCTGATTGCCAGATGCAGGAGAGGGCACTAGGATGCAGGTTGTCTGTTGTTTTGTGTGTTCCCTGAAGCATTTGGTGGGCCGCTGTGAGATACAGGAAGCTGGACTAGATGGGCCTTTGGCCTACTCCAGCGGGGCTCTTCCTATGTTCTTTTGTTAAACAGGTACTGACTGACACTACACTTACCTTGATCTTTGGTAAGTGGAAAAAGGAGCTAGCAAGGCATGGCCTTGGTGTTCAGAGAACTTCACATGTGTTATCTTGATGGAATCCTCACAACAACCCCAGAAAGTATTGTATAGCTGGGGTGCTAAGCCTGAGAAGGAATCATTTGCCTAAGACCACCAAGTGTGTTTGTGACAGAGGTGAGATTCACCCAAGAATTCATGGCAAAACACTGAGGTGAGGCTCAAGTTCTTAGACACTATGTGAAAGTGTGTTTACAGAGGGGGTTCTTCCAAAATTGCGTTACTATGCAACCCTTTTTGCGGACCCAAGGGATAATTCTGTAAACAAGTTCGCACAGTCCTTGGGGAATTTCACACAACAAATCAGTGAATAGTAGAAATCAACCAGTCATTTATATCTGCCTTGTACCTGTGTGTGTGAAAATGAACTGCAGCAAGTAGAGGACGTCAGGGTCCTGCTACTTAATTCTGGATTGCCCACCATCATAATTAATTGTCAGTGACATAAGTACTTAAGTGACATAAGACTTAAGTAAGGCTTTACTGCTTGTAGTGTCCTATGATTCCATTGACCTTGTTGTGACACTTGGAAGCCGGTTGTAGTGAAATGAATGAGATTTGCATCCAGGAAGTGGTGCATTTAAGCAACAAGTGTGTCGTGTTAAATTAGTTGGAGACACTTTTTCTGCTGTCTTTCTCCTAAAAAGAGATTATTATTCCTCATCCTGGAGAGACTGAGGGCTATTTTAAAACTGCTTTAGCTCAGTTAGCTAAATACTGAATTTAGCAATCGTAATGGCGCAAAAAATTTAGGGCCCAATCCGATGGGCCATGGTGCCGGTGCTGTGCTGGCACTGCTGACGTAACCATTGGCATTCTTCAGTCGCGGGAGACTATGGTATCGTGCTCTAGTGTGGTATTGTGCTCTAGTGTATCGAACAGCGTCTAGTGTGGCTGAAGAGGCCAATTCGGGAGTGACAATCCCTTCCACACTGGGAGCAAATGTGGTCTGTCCCTGGTGTGTCTCCCTGGCTGTGGGCCTTCCTTCTTTGCCTCAGTCTGTTGGCCAAGTGTCTCTTCAAACTGGGAGAGGCCATGCTGCACAGCCTGCCTCCATGAGGGACGCTCAGAGGCCAAGGTTTCCCACCTGTTGAGGTCTATTCCTAAGGCCTTCAGATCTCTCTTGCAGATATCCTTGCATCGCAGCTGTGGTCTACTTGTAGGGCACTTTCCCTGCACGAGTTCTCCATAGAGGAGATTCTTTGGGATCCGGCCATCATCTGTTCTCACGACGTGACCGAGCCAACGCAGGCTTCTCTGTTTTAGCAGTGTATACACGCTGGGGATTCTAGCTCGTTCCAGGACTGTGTCGTTTGGAACTTTGTCCTGCCAGGTGATGCCGAGGATGCGTCAGAGCATGTGGAAAGCATTCAGTTTCTGAACGCTTGAAGCGTTCAGCTGCTGACGTAGCTGTTGCAAAAAGTGCCAAGGCACTTTTGTGCCAGCAGTACTGACATGCCACCAGTGCTAAGTCCAGCATCAGTTGACGCTGGGCCTCATCACCGGAAGATGGCCACTGCAAGCTCCCAGCGGTAAGTACAGTTGTCAGCCAGTGGCAGGGCTTTTCAGGGCAGGGGGAGGGTGGGAAGGGGGCAGAACCGGGTGGAGGAGGGGTGGAACGGGCCTGGAACAGGGCAGAGATGGTGGCAGGCTGTTCCCCCGTATCCTGACCCCCCCCTGCAGGGCCAGAAACCCACCATGGGTCTCCTTGGTTCTGCGCCAGCTCCTTGGACTGATCCAAGGAGACCCTTTGGGACCACCTGGATGCTACAAGGGATAAGGGAACATTTGTTTCCTTACTCTGAGGGGTCCTGGAGCAGCTTCCCTGTCCCATAGAATACAGTGGTCACCATTCTGGTGCCATTGTAGCCCTTGGTGCTTGGGAAGCATAGGACTGGGCTGTTAAACACCACTTTGTATAGTGAACAGAGCTCTATTTATATTTTTGCCCCCCCTCCCTGGACTGCCATTGGGGTTGACAGTTTTTCTTTTTTGTTGCTGTGTGTCTCAACGTGGCTATAGGGGGCACGGCGAGAGAGAGGTGTGGCTATGGCAGTGTATTTGCTGTTACGTCTCTGCAAGGCAGATTGGGAGACTACGTTCTCCCCTGGTGATTCCCTGTCCTTCTGCTTCTTCCATTTCCAGTGTGGGTGAATGGAGCGAGTTGGCCTCCGACCGCAGCTCCTCTCCATATGCTTGACATTTTTACACTGGAGAGATTTATGCAACACCCTCTGCATTGTACATCTATGTGCAAGAGACACAAGGATCAAACCCACATTTTAAATAATGTGTTTCTTTGCAAAGTGGCTTTTTTTTTTTTCCTCTTCACCTCTTCTGTTCAAGGTTCATTTCCTTAAACATACCCAGGACCTTGGAGAACAATTCCATTTGCTGCTTAGAGATGTGAGTGGCTTGTATATCTATTTTCTTTTCATTTGGTTGCACAGGGAATCATGTGTAAATCTCCGCACAGCCAGATTAGCCTGTGCTCCAAAATGATGGGTTCAATAGAGAGGTGAAGGCGTTACCGGGGAAGCAGGCCTCTCTTGCCGCCTGCAAAGAAGGATTTTGGAGAGGCTGGCCTTTCCACATGCTCAGTTGCTCTCAGATACAAATCACACGTCAAATGCTTTACAGGGTGTATTTTCCCCATCAAGCCACTCGCTGGAAACACTCCTAAACAGTCAGCATTTATTTCAAACCTTTTAGAGACTCCTACATGATGAAGGTGTTTACTACTAAGGATGCAGGCATCTATTTTTTTTTTCTGCAGCCATTGTTCTCCCAATCTGTTGCTCCTGCTTGGCAGAGGGGAAGGAACGGATCTTGGCTGTTCTTTTATGCAACATGACAAAATGGCCTGGCCATTACTGGGGGCTGAGGGGCAATTTGACTTCTCTTGTCGAAAGGCACATTGAAATAAAGGCTGAGATGCGTGATGAATCGGCCCTCCCAAACTGGACTTGGAAACAGCTCCCCTTGATGTGCGCCAATTTGAATTGATTCAGACCCTGTTGTGGTGGGGGATGGGTGGGAAGGAGCAGACCCCCCTCCTCTGGTTCAGTTTAAAATCCGAGCCAGAGAATACATCAGGGATTTGAATGTTTGTGGCGCAGACAGCATTATAAGCCTCTGAAGCTGGCATTTCTGAGCTGGTAAAGGTAAGTCTTGGTGAGTGTGGCTACTCAGTGGTGTAGCTAAGCGGGAGTCCGCAGTACTGAAGGCACTGTAATGTGCTATGTAAGTGGCCCTTCCTGCTTGCCATCAGAGCCAATCCAATGGGAGAAATGCTGCTTACATGGCAGCACCTGCAGTACATATCATGCCACCCCACCTGTAGCTTCACCAGTGGCCACACACACCAGGTGTGATGAGTGCGTCCCAAGGGAGCCTGCCTAATAGCTCTGTAAATAAAGAGTGAGCTCCCCTTTGGGATGAGGGAGTTTATACGTCTGGTGGTTGGGTAATAATCTACTATACCAGGAGGCCAGGTTGATCTCCATCAGCTGCCCAAGATACAGTCACAGATCTAGATGAGAGAAAGGAAAGAAGTAAGAGATGTTAAATCAAAGACCAAGCCCAATGTTCTCAACTGGGGACAAATGTATCGCATCCTTCCAGCATATCATTTCACACTGCAACCATTCCTTTCTGCAGCAATGATGCTTCATGACCATATACAGAAAAAAAAGTCATTCTACAGTAGCTTATGGCAAGTGGATGCAGTGGCATCACCTGGTGTGGGAGGCCAGAGGCTATGATGGACCTCCTCCCATGTGGTGGGCGGGGCAATGCCCGGGTGGTGGCAGTGATAATGTATCATCACCTCCGTTGGCTTCATGGCTATAACTTTTGATAGAATAGAGATATTTCAATGTGGTTTGTTTCATTGCATTGTGCATGAAATTACACATCGATTGATATATAACATGATGGTTTCATACGAATACATCAAGATGTCAAAAACATTGGCGAGTAATGGTGTCACCCCCACTGTGCAAGTCCACCAGTGCAGCCCGCACCCCTCCCCGTATCCCCTAGCAACATCACTGAGTGGTACCTTTAAAAAAACCAACTATCTCCAATATCCACTTAAAATATCCACTGCTTTAATGTAATTGGGAGCCTGCCTCACAGGGCATGGTTTGCTTCTCACCAGGCCGCTGGCAGGATCTCCAGTACACCAGCAGGAGAAGTCTTAGCAAGGAGAGCAAAACAAGCAAATAATCGCAAATGTGCAGTGACAAAATGGATTTTTGCTGGGAGATTTCCCTACTGGAGCGTTTGCAACTTAACAACACTTTTCAGTGCTGACAGTAGAGTGGAGAAAAATCCTGCCCTTGGACATGGGAGAGAAATTGTAAAACACCATGAACATGAAAGGCCATAACATGCAAAGATAACAACAGAGCCATTCAATGTGCCGGCAGCAAGCAGTGGAGTGGTCAATGTCTCTAATAAGGTTTATCAGCTGCCAGCACTGCTCATCCATTTAAATGTGGACCTTGTGGGGATACCTTGCTTCCTCAGTGCCAGAGGCCCCAGTTCAATACCTGCCCCAGTGCCCTATGTTCACAGTTCATCTCCCTCGGATACTGTCTTCCCACCAGATGCTGCACTACTGGCACTAAAGGTTGGAAAGCCGTATTTTTGCTGCTGTGGAGCACCCGGTTCCAACGTTGCTGCCATCATAAGACTCAGAGCCTTGTGCTTCTCTGTGGCTTCTGGTCATGATTCATAACATATGATGGTGCACCATGATGTGCAATGCTCTCACTGATGGATGTGCACAGCAGCTGGCCATGCCTATCTTGGGGAGGAGCTATTGCCTAGTAGTACAGCATGCATGTTCAACTCTGGCATATCCAGGTAAGGTAGACACAGGGAAAGACCTCATGTGAAGCCCTGGAGAGCCCTGGAGAGCCTCAATCAGGGAAGACCACACTGAATTAGATGGACCCAGAGGTCTCACTCAGCACAAGGCAGCATTAATTTCTGGAACTCATTGCCTCAGGATGTGGTGATGGCAACTGACCCAGCTGCCTTTAAAAAAGGGAATTTTACAGATTTCTGGAGGAAAAGGTTAATCACAGGTTGCAAACCATGATGGGTATGTGCAACCTCCTGGCTTAGGAGTAGGCTGTCTCAGAATGCCAGATGCAAGGGAGTGGTACCAGGGTGCAGGTCTCTTGTTGTCTTTGTTTGCTCCCTGAGGCATCTGGTGAAGCACTGTGAGATACAGGAAGCTGGACAAGATGGGCTTTAGGCCTGATCCAGTGGTGTTCTTCTTATGTCTAGACAGAAAATGCAGTGAACTCATCTGATCTCAGAAGCTAAGCAGGGTCAGGCCTGGTTAGTACTTGGATGGGAGACTGCGTGGGAATACCAGGTGCTGTAGGTTTATACCATAGTCTTTCGAGACTGAAGGTTGCCAACCATACATAGTTGCACAGTTATTGCCTCCCATGGGTGAAAAAAGGGTGTATTCAGGATGTGCAAAAATCTTCACAAAAAGTCAGCCCCTCAATTTGGGCTCTGTCCTCATTCTAGATGCATTTTTTTTTTTAGCATCTGTGCTTCTAAATAAACTCCTTGAAATTGGCCTTTCTGGTGTTTTGTTTTGGTCCTGCCTCAGAGAATCATGTAGGGTGTACTTGTCAATCATATCAGGGTCACCCTTGGCCAGTCTGAAGCTGACTGCAGAGACTGGGTATAGCCTTCAGCACCTGCAGTTGAGTTAATGTAATACAGGCCCAGCCATAGACCAGCCAGCCAGGGGATAGGCCTACGCAAGGGCTGCTGTCAGAAGGATTTCTGAGGGTGTCATTCAATCATGACACTCTTCAGTTCTTCCTGCCAGCAAAGCGCAGCCTGATTGCAAAACCAGAGACAGCATTCAAGTGAACAACCCATCCAAAGTTTGCTTAAAGTTCTGGTTCATTGTTCTGAAGGTAAGAACTTTGCATTGTATCCAAAGAAAATTAGTTGTCACTATCCCCCAGCAGTCCACAGTATGTCGCACTGCTAACTGAATACGTGCTTCATACTACGTTGGGGGAGGTAACAAGACAGCACATGAGAGTAAGTAAAAAATCATTTTTAATTACCTCTCCATTGGCTGCTTGACTGCAAAAGAGTCTTCTCAGACCTACGACAGCTATTTTGCTGGCATAATCCAAGAGATGGTCTGTGTCAGGTCAGGAAAATGGGGATAGGATAACTCTGTGCACTGCTGCTCCAAGATCTACCCCTTCCCACCCCCCTGCCCAGCCTGATCCCTGCCCCAAACTTTCCCTGAACTGCCCATGCATGTACCAGTGCCTCCACCACCGTGTCTGCTTCAGCACAGCATCCAGGATCTACTGCTGTGGGGCTTCTGACTGTTTGTGCAGATGGCCCCAAAGCACACCTTTCATGATGTCACAGTGACATTTATGGTGGGGGACTGGGAATTCTGCCACCATAAGTGTCCTATAGGGTTGGGTGGTCTCATTGATTTTATTGTTGCTCAGTCATGGCTAGCTTCATTGGAGATAAGCCACAAGAACTGCCTTGCTGGATCAGAACAAGGCCTGACTGGTTCAGCATTCTGTTTCCAAAGGGAGCCCAGCCAGCTGCCATTGCATGCGCACAAGGAGAACACAATGGGGGTGGCCTTCCTCTGTTTCCCACACCATCCAGAAGAGCCATGGAGTTATCATGGTTGATTGCCATCCATAGACATACTGTCTATGAAATTTCAAGTCTAAGCTCGTGGCCATCACTACGTTTTGTGGTCGCAAATTCCATAAGATAATGATTTATTGTGCTTACTGTATTTATGTAAGAAGCAACAGCCCTCCCCATTGGCTCCCCCTTTAAAAAGGCAAGCATGGCTAATTGCCAGCAATGTACCTCTTCCCCTTGAATTTGTCTAATCACCTTGTAAGGCCATCTATGCGAATGGTCTTCATCATAACTTGCAATAGAGAATTCCAGTAGTTAATTCTGGACTGTGCAAAACAGTATTTCCTCTCATCCATCTTGAACCTTTTGCCTTATCACCCTCTATGCTCTTTTCACATAAGAAATGGATATATCTGGCTCTGGTCTAAGGAGTTATAGACAGAAAGAATAATTTAAACATTAAGCAGCATTGATGTGCATTGTTTTCTGGTTTTCCTTGGCATTCAAATGAATGTACCAGTTAAGGTCAATGAACAGACCAATGGACCATTCAGTTGGTCAATGAACTGACCAATTAAGTAATAAAAATGTAAACAACAATTTTTCAGTAGCTTTAGGAAGGGAGATCCTCTACTAGATGATTCAAAGTTATTAAAGTTGAGGAATACTGTGAGCATAGAGTCACAGAAAGTGTACAAAGAGCCCAATCTTGAGCTCCTGGCTCTGGCCTTACACCGCCACTGAGTCTTGCAAACTTGCTGTAAGTCACACCCATGATAACTCAGCGCCAGGTCTTTATGTCAAATCTTTTGCCATGGAATTCTGATCCGATTGTTTTTTTTGACAGGTTTCAAAATCTTTGCCTTTGATAACAGCAGTCCCAAACCTGGTTCATTGAATGGTTCTTACAAGAGTTCTTACCTGGTTCTTACAAGAGGCCAAATGCAAATCTGGTACAAATGGAATGCTTGAAAAATAGGGTATGCAGAAATCTTTGACCACTTTGTTATTTTTTATTTTATTTTCCAATAACTACTATAAACAAATACACATAACACAAAAAACATAACACACTTCACTACACAAAAAACACAAAGGATGCAGGAAATCATATATCATTATCATATATCACAAAAACTAATAAATCATTACATATCTTAATCACTTCCTCTTCTAAATTTACCTCTTAATATCATTTTTCATTCATCATACATGTATCATATCATATCAAAGATTTTATATATATATATATATAATACAATCATCTAAATGCCCTATCATATATTTCTAAAACTTCATTTTCAACCAAACATAAAAGAGTTTTCTCCCTTGCTCAATTTGTGTCGGTTTTCGTTGTTAATCCAAAACTTCTAAAAGTCTGTCCATTTCTGTCACATTCATTATTTTCTCTATTAATTCATTTTTTCATTAATATTTTAGAATCCTTCCATTATCTAACATATAAGATCCTCACTACACTTAGAATCATAATAACTAAATATACATAATTTTCTTTATCTATAATCTCTAAAATAATATGAAATTTGTTGCTCTAGTAAATTTTTTTTATTATGCTTCCAAATCTGTTCCCATTGATCTATTGTGATATTATGGCCTATATTTTACGCCCATTTTATCATGCATTGTTTTACTGTTTCTTCTTACATCTCAAAATCCAATAGTCCACCTTATAATGCATATATTAATTTTGTTCTCAATCTTTCTTTAACATAAATAGTAACACTTTTTTTCATCTGAAGCCACAAAAACTTCTCCTAATTTTTTATTCACCAACAATGCCCTATTCATTAGTCATCACGTTTCTTTTTACTAGTCTTCCTCTCTTTTTGTCTTTTTCTTGTTTCTATTGGTGAGCGCCTCTTACCCTCTCCTCTAGGTTCTTCCCTCTCTGATTCATTTGTTGTTCCTAAATCATCTGATTTCTTTTCATCCAACTCCTTTCTATATTCTATATAGAATATAGTCTATATTCTTCTAATTCTTTTCTTTTCAATTTCTCTTCCTCCTTTTCTTCCTTTCTTATCTCATCTTTCATCATTGTATGCAAGAAGTTTTCTGCTTTCATTGTTGAATTTATATTATATCTCTGTATCTGATAATGAAAAAACATACCTTCCGGAGAAAGTCATCTGTATGGTATTTGCTTTTCTCTTAAAAATTTTGTCAGGTTTTCATATTCTTTTCTCTTCTTCCTCACTCTCCATGGAACATGTCTCAAAATGTTGACTTTATTATCATCCACTGTCCATTGCTTTTCCTGTGAGGCCTTCAATAATTTATCTCTGTAAAAGGTTCTGATGAATTTCACATGGATTTTTCTTGGTAATTCGCGTTTTCTCAGATAAGAAGTGCTCACTCTTCTCACTGAGTCCAGTTCTTTAGATATATCTCCTTCATTGGTGTATCAATCCATTGCGATATTAATCTGACAATCCGTCATGATGTATCTTCTCCTTTCTCCTCTGGTATATTTTGTATCCTCACCACTCGAGCTGCACTATCCATCTGAATTTCCGTTAACGTCGTCTCTGCATCATGCTGATTTTCTTTTATCTCCAATATTTTAGCTTGATCTTTTCTTATCTTTTGTCACAATCTCTCAATCTTTTGTTTATTTTCTTCTGGTGTAATTTTCACCTCCATCAGTTGTCCAGTAAGATCATCTAATTGTTTAGTTAAAGCATCCACACTAGCTTGAGATTGTACAGATTGGTTTGTTAGTTGCTGTACCATCACCAACAGTTTTTCTATGTTGTCTTGCACAGTCTGTTTCCAGTCTTTCCCTTTTGGTTCCTCTTGTACTAATTTTCCAAGTCCCGTCTCTGACACTGGCGTGCCTTGGACTTTCACTGTTTTGCCCGCCATCTTCATTCCTCCTGCTCGCAGTGTTCTTTAAGGCTGCTAGATGTCCTCAGCATACTGTCTTCCTTGCTTCAATTATAAACACAAATCCAGTTCTTGCAATGTTTTTAAAATCCACTAGATGTCACTAGATGTCACTGGTGCACTGTTGTTTTATTTATATTTCTCTTATCTTGTTTAGACTTGTAACCTTGGCAATGCAGGAATGTCAAAGCATCCAGCTGCTCCTTCAGGCACTCCCAAATGATAGTAACAAACCAAGGCAATAAATGCTCCAATACACAAACTTTTCAAGGACAGTTAATTTGTAATCCACCGAAATTCAAAGTTGTAAAGTTATAATTATATTTTCATATATCCATAGCAAACTTGGTAAATCTCCTCTACAATTTCTCCTCACACCAATAAACAGCAGAGGGGGGAACCTTCCCCCCTCCTCCTCTTCTCATGGCAAGAAAACAAATCAGGCAAATAAATTACTCAGTCCACACCAGGCATACACAAACGGAATGACGCTTATTTAAGTCTTCCAATGTCTTTCCCTGCAGGGGCCTTCAGCTTTATTCAAAATGAATTCTTCACCATTGCTGCCAAGATGGTGGAATCTCCTGGGAAAGCCCCAGGGAAATCATGCGATCACATGGAGGGGTTTGTCTCTCCTGACAAACAATCCTCGGATCTCCTCGGATCCACAGTTTTTGGGAAAAAACAGAGTGCCTTTCAAGAGCCTGAGAGAGGCACGTCCGTTCGGCTGCTGGCTGGCCCCTCCCCCAACCACTTTTTTATTAAGCTACTGCAGAAATCCTAAGGAAACAGCAGTTTAATGTTTCAGTTCTTGAAGCAGAGTCACAATTTCTTAGAGAAAATTGTTGGAGTTGGTGCAACTCTGTCTGCTGTCCAGACGGGGCAGGATGCTGTCCAGAAGGGCTCAAGCTATGGCCCAGTGACTCTGACCTTTCTACCTGTTCTCTCTGTGATCCTTGTGGGGTGTGGCCCTAACCCTTTATCCTTCCCTTCTCCTCTGAGCACCTCCTCTTGTCCTCTGACCACCGACCTGTTAAGATGCGCACACCAGGGCTCTGATGCCCAGGCCATCTTGAGCACAAGGCATGCAGGGCGAGGGCTTTGCTATCTCCAGGGCCTTGCTATCTCTAAGTGTTAGCTGAACCTCTGATCCTAACCAGATGCTGTAAATGTATACTCAATGGAACTGTAAGTAAATAACTTCTTTTTTGCAACTTTAACAAGCCATTGCCTCTTTGTCTTTTTTTATTGAATAGCAGTCAGCCAGGTGAGGGAGGTTCCCTGGGGTCATACCCAAAGGGGGGTCCACTGCTTAAGCTACTCTGCTTCCCCCCAAAGAGGAAACTACTTTTAATTTCCTCCAACAAAAATTACATTAATTTCCACCAGTCATTCACTGGTGGACTGTAAAGTTCCACATCCCCAAGATGGCTGCTGGTAGGATGGCAAGACATGTTGCTGCCAACACCTTTCCAAGTACCCTTTCAACTTTGGTGATCAACAGTTGGAAAGTGACCTTGACCATACAAGAATGGTGGCATCACCTCTGCAATCTTCTCCATCTTAAAAGGCATGGCATCAATGCTGGACCTTCTTGTTCACCTTCTTATCATCCCATGTAAAGGTGTGGTAAGTGCTGTTAATGAGTGCCTGTGTAATATGATGAAGGTCTCAGTTTTGATCCTGGCATCCCTATCCAAAAAGAGCTCAGAAAGTGCGGCTCAGTAAGATTTATGCTTGAGAGCCACTATGTCACAGAGTAGACTATGTGCTGGACTGTGTGATGCTGACTTCTACTGAATTGGTTCATTGGTCTAGCAAGCCAGTGCTGTCTATTCTCATTGATAGTACCTCTGTTGGGTTCTGAACAGAGATTCTCCCAATCTTGCTTCTTGGGATCCTTTGAACTGGAAAGGGAATGTGACCTCTGTATTCAAAGTTTACACTCTCAGCCCTATCCTAACCTGTGCTGGTGCAGCCAGGCTGCATGGCCTATACCAGGGGTGTCCAAAGTTTTTGGCAGGAGGGCCACATTGTCTCTCTGACACTGTGTCGGGGGCTAGGGGAAAAAAAGAATTAATTTACATTTTAAATTTGAAAAAATTTACATAGGTTTACATAAATGAATATATTAAAGATGGACTTATATGAATGAATGAAGGTCTTGTAATAGCTCAAGGTTGATAAAAGACCTTGCACAAAGCAAGGCCAGGCTTTCCTTCACCGCCACTGCTGCATCACAGATGTGAAACAGCAAGCAGTGGAGGGAACCCTCATCCCACAGCTCACGCAAGAGGTCAAACAGTCACCCTCATGCTGAGAGCAGTTGTGTCGGGCCAGTGTGGGCTCCAACAACTCTCCGGAGGGCCAGAGGCTCATTGGAGACTGGAGGCTCCCTGAGGGCCACATTGAGAGGCCTCGAGGGCTGCAAGTGGCCCCAGGACCGGGGTTTGGGCACCCCTGGCCTATACCATATTCAGCATAGGTTAAGAGGTGGCTGGAGGTTTCCTCAGGGTAAGGGGATATTTTCCCTTTTACCCAGAGTAACACCCCAGCCTGTCCTATGAGGCACTCAGATCTCCACCAGCTATTTAGCTGGCAGAAGTCCGATCAGCCTGATGTCGCACTGGCAGGCCTGGGTGGAGGTTAGGATATAACAGAGGAGGCCGATGCCAATCTCTCCCTCTCCAGGGCCTGATCCGCACCCCCATTCCACCCTCCCCCACCCAAAAACCCCTTCCCACCTCCAACAACCTCCTGCCGACCCTCCACCACCTGGCACAAATCTTACCTCCACCAGCGGCTGGTGCAACATTGGCAGGGCATCACAGGTTGCTCTGCTGGTGCTGCTCACTTGCTGGGTGTCACGATGTGCCTTATAGCCTGTTTGTGACACCTTCTGCTGAGACAGACTGCTGTGCCGATGGAGCTCTGAGTTCAGATTGCGCAGTCTGCTCCTGAGCTCTGCCCCCATCCCACAGATGAATACCACTGCCTAGATGGACCAACGGTCTGACTGAAGTGAAGGCAGCTTTACACAAACAGATATGGACATAGTGGAAATGGAAAAGTGCAAAAGAGAGCGACTAAGATGATTACGGGGCTGGGGCACCTTCCTTATGAGGAAAGGCTACGGCGTTTGGGCCTCTTCAGCCTAGAAAAGAGACGCCTGAGGGGGGACATGATTGAGACATACAAAATTATGCAGGGGATGGACAGAGTGGCTAGGGAGATGCTCTTTACACTCTCACATAATACCAGAACCAGGGGACATCCACTAAAATTGAGTGTTGGGCGGGTTAGGACAGACAAAAGAAAATATTTCTTTACTCAGCGTGTGGTCGGTCTGTGGAACTCCTTGCCACAGGATGTGGTGCTGGCGTCTAGCCTAGACGCCTTTAAAAGGGGATTGGACAAGTTTCTGGAGGAAAAATCCATTATGGGGTACAAGCCATGATGTGTATGCGCAACCTCCTGATTTTAGAAATGGGTTATGTCAGAATGCCAAATGCAAGGGAGGGCACGAGGATGTAGGTCTCTTGTTATCTGGTGTGCTCCCTGGGGCATTTGGTGGGCCGCTGTGAGATACAGGAAGCTGGACTAGATGGGCCTTTGGCCTGATCCAGTGGGGCTGTTCTTATGTTCTTAACTACAATTCCCAGAATGCCTTGCAGGTCTCTTGTTATCTGGTGTGCTCCCTGGGGCATTTGGTGGGCCGCTGTGAGATACAGGAAGCTGGACTAGATGGGCCTATGGCCTGATCCAGTGGGGCTGTTCTTATGTTCTTATGGTTGGCAACCTTCAGTCTCGAAAGGCTATGGTATAAGCCTACAGCACCAGGAATTCCCAGGTGGTCTCCCATCCAAGTACTAACCAGGCCTGACCCTGCTTAGCTTTCAAGATCAGACAAGACTGGGCATGTGCAGGGTAACAGTTCCTCCTCATTCTGGACCTTGGACAAGTCCTCTTTCTCAGTCTCAGTTTTCTCAGCTGCAAAGTAAGAATAATATTGAAATGACAGAAATAATATGGGGGTGGGGGAGGGACATGGGGACAAAACAAGGTCAGGTTTTTAAAAATAGCTTGTACCAAATTATGCAATGGAGTCATAAGAGTGCACTTGCGTGCCTTGGTTTTCTCTCTCTGCCACCAACACTGCATATATTTCTTCCTGGTATCAGAACCACTTATTGTCTCTCGAAGAGAAGTTAAAAAGCAATATATAGCTGTGTAGAACGCCCACTTCCACTTGCAAAAACCAGATCGTTTTCTGTTGCAAATTTGCCTCCGACGCGAGTGCTTCCGATCCGGATGCGGCTTGTTGGAAACAAGGCGTCAAAAGGATTGCATCTCCTTTTTCAGGTCACCCACACAGACCGAGGCAAATCCAGGCTTTAAAAGAAACCCATGTTTAATGTGGAGGCTTGACACAGCTTGCTGCCATGCTCGAGTTGCAACATCCTTAGACGCCCCTTTCATTTGGTCTATAATAAACTTCAAGGAAAAAGATGCATTTTTTAAAGCCGGAGCTTTGCATGTTTGGGGAGGTTTGGGTTTTTTTTTGTTTTTTCTCCCCTCTCTTTTTCTCATGTTGCTCAGTTCTGTTTGTCAGGAGGGCTTTTTGTATTTATTTTGAGCTCATACATATTGAAAAGTTCATAATGAAAAACAGTGTCCTCTCTGCCGCGCACGCACTTTGCATTTCCGCAGAGCATAGTAGGTGACAAGGTTTGAAATGCTGTCTCTCACCGTAAGTGGAATGGAAGCAAAGCTTCATTATCCACCAAGATGTATTAAGGGTTCAGTCCTGTCCAACATTCCAGCACAGGTGCAGCCATGCCAATGGGGCACGCACTGCATCCTGCGGGGTTGGGGGGCAGTCACAGATACCTCCTCATGGTAAGGGAAATTTTGTTTCATAACCTTGGAGCTCCATTGTGGCTGCATCAGTGGTGGAACGTCGGAAAGGATTGAACCCTAAAGCACAGATGTGAAGACAATCTCACATACGCATATACACAGCTCATCATTGAAATACCTAGACAAGCCACTAAATTTTTGATGCTAAACTACATCCTCTTTTGTGCCTGATTTAAAATTTATTTTAGGAGTGCCATTGCTTTTAAAAAAATTGCATTAACTAATCCCCCACCTTTTAACTGCTTTAATTGATTATGCAATCAATGAATCAATTATCTAATCAATTAAGGGATGGACTTAATCACTTGACTTAATCGATTGACTTAAATCAATCCGTTAAGTGAATAATCGATTGATTATCATAAGGGTCTGCAGATAGGCTGATTGGCAGCATTTGACTTTTAGAAAAGGTACATAGGTTTACATTTGGATAGTACCAAAATCTTAAAAAGCCATTTTTTAATGATTGAGGGTAGTGTGAGATAAAGCATAATGTAAAAAAAGCTTTTTAAAAAAACCTATATCTCTATTTCTGAAATACATCTTTATTCTTAGCTCAACGGGCTCTGGAAACAAAATTAAGCTTTGCCTTTATTTCACTGATGAAAATTGGACTATACCAACTAAGGACCCAATCCTATCCAATTTTCCAGCACTGGTGTAGCCGCAATGCAGCCCCAAGGTAAGGGAACAAATCTTCCCATACCTTAAAGGGGCTTCTGTGACTGCTGCCCCACCACAAGACGCAGTGCATGCCCCATTGGCACAGCTGCACCGGCACTGGAAAATTGGTTAGGATTGGGGCCTAAACTGCTATAGTTCCTTTAGCTGCCTTTTAAACTGCTTAAAAGATGAAACCCTAATGTACAAGATAGCAATAAAAATTCCAGGTCCTCATCATCAGCAAGGAATGCATAGCATACCTTTTATTTAAAGAGTTGAGTTAGAGCCCAATCCTAAGGACTTGAGCACCAGCAGTATTATTATTATTATTATTATTAACAGTATTTATATACCGCTTTTCAACTAAAAGTTCACAAAGCGGTTTACAGAGAAAAATCAAATAACTAAATGGCTCCCTGTCCCAAAAGGGCTCACAATCTAAAAGATGCAAATGAATACCAGCAGACAGCCACTAGAACAGACACTGCTGGGGTGAGGTGGGCCAGTTACTCTCCCCCTGCTAAAAAAAAGGAGCACCCACTTGAAAAAGTGCCTCTTACCCAATTAGCTGGGGTACGAGTCTATCACTGGTGCCGGGAGTTACAAACGTGCTGGAAAGCATGTTTGTGGCACCCAGTGGGGAGGGAGCATTGGTGCTGGGTTGGCGCTGGACCTCAGAGCTTGGAGGACATTGAAGAAGAGCGACCGTAGGTAAGTAGCACAGCCAGACGGTGGTGCTGCTTTTGGGGGCAGAGAGAGGCATTCTAGGGCAGGGGAGGGTGGAATGGAAGAGAGACCAGTCTGGGAGGGAGGTGGGGTTGGCAGAGCCCTCTTCTATTGATCCTATGCCTTGTGTTGGGCTCCACACACCTCCTGTGTGGAATAAGACACACCTCTGTTTGGGTGTGCTACCAGGAAAGGGAGAAGGATCACAGATAGGCCAGGGAGGTGATGGCCAGGGATTTATTGTCACACGTTCATTGTTCTCCCTCTGCCCTGGGAGGAGGTACACAGCATCAAGGGCCGGTGCTTAGATGCATGGTCTTCTGTTGGAATTGCCTGACTCTAGATTGGGGTGGCCAAACCATGGCTAGCCACATACAGCTCTTTGACATATGATGTGCAGCTCACGGAAATATGTTGGCTGAGTGCTTTTTGGCATCACAAATGCCTTTTGCCATTTACCTTTTATTCTAAAAGGTCAATACATTTTCAAGCTGTATAATTATTTACTGGGTATAAACTGAGAGACCACTAGGTTAAAATGGAATGTTGAATGTTCATGGCAAGTAAATATATTTAAGAATTTAAATACTTCTTAAACGTTGCGGCTCTCAAACATCTGAAGCTTATTGCATGTGGCTCTTGCATTAAGCAAGTTTGGCCACTCCTGCTCTAGATGGAGTCTCACTGGAGTGGTCCCAGAGCAGTTAGCCAGCTTGGGTCTCATGGGGTGCTCTGGGCATACAGGTTGAGACTAATTATTCACGTGGGTTCCATTCCAAGCACTCACGTGGATAAAAAAAACAACAACGCACCATAGCAAATCAATTTAAAAAACAAAGTTTCTTTGCTCCAGTGATTGCAAAACAGCCTTGGTGACCTTTTGACTTGAAGATAAGAGTCATTAAGAAGACAATCCATCAGCACTTCATTCAGCCCCTCTTTCACCAATGCAAAATGATCCCTTTCTTTCTTGCTCAGGGGGAAGGGAGGGGTCCAAAGAGAAAGAAGGATTGATGGATTGTTAGCCTGCTGCCCCCCCCCCTCTCTCTCTCTCTCTCTCTCTCTCTCTCTCTCTCATTAAGGAGGCTGTTGTTAAAGGACTGTTCAGTTTTTAAAACCGATTTTAAAGGGATGCATTTTTCCCCTTCTCCAGGGATCAGCACATTCCTTCTCATTTGCAGGGGCCATTCGTGTTGAGTCAAATCCGTGTATAAAAAAATCAGTGTATAAATAGGCAGAACCTGTACTTGGTTGATTCCTGATGAAAAAACCCTAAGGGTCTTTTCCTAGCCCCCAGTGAAAAGAAGTTCTTCTTGAGACCCCTCCCTGTGGGACTTATCTCTAGCTCCCATACCAGTGAAGGGGGAGGGGGGACTTGGCCCAGCTTTGTTGGCTGCAGCCCAACTTTCTTCTCCTTCTCCATGGCTTTGTCTTCTTCCCCCCTTTACTTGGCTGTCTTTTATCCCTCTCCCTGCCCCTGTCCTCAGGCTTCTCCACCATCCTTCTTCCCTTTGGCTTCCCTCTCCAGTCTTTTCCCTCTTCCAATCTTCCGTTCCTCTTCATCTTGCTTCCTTTCTTTTTTGCTTGGTCCTCCTTCTCCTTTCTCAACCTTCCCCTTCCTTGTTTAAACTCCTCCACCTCCTTCCCCACCTCTTCCCAATTGCCCTCTGCTGGAAGGCTGCTGATGCTTTTCCTGGCTTCACTGCAGGACAAGGACTCCATTGCCCTCCTGATGGAAGGAAATGCCCCATTCTGAAAGCTCTACACAGCTGGGAGGATGGGCACACTAGACCCAGGAGCA
This sequence comes from Tiliqua scincoides, assembly GCF_035046505.1. Classification (NCBI taxonomy): domain Eukaryota; kingdom Metazoa; phylum Chordata; class Lepidosauria; order Squamata; family Scincidae; genus Tiliqua; species Tiliqua scincoides. The sequence continues at coordinate 8,920,401 of NC_089822.1, forward strand.
CACATTCCCCCTTACCCGCCCTAGAGGAGAGCCTGCTTCTTTCTTCTCCTTCGGCAATGCTTGCAAGACCTGGATAGGACAGCAGCAGAAATCACACTCCACTGATACTGGGGAAAGGGTACTGTTTGCTTGTAGTGCAACGGTTCTCAAACTGTGTGTCTGGGATGCTCCAGTGGGCAGTGACCCAATTTTTGGTGGTTCATGAAACCGACAGGGCAGATTCGGCTATGTGCATCAAGCATTAAACAAACTGCTACTTAGGGGGCAGTACTGCTGCCCTATCACCATTATAGCCACACCCCTTGGCATTTATAAATCAGGCAGCAGCCTCTAGGGCAGCGATTTTCAACCTTTCACAGCACATTGACAAGGCATTAAAATTGTCAAGGCACACCATCAGGTTTTCTTTACAATTGACAAAGCACACCATGCTGCCAGTGGGGGCTCACATGCCCTGTTGGCCCTACTAATACATGACCTTCCCCCATATGCCTGTGACACACTCACGGCACACCAGTGTGCCACAGCACCTTGGTTGAAAATGGCTGCTCTGAAAAGTCTTGAGAACCACAGCTCTAGTGCAGGACATAGCAGGGAACCTTGGGGAATGCAGTTTTCCCAAGGGCCCCTGCAGTGCAGCTGGAGAATAAAGTGGGCCGCTGCTACTGCCCAAGACAGGCTGGGTAATCATTGTTGAAAGGGAATGCAGAAGTGTGATCGAGAGGTGGTGTTAAACTGGGAATTTAGGAGCTCCTATTAGTCACCTCTTTGTATTGTTTGGGGGAAAAAGAGATTGCCAAATATTTTAAATGAGCAAATTTTTATTGAAAGATTTATATCCTATTATTTCTGGTTGCAAAATGAAATGGCTCCCGGCTGATTACAGTGTTAAAAAGCAATAAATAATCTAAAGAAAAAGTATAATAAACCAAACTATTCCAAACGCAGCTGATAAAATGAAGCTGTAGGAGGGCCCCAAAATAAGCAGCACACATTACTGAGCTGGAAAATTAGCAAGGCTCAAAGAGGCTGAGGAACCTGGAGGCCGGAAACATGGGGTGCTTTTTAAAAATGGTCTCCTTCTGCCACATATTCATGTTATATTTGATATTCAAGGCCTGTGATCTTGTTGGCTTACAGGATTAGGGAAAGTGGAACTTGTGTCCAGCACACAAAGCGCCATTGTCTCATTGACAATCAATGTTTACCTCTAACTTGGAGATGCTGATCATCTAAGAGAGATTATCCTAGTTCTGCTTCCAGGAGAACTATTGTCTCATCGAGAGGTGGCGAAATAACTGGTTGTCAAGCTGGGAGGTTTCCTGGAGAAAACAACTCAGAGGTTTGCTATGAATAAGATGAATCAGGACTGGCCGTTGCTGGAGAAGATGCTTTTCTGCTTCTAAGGGTCCAGTCTTGAAGGACCAATGCAGACCCTCTGCCGGCACTGAGTATCGCAAACATGCTGTAAGGCACGCCCGTGACACTCAACGCCACGTAAATGCTGGTGCCAGCTTAGCGCCAGTTTGTGCTGAGTCAGTGCTGGACAGAGGCCCACCACCCAGAGCAAAGGACCAGCAGCGACTGGCAGCGACTTGTGCTTGCATCCCATCCAAGATGGGACATACAAAATTATGTAGGGGATGGACAGAGTGGATAGAGAGATGCTCTTTACACTCTCACATAACACCAGAACCAGGGGACATCCACTAAAATTGAGTGTTGGGAGAGTTAGAACAGACAAAAGAAAATATTTCTTTACTCAGTGTGTGGTTGGTCTGTGGAACTCCTTGCCACAGGATGTGGTGATGGCGACTGGCCTGGACGCCTTTAAAAGGGGATTGGACAAGTTTCTGGAGGAAAAATCCATTACGGGGTACAAGCCATGATGTGTATGAATAATACCATCATGCTATTTATCATTGGAAAGATAATTTAATGCAGAATGCAGTGAAACAAACTGCACTGGAATATCTGTTTTCTATTAAAAGTTATGGCCAATTAACCAGAAAATGAGAACACCACTGCCTTGTGGAACAAAAAGTGGATTTGCTTAACTCCAAACTGACCTATGAGTCTTGAGTGCCAATGAGATGTTATTATGATACAGCATGGAACCAATAACTTTTTATTTATTTACTTAATTAAATTTGATTTAATTTAGTGCAAAAGAGAGCGACTAAGATGATTACTGGTCTGGGGCACCTTCCTTATGAGGAAAGGCTACGGCGTCTGGCCCTCTTCAGCCTAGAAAAGAGACGCCTGAGGGGGGACATGATTGAGACATACAAAATTATGCAGGGAATGGACAGAGTGGATAGGGAGATGCTCTTTACACTCTCACATAATACCAGAACCAGGGGACATCCACTAAAATTGAGTGTTGGGCGGGTTAGGACAGACAAAAGAAAATATTTCTTTACTCAGTGTGTGGTCGGTCTGTGGAACTCCTTGCCGCAGGATGTGGTGATGGCGTCTAGCCTAGACGCCTTTAAAAGGGGATTGGACAAGTTTCTGGAGGAAAAATCCATTACGGGGTACAAGCCATGATGTGTATGCGCAACCTCCTGATTTTAGAAATGGGCTATGTCAGAATGCCAGATGCAAGGGAGGGCACCAGGATGAGGTCTCTTGTTATCTGGCGTGCTCCCTGGGGCATTTGGTGGGCCTCTGTGAGATACAGGAAGCTGGACTAGATGGGCCTATGGCCTGATCCAGTGGGGCTGTTCTTATGTTCTTATGTTCTTATGATTTTGTCATGCGGGGGGAGGCTACAAAATCTTCTTTGACCCCAGGCTGCAGATAGATGCCTTAGCTATGCCACTAACGGGGGAGGCAGCAGAGCAAGTGGATGGTGAGCTGTGCGGGGGGAGGAGGTGGGTTCCTCCCAATTTTCACTTTTTAAAAAGCCTGCGTATGACATCACTTCCAGTTGTGACATCACTTCCAGGGCAACATTTTGAGCTTGGCACCGACCAGGCTACACGATCATTAGCTATGCCACTACCCTAGAGATTCCAGAGTCTGAACCCATCACCTTCTGCATGCATTGCAGGCACTCTACCACTGATCTATGGCTCTTTCCCATTCTTCGATGATACATTTCACTTCAGGAAAAATAAATAATGATAGAGGACCATGTTTCATGACCAGGCTGCAGAGCGAGCTGCTCCTGAAAAAATGCCATCAGTGAAATGTTCCAGATAGCATACGAACAGTTCACAGCTTTTTTTTTTTGTGCAATGAAAAGTTTCATTTTGTGAAATGAAAATACTTTCAATGAAAATAATTGTCAGAAGTCTGCAAATTTGCCAGAAAATTGAGAAACTTATTTCTTGGTTTGTTTTTTTAGGACAAATGCTTATGAACACATGTACTCTGACAATATGGAGAATGCAAAAGTTACAGCGAAATTCAGTCCATTCCAAGAACAAATTTGCAATTATCTCCTTCCCAATATAACTCCAGATTTTCAGTTTGAATGTGCATGACCAAGCCATGCAAATTTTGATTGATGGGACAGCTCATGGGCTGTTGGTTGTCAAGACTGGAACAAAGTAAATAAACGCATCTTTATCCATATACATTTTTATTTTATTTATCACATTTGTATCCCTCCCTCCAAAGGGATAATTTCAGTGGTTCTCAAATATCTTAGCACTGGGACCCATTTTTTAGAATGACAATCTGTCGGGACCCACCGCAAGTGATGTCAATAACCATCACTATGTCACAGTCGGAAGTGACATCATCAAGCAGGAAAATTCTTAATACTCCCATATGACAAAATCAAATCAATCAATTAAATAAAAGTTTACAATAAGTATAAGTTTAAAAATTTATTTAAAGAAGAACCTACCTAGACCTGCAAAGTCGTTGCTGATTTTTTTTTTAATTCTCCAAACATCCCAAATGCTGCAGTCCTAACCACTCTTACCTGGGAGCAAGCCCCATTGATTATCATTGTTAAAAGCATATATATAGTAGCCCCAAGTGGGTCCTGACTGACAGTTTGAGAAATACTGGATTATCTTATTGTATGGGGATATACATGGGGTTATCTCATTGTATGATCACAAGAGACCTATGAAATAGATTCATTTAATAGACTTGCCTAAGGCCCCAATGAATGTGGCAGGCAGCTGGACCAAACCCAAGTCTCTCCAGTCCTAGTTAATTTGTCCCTTAAAGCACACTGGCTCTGTACAAAAAGATGGAGTGACCACCTTATTTGGTTGTATTCAGGCGCAGTGAGTTATTTCACTGTGTACAGTCCCCTTAAGTACAGCCCAACAGTCCCTTCTCCCTCTTGTATTCAACTAGGCAAAACCCTGTATTAAGAACCCTGCCAGGAATCTGTACAGAACTTTGCTATTAAACCTGTTAAGCTACCAGCACTTGTGAAGCTACTTCCATAGTCAAAGTGCAACAGACAACACAATGGAGCGTCAACTGGCTACCCCAGGCATGTGAGATAGTGCTGTAGCCTGTGCAGTGCCCCTCAACTCTGCCCAAAGGAGAGAACTACAGGGAGATCTGTCAAACCAGCAAGGAAGCCTTTACAGAGTAAAGCAAGGCAGGTGGTACTCTGTGGCCACTCTCAAGGCTTCAGTTCAAGCTTGCTCACTGGTTGAGGAACTGGGAAACTACAGTCATATAATTTCTTCTTGCTAGCTGTAGACAGCATTTGCCTTCTTCTTGTCTCTCTGCCTTTTTCCTTGTCCTGCTGTGATTCAACAGGTGCCAGGACTTGTGCAGCTTATGAATCGGGAATCATGGGAGAGTTCCATTTTGATGAGCCAAAGATCTTTGGGCGGTGTCCAAACTCTCACACCAAAGTGCAATCTGCTTTGGAACAGATAGGCTGGCAGTAGCAAGTTCCCCATGAGTGGTGGTAGAAGCCAAGTGAAGGGGAAAATGTCTTCCCCATTGAGACTCAAAGACATGAATGAAGCCAGAGCTTCTCAGCGAGATGCTCCTGCAGCAAGGAGATGTATTTGAGCCCTTGATTGTTGGAGCCCAGTGAAGCAGAAACCACCCAGTGTTTCCATGACTTGGCTATCACTGGAAGATGACAACGAGTTGCTTTATGGAAGGCCAGTAGCTGCTTCCAACTTACCCTCTGGGTTCTCAAAACTCCAGCATAATATGAAGCAAGCGTCAGCCAACATTTCTAGGTTGAACTGATACTGAAGAAGAAGAGTCAAATGCATTTGCGGAGACCTATGAAAAGAATGCAAATCACGTTCTCCAAGGTAAGGCAGCGGCGGGCACAAGGGGCTCAGTCCAGCTCCATTAAATTCAGTGGGACTTTTGCCATTGCCGTCAATGGGACGTGGATCACATCCAAGGTTGTTTTCTGTTTTGCAAAGCAGGTTGGCACTAGTAGGTACCATGTCATATGCCAATTTCCTCGTGCAGGGAGCCAAGTGAGAAGAATGTCCTGGATAGCATGGAACAGGCTTAGATGGCCATAACTAGGCTTAAATATATTTCAGCTGGACTTCAGAAAAATGGATTTGAATCACTCACTGCTCAGCATGCCGACGACAGTTGAATCAGAGCATCTTCTATGACCTTCCATCACTTATAACATTTTAGCAGTGACTGGTTGGAGTAATAATGTTCAGTGTTATACATGGGCTGCATTCCTATCAACACTTACCTGGGAGTAAGCTCCATTGACTATAATGAGGCTTACTTCTGTGTACAATGGATAGGATTAGTTTCTTGGAGAATGAACTGAGGCCTTTTATATATAACCAAGAACTATAATAATGGCGAAGAATGACAAGTGTTATTTTACACATGTCAGGGACCCCCCCAACCCAACCGAGGCCCTGACTTACCTCGAGGGGGGGTCCCTGCAAGGGCAAGGCAGCCAGTTGGTCCGAAGGAGAGCCCCCAAGCCTCCGCAGGACCCTGACAGGGATGAAAGGGGGGCACCCCAGGTAGAGGGGGAGAGCAGAATAACAGGGGCAGGGGCTTGGACAGAGGAGCGAGCGGCGCCGGGCCACTCCTCGCCACTCCTTGCCTGGTGGGCAAACTGAGAGATATGGGGAAGGAGGAAAGAGCAGGCTGACCATAAGGGTTGGGCCAAGGGATCTCCCTTTAAACCTCACCAGGAAGGAAGAGACGGGGCCAGAGAAGTCATAGCTGGCCCTATAAGGAGGGAGAAGGCCAGTGATGTGCTGGCTGGCTGGAGAGAGGCAGGAGGTGGTGGTTCTCCCCACCCCTGCTGAGGACCAGAGCTACAGCCACAACAGGGAGAAAGACCAGGGTGATGAAACCCCCTCCGCCTGCTCCTATCTGAGGCCTCTCCCCCAGGCTGCTCTGGGATCCACCCCATTGAACCAACCTCCCCGCCCCCACAACACACAATGCAAAACTGTTGGGCATGGGGGGAGGGTCCATGCACTAAAATAGCCAGTTATGGCCTGAAATACGTTTTGGAATCTTTTATGATCAAGCACTACCCCACATGGGCATTGTTTGAGACCCAGTGGCATAGTTAGAGGACGTGCAAAGCACTACTTTTTGCAGGTGCCTGACTGCGCCGTGCAAGTGGCCTCTCCCCCTCCTCTTTGGAGCCATTCTGGGTGGTGAGAACAAAATGGAGGCGATGAACCTCTCCATGTAATGTATGAATCTGTCTTGACTTTGTCTAGTTTCCTGAAATACCACTTCACACCTGACTCTTTTTTTTTTTTTTGTTAATCTTCTATCAGCATCCCTGTCTGTCCCTGTCATAAATATTCTGACAAACATTTAAGATCTGGGAAATCTGATGTCATGTTGAAGATTATATGCCCAAACGGAATCATATTTTCCTTCCACTGCTCTCTTGGAGCATTGCTATATTTGCATGAAAACAGAATTTTTATTCTTAAGAGTCCATCTGCTTCTAAGGCTTGCCCCCTGCAAGCCACTTGAAGTCTTAATCCTTTGTACGTTGATGTGATGTCTGGAAGCTGGGAAGAAATGCCAGTGATGTCAGAGTCCCAGGATTATGGTGCTTTTGAATGGAGGAGCAGATGGACTTTGTATAAACAAGACTGAAAACACCCAAAGACCCAGGGAAGGACTGCAAAGAACAACATGAAACCGAAGTCATTCTTTTGCTGCTAAATGAAGCATTCAACACACAATTCCATGATGCATTCCTGGCATCAGAACTAGTGCTGAACATACATAAGGCTTATCTCTTCTTTTAAAGTTTGTAATTATACAAGATTGCTATTTTTGATATTCTTGTTTGACTCAGGGTACAATCCTACTCTGCACTGGAACAGGCAAGCCAAGAGGCTAGCACTGTATCCAGCACAGGATAGAGGCCCAAGGCGGCTCAGCCAGAGGCAAGGAGAAACTTTTCTCCTTACCCCTGGGTAAAGCACCCTTGCGCCAATGGGTCTCCTCGGACTCGTGCCACCTCCTGAGGTGGCACAAGTCTGAGTAGAGTAGAGTGACTTCATGCTGCACCAATCTCCCTGGGAACAGAGGTTGGGATCCGGCATAACTGCCGGATCTCAGCCCTGCCTCCTGTTCCCCACCTGCCCACCCCCGGGGCCACCCACTGCCCGCCCTCCCCTCACCCAGGAACGGGACGACACAGGACAGAGGCTGAATTCAGCCCCCGTGTGCCAGCGCATGGAGGTGCATTGATGCGGCTTACTCTGGAGGAGGTGCGCCCTCGCTGCGTCCTCGCTGACCTCCAGATGAATCAGGATGCGATCTGGAATTGCCATTGAAATGGACAAGAAACTGAATTTGGTTTGAATTTGAGATTTCTGAGATTTCCAGATCTGGTTTCAAAATTTCTGGGGCTCATCTTGAACCTCTGATGTTCTCCAAATCTCTGTTGCACAATTGTGCTAAACCAGAATTGCTGAGACCAGGAAAACAACTGTCATTGATGTGCTTACATTGACAAGGCAAGCATTGCAAGTCCCATGGCTCGCTTTCTAAGCCTGGAAATATGAAATACAAGTCTCAGCAACTTTGACATCATGAGTAGGAAACCAGCTTGAGCAAACCATGATAAGAAGGTGGGATTGAATGGATTCGCAGCTCAGACTCTTGAATGTGATACAGAAGTTGCTGGGAGTTTCGGGTAGGTGAGAGATGATCAGTGCTCTGCAAAGGTTGAAGGTGACTTGAGTGATGACCCTCTGCACATTTCCTTTCACTTTGTGCAGGAACAACAGTGGGACAAAGGAAGGCCATGTGTGCGCCATGGGACACAATGCACCCTGCAAATGGCTTTCAGTTCTTTTCAGCTTTTGCACTGAAACATCAATCGGTCTTGTTCGCATTCATCTGCCTCCCTGTTATTGTCTGTGTTATTTTACCAATGGTGAAAGGTTGGCAGAGCAGGATAATATTAGCTGAATTCTGCTCAGTGCTCAAGGCTTCCTTTGGTGTTTTTGCCTCCGTCAGTGCTACTGAAGGCATTTGCCCTCTTCCCTTCTCAGCCCCTGATCTTCCTGTGATGTCCACTTTATGCTGATACATGCACCTCGCTTTTGTCATTGCGCTGGGTCACAAGCGAAGGCAGCCTGCTTTTGAGAAATGCTGTCAGCTCTGGTGGCATTATCTGTTTGCTCTACACAGGGATGGAAACCGCTGTCAATGTTGATAGTGAAGGACGGCACTTCACCCACGATAAAAACACTCACAAGTGTTTGCTGTTTCTTCAGTGAGTGTCTGCTCATGACCCATGGAGACAACATTGTTTTGCTCAGACTAGATGCAATGTAGGCGTTCCAGAGCTGGAATGTCTTTTTCTTCTTCGCAATGCAGTTAAAAGAACAATTTGATGGTGGCCATAGTGCCCTTTGCTTTCATCAGCAGTGTACCTATGGGGGGGGGGGGTGAAACAGTAATCACTGCAGGTGCCACAATGCGCTGTGTAACCAGCCCTTCCCAGTCACCACTGGAGCCATTCTGGGCCCCTGTGTGTTGCCGTCACTGTCTGGAATGGCTTCGACGACAAATGGGAGGGGCTGCTTACACAGCGCATTGTGGGGCCTGCAGTACTTACCACTTTGCCCCCCTCTAGCTATGCTACTAGCTTCCATTCTTGTTCCCTAATTTAAATCATTGCCGCCCCTCCTGAAGCTGCCATTAGCCATGGAGGGAAGCACTTATGGGCATAAAGTTAACACTCATATATTTTGCCCCCTGTGACTGATAGCAACTTTTTTGGGGGGGGGAGGGGGGAATTTGGGTTGGGGCCATTGCAGGAGAAAGGCTTAGACCCCACTTTCTCATAATAATATACAGTATTTATATACCGCCTTTCTTGGTCTTTATTCAAGACTTTATTCAAGGCGGTTTACACAGGCAGGCTTATTAAATCCACGCAGGGATTTTTTACAAATTGAAAGAAGGTTCTCTCTTTCAAGAACCACCACATTCAAGATGTTACACTCCGATCTGGTTTAACATTCTGGCCTCCATCCTCCCACGCTCCGAGCAGATGGAACAGCTCAGCTGCAGCTTGCCAGCTGCTTCAAGTTCGCACGGTGCCGGTGGCCTCGAACTGGCAACCTTGTGGATGTTAATCTTCAGGCAAATGGACCTCCTGCCCATGCCATGGCCCCGATCCATATCCTCTCATCTGTACTGCTTTTGCAAATATGAAAAGACATTTGAAGTTCTAGGCATGGCAGGAGTGGTGTCAGAGGCTAGTCAGGTCAGGTCCTGGCCAAGGGTCTATAGACTCCCAGAAACCCAATCAACTTACTCCTGAAGCACCAAAATTCAGACTGTGGAGGCACAAGTCACTCTACTGAGCAGTTTGTGCCATCGATGCCATTTCCCATCCTTCCCATCCACAAGTGAGCTTCTTCAGTAGCCCTTGCAATGATACGTGGAATCTTTCTCCACTATGTTCCCCTTTTGCAAGAAGGATGTGAAGAAAGATGACTCAGTTCCTGCACATTGGTGGCAACTGTGACCAGGATCACAGGTCAGACCTGGGTGCAATTGTGTCACATCCCACATTATCACATCCAATTGAGTCACATCCCACCTGCCCCTGGAGACAGGCTGCCACTCTTGCTTCTTCAATAAGTGCCCTCATTGCTTACCATGTAATGGAAGATAAAACAGCACCCCATTTGTGGATGGGAAGGGTTGGAGAGGAGTCTGCTTGTGTGCTCCTTCCTTCATGCTGCTAGAGTGCTGAGGAGAAGGCACCCCGCATTGCTCCTTTCCGTTTCATTGACTCCTCCTACAACATAAGAAAATAAGAAGAGCCTCGCTGGATCAGGCCAAAGGTCCAGCTTCCTGTATCTCACAGTGGCCCACCAAATGCTTCAGGGAGCACACAAGACAGCAAGACACAACCTGTGTCCTGGTGTCCTCCCTGACATCTGACATTCTGAGGTAGCCTATTCTAACATCTAACACATATCTATCATGACCTGTAACCCATTATGGACTTTTCCTCCAGAAATTTGTCTAATTCCCTCTTAAAGGCATCTAGGTGAGATGGTATCACAACTTCCTGTAGCAAGGCGTTCCACAGACTAATTACACGCTGGGTAAAGAAATTTTTTTTTCTCTGTCCTAACTCTCCCAACACTCAATTTTAGTGGATGTCCCCTGGTTCTGGTGTTGTGTGAGAGTGTAAAGAGCATCTCCCTATCCACTCTGTCCATCCCCTGCATAATTTTGTATGTCTCAATCAGGTCCCCCCTCAGGCACCTCTTTTCTAGACTGAAGAGCCCCAAATGCTGTAGCCTTTCCTTGTAAGGGAGGCGCCCCAGCCCAGGAATCGTTTTGGTTGCTCTCTTCTTCACTTTTTCCATTTCCACTACAGGTCATCCCTTGCTATCTGCTGGGGTTTCGTTCCAGAATCCCTAGTGGATTAAAAAAAAATAGTGGATAAAAAAACAGTCGAAAAATAGATTTAAAGACCCACTTCCAGGTTTCCCCCCCCCCCCCCAATTGCTCCTAATGGAATAAGGTCTTGCCTTGACATCCACAGGGGTTTGATTCTGGAATTCCCTGCTGATATCATAAAATGTGTTAAATAAAAACAGTTAAAAAAATAAAAAAGTGTGTCCCTTTACAATTGTGGTTTAAAAACAGCTTTTCTTACTGTTGCAGAGAGGCTGTCAGCAATGAGAAATGCAAAGGACACCCCCTGCCTTTGCCTGGCTCAGCTGAAGAATGGAATGATCACTTGCATGACTGTCTCTCTACAACAGTAAGAACAGCAGTTTTTTTTAAAAAAAACTTAAGGGATGCATCCATGGTTGGCAACCTTCAGTCTCGAAAGACTATGGTATAAGCCTACAGCACCCAGTATTCCCAGGCGGTCTCCCATCCAAGTACTAACCATGCCTGACCCTGCTTAGCTTCCAAGATCAGATGAGATTGGGCATGTGCAGGGTAACAGTTGCTGCAATTTCTCCCCTGTTCCAGGTATCAGCACACTCCTCCTCATTTGTAGTGGCCACTCGTGTTGAGTCAAATCCATGTAAAAAAAAATTAATGTATAACAAGATTGGACCTGTATATCCTTTTTGAAATGTGGCGACCAGAATTGGACACAATACTCCAGGTGTGGTCTTACCATCAATTTGTACAACGGCATTATAGTATTAGCCGTCTTATTCTCAATACCTTTTCTAATAATCCCAAGCTTTTCCCTGCTCAGGGAAAAGAAGAGCAATTTCAGAGCCCAGAGGGATATGTGCCCTCCATGCGGAGATCACCCACTCTGTTTCCCTGATCCAAAAAATGGAGAGGAGGAGCAATGTTGGCGGAGACATGTTGGAGGGTGTCTCCCTTTCAGTGCTGTCAAAGAGGCCTCTTCTTCTGAGATTTCTTTTCTCCCTTTCCCAGACTCGCTCACTGTGTCTGTGCAACATCTCAAAATAGAGCCTGTCTAGTGAGGACAATAGGCAGTCGCTATCTCAACACATTAGGGTCATAGCCACAACATTAAACCGATTTAACAAACAGCCCACCCCAGATAACCCTGGGGCCTGCAATTTTGTGCAGGGGCACTGTGGATCTATAGCAGAAAGTTCTCAGCACCCTTTGACAATTGACAGTTCCCAGGATTCTTTATGGGGAAACCATGACAGCTTGATTGTTCCAGGATTCTTTGTGGGGAGCTATGAGACTTATGGCCCCATGTTATCCAGGGCTAGCCTAGAGAATGCAGCAATGCTGATGAAGAATGCGCTGGATGCTATAGGCCAGCTGGGGACCAAGTATCCTTGGAGAGATAAAGAACATTTTTACTTACCTTTCCATTGGCTGCCTGGTCCCTGATGGGTCTCCTCAGTCCTATGCCAGCTCTTTAGCTGGTGTAAGTCTGAGGAGCCTCTGGAAGAGGTTCAGGCTGGGAGGGGAACCTGTGTTAGTGCTGCCAAGATCCATCCCCTCTTGCCTCCAACCCACCCCTGATCCATTCCTGTTGCCAACTTACCAGCAATGGTGGAAGTTCTGAAGGACACTGTTGCCAGCATATGGCCTTCTGGGCCTTGCGCTGGTGGCAGCTCTACAGTGAAAGTGGCTCACATGTTAGCTGATGTATCGCAAGATCTGTTAGTGTATCAGACCCATCAGATTAGGCTGTTAGGCTGATATTAAACCAATATATGTTTGAATGTATGTAGAATTGAATGTTTGAATGTAGGTACTTTGTGTACCTTGGCTCAACGATCTCCGACACTCTTTCTCTCGATACCGAGCTAAACAAACGCATCGGTAAAGCAGCTACCATGTTTTCCAGACTCACAAAGAGAGTCTGGTCCAACAAGAAGCTGACGGAACATACCAAGATCCAGGTCTACAGAGCTTGCGTCCTGAGTACACTTCTGTACTGCAGAGAGTCATGGACTCTTCGCTCACAACAGGAGAGGAAACTGAACGCTTTCCACATGCGCTGCCTCCGACGCATTCTCGGCATCACCTGGCAGGACAAAGTTCCAAACAACACAGTCCTGGAATGAGCTTGAATCCCTAGCATGTATGCACTGCTGAAACAGAGACACCTGCGTTGGCTCGGTCATGTCGTGAGAATGGATGATGGATGGATCCCAAAGGATCTCCTCTATGGAGAACTCATGCAAGAAAAGCACCCTACAGGTAGACCACAGCTGCGATACAAGGACATCTGCAAGAGGGATCTGAAGGCCTTAGGAGTGGACCTCAACAAGTGGGAAACCCTGGCCTCTGAGCAGCCCGCTTGGAGGTAGGCTGTGCAGCATGGCCTTTCCCAGTTTGAAGAGACACTTGGCCAACAGTCTGAGGCAAAGAGGCAAAGAAGGAAGGCCCATAGCCAGGGAGACAGAACAGAGACAGACTGCACTTGCTCCCATTGTGGAAGGGATTGTCACTCCCGAATTGGCCTTTTCAGCCACACTAGATGCTGTTCCAGAACCACCATTCAGAGCGCGATACCATAGTCTTTCGAGACTGAAGGTTGCCAACATGATGATGATATGTTTGAAGTATGGATCTGTCCTAAACTGACTTGATCAGCTAGTTCCTCTCCAGCTTTGTCTTGGCCTACAGCTATCTCTGTGCTCCTCAAGAAAACACTCCATTGGTACAAGGTAAAATGAAATCTGTACCTTTAGTTTTTTCAGATGGAAGGCCAGATGTGATGTCTCTATCAGAGAAAGTTTTCATCCTTACCTAGAAAACATCTATTTGCAGTCACAAAAAAGAGCAGGATATTTTAAACACCTCCTCAGGCAAAAACTCCTGAACATTTTTAGTCTGCAAAAACATTTCCCTGATGGCATAATGCTGCAGTTTTTTTCTCGGTGTGATTTGCTCATGCACACCTTACAAAAACGTGAAAAACTGCCCTGGGAATCCGATGCCTGTTAGGTTTGGGGACTGTGATTCAAAAAAGTACAAGTCTTATCATAGCTTCAATCATTTCACTTATTAAAAAATCTGTTTCTAAGAAAAAAAGTAAGCATTTTTCAATAGCATGGATGCATAATTAAAATACAATATTTTTTTAGACCCATCTGAGCAGATTTTTTTGCAGATGGAATTTCTCAGGATGTTGCATTAAAAAAAAAAGAATTTTTCTTGAAAAGTGAAATGTAAAACAGGTTAAAGGAAGCTTGTTAGATTGGCTGAGCCCACAAAGCCCGCAAGGATGCCCCACTAAGCCTCTCTAAAACAAACTGGAAGGTTAGAAAGGAAACAAAAATAATTGATCAAAATATCATTGTGAAACAGAAAGTTGGAATAAAGACAGCTCTGGTTATATATTAAAGAAAGTTTAACTTCACGTGTCAGTGAGAAAGCTCCGTGAATGACAATTCGATTTATTTCCATATGGGCAATGCAGTTATCTCCATTCCTCCAACAGGCACTCCATTTCATTAATTTCAGTATGTAACCAAATTCTTCTTAAATGTTTCTTTAGTTATTGAACCCTCATTTCAATGTTGTGCCCTTGAATAGCAGAAGGAGAGGCCTGGGGCTAAAGAACATAAGAACAGCCATGCTGGATCAGGCCAAAGGCCCATCTAGTCCAGCTTCCTGTATCTCACAGTGGCCCACCAAATGCCCCAGGGAGCACACAAGACAACAAGAGACCTGCATCCTGGTGCCCTCCCTTGCACTGGCATTCTGACATAGCCCATTTCTAAAATCAGGAGGTTGCACATATATATCATGGCTTGCAACCCGTAATGGATTTTTCCTCCAGAAACTTGTCCAATCCCCTTTTAAAGGCATCCAGGCCAGATGCCATCACCACATCCTGCGGCACTGCAAAGGCTATTTGGAAACCACAACAGCCCTGCTGGATCAGGCCAAAGGCCCATCTAGTCCAGCTTCCTGTATCTCACAGTGGCCCACCAAATGCCCCAGGGACCACACAAGACAACAGACACAATCTTTGTCCCGGAGCAAAGGAAAATGTAATTAAGAAAATGCAGAGATGCTAAGTTTTATGTGTGTACAAAATGCCAGACTGTACCATTAATGTACTGTTTTACATGGTGTGGATGTTAAGATGAGGGCCAGGCAGCCCAATCCTGACCTGCCCAGAGTGCAGAGCTGCCATGGCACCAAAAACAGCTGCCACGGTATTCTGTGCACCCCAGGCAGCCGCCGCCACCACCTCCTCGGGAGATGGGAACTTTTGTCCCTTTCCCCCGAGTAAGGGAAGTAGCCCTGCAATGGGATTACTTGATTCTGAGGTGGATCTTTAGCTGGCGCAGAATCAAGGAGCCTTGTGTCGGGCTGCATGGTCTGGCATGCGGCTTAGGATCTGGTGGAGCTCTGCTCCACCGGTCCTGCTCCCCTCCCTCCAAACTCCCTCCCCCGCTATGCCTCCTTTCTGCCCTCTCCCCGCCCTACCCCACCACTCCAGAACGCCTCCTCCCCCATGCCCCCACTCACCTCTCTGCCGCCCTGCAGTCTGGGTGATCACCTGGCAGCGGAACGCAGGCCCAGCACTGGAGCACAGGAGTAAGGGCTCCCAAACGCGCCTTACAGCATGTTTGCGACAGCGCACGCTGGGCTCTGGATCAGGCTCCAGTCCTATGTACACTTACCTGAGAGTAAGTCCCACTGAACTCAATGGGACTTTGAACTGAGAAGACATGCATAGGATTGTGATGCTAACATGCACTTGCCATGCTTCAGGGAGCATGAGTGAATGTATAACAGCCTTAACTCTTCTTTTTAATTGTAGATACTCCTGCTCTTTCATTTTAGTCTCTGCTCCTTGCACCATGGAAGAGAAGGGAATCTTTCTTTCCATGCCCCCCCTTCTACAAGAGGGACGTGAAGAAAGACTCTTCTTATATTCTTATGAATGAGGTAGTTCCATAGAGCTGCCCTGACTAAGCGCTGTTGATAGACCCAGCCTCCATGAGCTTGTCTGATCCCTGTGAAATTTAAACTAGTGATCGTCAGCTAATTTTGGCTTGCATGCAGTGCAGTCCTGAATATACTGCCAAACAATATCATTGGTTTGACCCAAAGTTTTAACAATAAAACAATAATCTTCCTGTTCATTCTTTTCACATTGCTTGTAATTTCAGATGCATACATTTTCAGTGGGCTGGGATTTAACCCAGTTGGGTTAAATTGGGTCATTTTGACCAGCCTTTGTGGGATATTGTCCATGGCTTTTTAGTCGTTCAAATAAATACAATGACAGCAGCTTCTCCTGTGGATTCTACAAATGTATATAAATCTTGTCAGATGAACCATTTTTTTATTTAATGAGTTAGGAGATACTGAGCACGTGGTTGAAATAATAATTTATCAGGTTCTTGGGTGAAATTGAGATAAATCTTTTCCCAGACAGAAGAATATAGAAAAATGATTAAAAATGGGGGAATGGATTAATAACTTGCACAGCTCAGATGGAATCCGTTTTGAAGGAATCGGCCTCTAAAGTCAGACCACACCAAATGCATAGAGCAAACCAGGAACAGGAGGTGAGGAAGGAGAAGAAAATACCATGTGGTCCAGCTGTGGACACAACTGTTGTCAACTTTCTACTTCCTGTATTGTCAGTATAATTGCAGGAAGGAGCCCCAGGTCAGTCTATGTCCCTGGAAATTCCACCACCATATTTTTGTGAAAGTTGATGCAGTAACATGACCTTTAAATTGGGGTGTATGGCCAGCAATGTCAGGTTGCAACCAGAAAATATGTTTTTACTTTTAAACGAACTAAGAAAGCAAGAGACAAAGGAGGTGCGGTTCCTTGTTTCTCTCCTGCAGTTACCCGAGGCCTTCCTGTGGACAGAAGAGGGCTTGCACAGGAGGTGGCAAGCAAAGGGGCAAAACAGGAACTACACCCAGTGGTTAGATTTTCTTCTTCTTCCTCTCCCCCGTTTCTTATCCCAGGAGGTGGTCTGGCAATATTTGGGCATTTGGTAGATCTCCGCTCACACCTCCAAGACAGGAAAAGAGACAGAGAGAGGCCACTTTGAAAACATACCTTCCTGATCTGTAAAGGACAGGGCCTAGGAGATGGGGGTAAAGGGGGTAATTTGTATCTGGGCCCAGGGCCAGAAAGAGGGCCCAGGAGGCAAAGCATGGGGCCCAGAAATTTCCTGGGATCTTTCATTTTCCAATCTCACCCAGATTCACTGCCCATGTGGGTTGCTGGGGGCATTACTGTGGGCACATGGCAGCGACTATTGTGACAAGCGATGCACACCAGGTCCAGGAATGCATACATTCCTTAACAGTGTCACATCTGGGAGGAAACCAACCTGCTAAAGTAACTCTTTGGCTTGTGGATCTGCTTACCACGAAGGAGTGTACAGGAGCTCAGCTGTGGGACTGCAACTGTTGCAGAACTACATTTTGGTCCACACAGGACACTTTCCATTCTAGTGTGAGCCTAAATACAATGATATTAAACTCTGCAATGATTTTCTATACTTGAAAAATTTTAGAGAGTCTTAGGAGTGTGTTTGGTAAACTGGTAAACTGGTAAACTGAGGCCAGATGCAAGGGAGGGCACCAGGATGAGGTCTCTTGTTATCTGGTGTGCTCCTTGGGGCATTTGGTGGGCCGCTGTGAGATACAGGAAGCTGGACTAGATGGGCCTTTGGCCTGATCCAGTGGGGCTGTTCTTATGTTCTTAACTACAATTCCCAGAATGCCTTGCAGGTCTCTTGTTATCTGGTGTGCTCCCTGGGGCATTTGGTGGGCCGCTGTGAGATACAGGAAGCTGGACTAGATGCGCCTATGGCCCGATCCAGTGGGGCTGTTCTTATGTTCTTATGTGTTTGGTTTCCGTATTACTGTCTCTAGCTGCCAATGCTGAGCTCTGCATTGGGAAGATTGGTAGACCTGGGCTCCAAAGACTATTCTGGCTGTTGCCACTCCCCCCCCTGCATGTTTTGCCCCCATTTGCCCACCCCATCACTCGGTTTTATCCCCTCCCTTTTTGGGAAGGGGCCCAAAAGAAACTTTGTACCCCCTGGTAAAATTCCTCTCAGAGGCCCTCATAAAGGATATCCCAAAATATCCAAAGTGCGGGTTGTTACTTACACAAAAAGCCAAAAGAAACAGTACCAAGAACTTGGCTGCAGTGGGATTGCTAGGGGGTGCAGGCAGTGGAGGTTGCCGTGGGTGATGCACAGGGGGGAGGGGAGGGGTGACAGCACTACTGGCCCAAATTTTTTAAATCTTGGTATTTTTGAATAATGCCATCATGTTATATATCATTCGATGTGTATTTTTGTGCAGTATGCAATGGAATAAACCGCGTTGAAATATCTCTATTCTATCAAACATTATAGCCAAAAAACCACACCGGGGCAGAGCAATAGAGCATCTCCATGCCCACAGTCCAGGGCATTGCCCCACCCACTGCATAGGAGGAGGTCCATCATGGAGGTGACACACTGGCCTCCCACACCGGATGATACAAACCCTAGGGACACCCACTGCTTGGCTGTGTGGGGAAGGGCAGCTAACCCAATCTCTGCTTAGTAAACTGAGGCCAGACAGATAATTAGTAAAAAAGAAAAACTGTTTATTCAAAGATTGGAGGTACAAGGCAAATAAAGGAATAGGAAGGGGATGCAGAGAGAAGATGGGAAAAAAACAAACAAGAAACACATCAAAGGGGAAATAGGGATGTCCCTAATCTTGGCAAAAAGCTGGCACAGTTCAAAAAACCAGTGGAAAACAAAATTAAGGGCACAATCCTAACCTGATCTACTCAGAAGTCAGTCCTATTGTATTCAATGGGATTTACTCCCAGGAAAGTGAGGTTAGGTTTGCAGCCTAAGTTCCTAAATGTGATATGTTAGATATTTTCCAATGCCCCTGGGAATGATTTTCCATTCAGGGCGGGCTGGTGTCATTGTTACCATGAAACTGGCCGTGGTGACGGAAAAGGAAGGGCTTGCTGCTGAAAAGATAAGATGGCAGGGGGGGCAACTGCTGTGTGGAGCTCTGGTTGGAAGGAGCTTGTTACAAGTAAGAAAATCAGTTACCAGAGACGTTCCTGCCTCAGAGCGCACCTAGAGCAGATTTTGGCAGTGTTCTAGAAGTTTGGGGAGGTAAATGATGGCACAATGATGTCATTGCTCTATCGCATCATTGCCAATTGCTTCCTGGTTACCATAGTTTGGGCCAACAGGGGCACAGGGCAGGCAGGAGGGCCCTTCTAGTGCAAAATATAATAGAGCGCTCTGCTTGTTGATAAGGGTTGTAGGCTTTGGTGATGTGTGCGTTACCTCCCCTGGAGTGCCATCCTAGAGACCCTACTTTCAGTTACAAGTTAGAAAGCAAATAGTAATTGAATGAGGGTTCCAAACAGAGAAGCTGCATTTGTTGCCATTTGTTCAGTTCATCCAGTGGTTTGGAAGGTTACTGAAGAGGCCCATTTATATCCACTTCCTTTCACTCTGAAAATGATGGACGTGTAGCCCTGTGTAGGTCGGTTGGCCAGCCACTGCCAAAGACAGAATGGTGGACTAGATGGTCTTAAGTAAAGGCTTGTTAACTCTCCTATTTTGTCTTCTGGCAGGACTCTTTCATAAGACATAACAGAAACAGAATCATTATCATCTTTGTGAAGCATCTGATCAAAACCCTCTTCAGTTTCAAGTGGTAATCAGAATGTGTCTTTCTTCTCTTTTGGGTTGTGTCACAACAGAAGGACAGGAGAATGTTACACTGAAAATGGAAAATTAAGACCTGCATGCCTACCATATTAATGTGGACATGAATGATTCTGAGTACGTGCTCCCCAGAGTTCTCCTCTTGAATGGGAAGTGGGTGGGTTTCTAAGAACACAATTGCTGTTGCCTGGAGGGTGTAGTACAACAAGGAAGTCATTCTCAAGCCACAGCAAGCAGAAAATCAAGAGTCAATAACTGAACACGGAACAGATTTAGGACGCAATCCAAAGTCTGGCTTCAGCTGGTGGAAGTCCCTTGCGCTGGCCCAAGAGTGTCACAAACATGCCATAAAGCATATTCACAACTAGTCCAGAGGAGGCTGGGTGAGCACAAGGATGTGTGCTGGCCTCCCTGCACTGGATATACAAAATGCCCTCCTATCTGGGTGCCCAGTTTAAGGTTGGTGAGTTGGTGACAGTGGGTATTTTTAGAACACCTTTCTTTTTCACTTTCAACTCAGAGCTTCTCTTTGCGGCTACTGTCTGGTGGTTGTGATTTTCTCCCTGCAGTGCAATATTACAATGTAGTGTTATAGAGGACAATGTGAGAAAATGGGGCCTTCCACTGGCAGCCTCTATTTATCTTCCCAGTGCTCAGAAACAGTTATAAACAGTGGGGAGGAAAATGGTGGCTATCAACCATATTGTGATCAGATAGAATCTTTCCTGGGGCACCTAAAGAGAAGCATCAGCAATAGGCTTTGCTGGGGCATTGATAGGGTTGCCAGCTCTGACTGCAGTTATTCTTAGGGATTCCCCCCCCCCCTAAAAAAAAAAAAATGATGTAAAACCAAAACAGTAGCCACTATATCCTGCGGGTCCAAGAAGGCAGCTGAAAGTCTTCTCGGTGTAACAGAATATTGAACTTGGACCTACATCAGCTATTTAGCTGGTGCAGAACTGAGGAGAACCATGTAGGGCTCCAGGGTCCAGGATGCTGCCATCCCCACCCACTTCCCAGGCTTGGGCCCCCCCTCCTGAAATGCCCCTTCTGGTCTCCCTGCCACCTTGATGGGGAACTAGGAACTTACGACTGATGGCTCCTGGTGGTCATCCATCTGGTGTGGAGGCCCAGCACTGACTGGCGCTGGCCTCGCTGCTGGTGCCTCTCCACTCTTGGCCGCTGTAATGTGCCTTATGACATCATTGCTAGGGCAGCATGTGGGAGACTGACACTGGCCAGCAGTGGGATCAGGCTCTTAGTCAGGAAAGCCTTGTTATAATCTTCAGAATGCTTTCAGTAGTATCTTTGATATTGATCCTGATTCCTGGAGAATTCAGGCCAATCCTGGAGGGTTGGCAATCCTGGGAGGGGGGGATTCAGCAGCTGCCTGTGTGTGTTACCTGCTGATGTGCAGTCTGGTATGGACTGCTGCGAAATGAATAGAGCAGACCGAGTAGAACCTTCACCAATACGCAACAGTCATAGTGGGTAGGTGTTATGGGTAAGTGATCCTTGGTATGCGAATAGGTAGTTTGGAACTCTGCCCCTACTTTTATCTGTGAAAAGTTGCAGGATAGGTACTGCTCCAGGAAATCACTATTCACACACAGCTGCAACAGAACAAAGCCTCAGCCAGGAAGACCTTGCAACTCTACCCCAGCTCCCAAAACAGATCAGAAGAAAGAGAGAGCTAGAGAGAGAGGTTCCGTACAATTTAATTCACCCTTTTCTCTCGAACTTGCTCAGTACATCCTCATGAATTGTACTGAAGTTTTCCCCCCAAGAATGAATTTTCCAGGTCCCGTGATTCACAAGTGAAGAAGTGCCTTTGAGCCTGATTCCTTTGAGCCTGCTGTTATTATTTCAAGAGCAAGTCCAAAGCGCAAATTTTCCCGCTGAGTCTGAGATGCCTCTTGTAGGCAAAGCTGGAACTTCTGCATGCAGAACATTTCCTCTACCACTAGCCAGAGCCCATCCCCTATTGGTGTCACGTTGCCCCAGTATGAAAATAAGTTCCAAGTTTGGTTGTTACCTTCCAGGAAAAAGCAAGATGCTGCTTCTTCTCTTGGCAGTCTTCTGCCTAGTGTAGTCAAGTAGGTTTCACTCAATCAGGAAATGGAAGGCTTGGTCTGGTTGCTTCAGTGGCAGGGACACGTTCCTTCTTTCCCATGACATCTGGGCCTGGCCCCATTGAAACAATTATGCACAATTTCATGAAGCTATGTCAAAGTTTGTGAAGGATTTAAACAGGGGTGTCAAACATAAGGCCCAAATGCGGGCCATATGTGGCCCCCGGAAGCAATTTATCTGGCCCCCGTTATAATTGGGCTCTCCCAGCTTGATAATTGGGCTCTCTCGTATCTTGAAAATATGAACAAGATTTGTATGTTTTCTCTTCTATCATTTGCAACTAATGAATTTCCATGTGGGCACAAAGTGCTTATTTTGGATGTCACTTCCTGCTTAATGATGTCACTTCCTGTCCTCAGCAGGCACCATGAATGCTAACTTTGGCTCTCTTTATGAAACAAGTTTGACATCCCTGGATTAAAAGGTTCATGGAATACACCTGCCCACACTGGGGTAGCACTACACATTATTTTCCTTATCAATTGCGAAGGAACCAGTTTGGATGTCAGGGGGATAGAAACTGGCAAGGCAAAGCCTTCAGAAATGGTGGTGCGCATGGTCAAACACCGTCTTCCAGCCCCATAGCATGGCCTGCAAGTTTTTGTACATGTGGAAGGTCTATTCACACCATTCATTCTGTGCACAGACATGTTTTCACATGACTATCTGAGCATGTGTCCATTTTGAAAGTCAACATGGGGATCAAACCCCTCAGAAAAATATAGTTCCCATGGGATGCTGAACAGTACGTAACACAAGAGTTATGAAACATACAGCTGAAATGTAAGATGATGAGGAACAGTCTGAATTGCTGGTGAGGGTCTGTATGTGGTGCCAGGGATGGTCTGAAGGCACATTGTACACCCACTTTTCCTGTACTTGCCAAGGCTGAGCAGGTCTGGGGGTGGTCAGCGCATGGATGGGTGACCCTTTGGGAATTCCAAGTTTGCCATTTCACGCACCACAATGGAAGAAAGTTAGGATGCAAATGTAATCTGTGGGCTGCCTTCAGTGTGATGGGGCAGTGACATTGCTAGGGGGTGCAGACTGCACCAGGTGATGTACACAGGGAGGTGACACCATTACTGGTCAAAATTTTTAAAAACTTGGTATTTTTGAATAATACCATCACGTTATATATCATTCGATGTGTAATTTCATGCAGAATGCGATGAAACAAACTCTGTTGAAATATTTCTAGTCTATCAAAAGGTATAGCCAAACAAACCAGCCGGGGCAGGGCAATGGTGCATCACCCCCCCCCCCGCCACTGCCAGGGACATTTCCTGCCACTGCATGGGAGGAGGTCCCATCATGGGGGTGACACACTGGTCTCCTGCACCATTTAACGCAAACCCTACTGCGATGGGTCCAATGGTGTCTAGGCCTGCTTCAGATATTAGTATTGGCAATCTTCGGTCTCGGAAGACTATGGTATCGCGCTCTGAAAGGTGGTTCTGGAACAGCGTCTAGTGTGGCTGAAAAGGCCGATTCGGGAGTGACAATCCCTTCCACACTGGGAGCAAGTGCAGTCTGTCCCTGGTCTGTCTCCCTGGCTATGGGCCTTCCCATTCTTTGCCTCTTTGCCTCAGACTGTTGGCCAAGTGTCTCTTCAAACTGGGAAAGGCCATGCTGCACAGCCTGCCTCCAAGCGGGCCGCTCAGAGGCCAGGGTTTCCCATTTGTTGAGGTCCACTCCTAAGGCCTTCAGATCTCTCTTGCAGATGTCCTTGGATCGCAGCTGTGGTCTACCTGTAGGGCGCTTTCCTTGCACGAGTTCTCCATAGAGGAGATCCTTTGGGATCCGGCCATCATCCATTCTCACGACATGACCGAGCCAACGCAGGTGTCTCTGTTTCAGCAGTGCATACATGCTGGGGATTCCAGCACGTTCCAGGACTGTGTTGTTAGGAACTTTGTCCTGCCAGGTGATGCCGAGAATGCACCGGAGGCAGTGCATGTGGAAAGCGTTCAGTTTCCTCTCCTGTTGTGAGTGGAGAGTCCATGACTCGCTGCAGTACAGAAGTGTACTCAGGACGCAAGCTCTGTAGACCTGGATAGGGTCCTATATAGGGTGTCCTATTCAGTGGGAGGGGCTTGGAGTGGTTAGCCTGGCATACGCTTCCAGTGTCACACTTTTAGTAGCCCGCTTTGCTTTTCTATATACAGAAAAGCTTTTTTTTTGTAGCTCCAGCTTTCAAGGCAACAGCCGTCACAATGAACAAAGCTTTTCTCTATAGACGAATGATGGGAATCCAGCCATTGCTTTCACTTTGGATGCAATTACTTCAGTCGACATGCCGGTGAATTAGTTGCTACAGAAAGTCAGCCTGGGCAATAGTATCCAAGTCACAAGACTCATTCCCATATTTATCTGCTGAACCCTGAGTAAACAGCGGGTCTGTATGAATTTCAATAAGGCGCCATTGAAAATTATTACTTGTAACTGTCTCCTTTTACTTTCTTTGTTGACTAAGGAGATAAGTTTGAGCCCAGGGCTGGCATGGCTTGAATATTGAACAAATAGGATGAGGCACCTCAGCACAGGCGCCTGCCGCTTTTGGGGCGCCGAATACCAAGCGACAATCTGATATGTAGTTAGGCCAATAGAAATCTGGTTTGAGCAGGGTGAGAAAAGTTCCATTGCACTGTAGATATTAAAATGCACATTGTGGAATGGAAGCACCAAAGATCAATGGGAACTTCTGTAAAGAGCTGAAGAATAGCTGCGCAAACATAAATCCCAGTGGCACTTGCATTTCCCAGTCCTTTCAGGGAAAAGCAGTGCCCGTCTTTCACAAATGTCACTGAGGTTCAGTGGCATAGCTAAGGGGGTGGGTTCAATTGACCTGGGTGCCACACCTGGGGGGTTGTCAGGGAGTGCTTTTTTGAGGCCCAGGGAGGCCATGCACAGCCTCTCCAGACCTAAGAAGGCCTGCCTGAGGCCTTAGAAAGACACTTCTGGTTTTTACAAAAACTGGAAGAACCTTTCTAAGGCTTGGGGGGCGGGGGCGTTAACAGGTGGCAGATGTTGTAGCTACACCACTGCTAGGGTTTCCCCACTGACTCACTGTTACGAGCAGGAAGGAGTAGGGCAGGAGGAGTGGCCTCTCCAGACGCTTGTGGCCTCTGGGAACCCTAAGTGCCTCTGGGAACTAAGTGCCAGGTAAACTGAGAGTTTAGCATCTGGGCGAGGAGAAGGCAAGTAGACCTCTGAGTTTTGGAGAAGGAGAGGAGGAAGACGACGAGAGGGTAAGTGTACTCTTTGTCTTTCCAACTCCCTGTCTTCTAACCTTAACTTTAACTTTAAATCAACCTTAACGCAAAATTGAAAGTTAGTACCTAAGGGAGGTACGTAAGTCTACTCTGAGCAGGAGCAGAGTCCTACTCATGAGTAAGAGCCCAAGGGTCAGGCACTTAAATCAAAGTTGAAAGTTAGCTGCACCTAAAGTAGCACGTAATCTAAGGAAGGGAGGAGGATAAAGTGGAAAGCAGGGTTTTCTACTTTGTTTTAAATTAACCCTATACTTAACCCAAGTTAAACTTAATCTAAGTTAGAACATAGCCTAAACAGTTCAGTAAATTGGGACACAGGATCTAGAAAGCAATAAATAATTAAACAAACTCAAATAAAAACTAGCTTGAGGTTACAAAACAGTCCAGCCTAAGAGAACAGAACTAGGAGGGAAAGAACCTAGTAAGGGCCAATTCCCAACCACCCAGGCAGAGTCCATTTTAGAATTTCAGCATCACCACCTTAGGAGGTGATAAGAGCCCCATTAGGCTAATCCAAGCACTCCATTCAGGAGCCTGCAGAGTAGGTTACGCCCATCAGCAGCCTTTTGTCTTCCTGAGCTTTTGTAAACTCACCTGGGAAGACCAGCCCCCCTTTCAATCAGGAAGGAAGGAGGGAGGAGGAGCCAGCCAGGAGTATAAAGCTAGGCCTGCCATCGCGTGAGGCTCTCTCCAGACACGTGTGGCCTCTGGGAACCCCAAGTGCCTCTGGGAACTAAGTGCCAGGTAAACTGAGAGTTTAGCATCTGGGCGAGTTCAGCAGCAGGGTGAGGAGGCCAGGGCCCCATACACTGCCCTTCCTCTTCCCTTGAGAAGAGGGCTGCTAACCAGTGTAGGGTTTTTAAAAGTACCCCTAAATAAAACAACAACAAAAAAGCTATGCAGTCAGACAGCCAGCAGCAGGGTGGGGGCTATCCAGTGTTCTGCATTGAGTGCCACATGTATGATTATATGCCTCTGGGGCATAAGTCATGGGTGTGTCCTCGGTGCAAGGAGCTTCAGGGTCTCAGGGAACGTGTCCGCTCCCTTGAAGCCTTGGTGGCTGACCTGGAGAAGCGCAGGCAGGCAGAGGAGGACCGTGGGGAGACTTCCGGGGACGATCAGGCTTCGTCCCAACCTCAGGCGTGCAGCTCCTCGGCTGCCCGGGTGGGAAGTCTCGGGACTGGAGGACGTCATCCTGGAGAGGAGGGAAACAATCCCCTAGGGGGGACCCTTTCTCCAGGGGATGGGCCTGTATCCAAACGCACTCGGGATACTCCTCGGCGGGAGGGGGGTCGGGGGCTTCTTGTAGTGGGGGATTCGATTATTAGAAACATAGAGAGGGGGGTTTGCGACTGATGTGAGGATCGCATGGTGACTTGCCTGCCTGGTGCGAAGGTTGCAGACATCACTTCTCGTCTAGACAGGCTAGTAGACAGTGCTGGGGGAGAGGTAGCTGCTGTGGTGGATGTCGGCACCAACGATGTGGGCAAGTGTAGCTGGGAGGTCCTGGAGGCCAAATTTAGGCTTTTAGGCAGGAAGCTGAAAGCCAGGACCTCAAAGGTAGCGTTCTCTGAAGTGCTACCTGTTCTACGCGCAGGGCCAGCTAGGCAGGCGGAGATCAGGGGTCTCAATGCGTGGATGAGACGGTGCTGTAGGGAGGAGGGGTTTAGATTCGTTAGGCACTGGGGAACTTTTTGGGACAAGCGGGGCCTGTACAAGAGGGACGGGCTCCACTTGAACCAGAATGGAACCAGACTGCTGGCGCATAACATTAAAAAGGTGGCAGAGCAGCTTTTAAACTGATCCCTGGGGGAAGGCCGACAGGAGCCGAGGGGCATCCGGTTCAGGACTCCTCATCCCTATGGGATGAGGATGGGGAGGTTAGAGAACAACAAGACATAGGCAGAGTAGTAGAAGAAATTGGGAATGGTAGCGTGATGGGATGTGATAGATGGTTTGGCACAATGAGAGGATGCGGGGACAAAGGAGCGAATAAGCAGCCCATCCTGGGGCATTCCGTGTACAAATGCTTTTATGTGAATGCCCGAAGTCTACGAGCAAAGGTGGGAGAACTGGAATGTCTGGTGACAAGGGAAAACATTGACATAGTGGGCATAACGGAAACCTGGTGGAATGCGGAGAATCAGTGGGATACCGCAATCCTAGGCTATAAACTCTACAGGAGGGACAGGCAGGGGCGTGTTGGAGGTGGGGTGCCCGTTTATGTTAAGGAAGGGATAGAATCCAGCAAAGTAGAGATTGAAGGTGGGTCCGACTCCACCGTAGAATCTCTGTGGGTTAAATTACCAGGCTTGTGCAGCGATGTAATACTGGGGGCGTGCTATCGTCCTCCAGACCAGAAATCGGATGGGGACTTGAAATGAGGAAACAGATCAGGGAGGTGACAAGGAGGGACAGGGTTGTAATCATGGGGGACTTCAATTATCCTCATATTGACTGGGTCAATTTGTGTTCTGGTCACGATAAGAAAACCGGATTTCTTGATGTGCTAAATGACTGTGGCTTAGAGCAGCTAGTCACGGAGCCCACCAGAGGACAGGCGACTCTGGATTTAATATTGTGCGGTATGCAGGACCTAGTTAGAGATGTAAACGTTACTGGGCCATTGGGGAACAGTAATCATGCTGCGATCCGTTTTGACGTGCATGTTGGGGGAAGAATACCAGGCAAATCTCTAACAAAAACCCTTGACTTCCGACGGGCGGACTTCCCTCAAATGAGGAGGCTGGTTAGAAGGAGGTTGAAAGGGAGGGTAAAAAGAGTCCAATCTCTCCAGAGTGCATGGACGCTGCTTAAAACAACAGTAATAGGGGCCCAGCAGAGGTGTATACTGCAAAGAAAGAAGGGTTCCACTAAATCCAGGAGGGTGCCCGCATGGCTAACCAGCCAAGTTAGAGAGGCTGTGAAGGGCAAGGAAGCTTCCTTCAGTAAATGGAAGCCTTGCCCTAATGAGGAGAATAAAAAGGAAAAGAAATGTAAGAAGGTGATACTGGAGGCCAAGTGAGACTATGAGGAACGCATGGCTGGCAACATTAAGGGGAATAATAAAAGCTTCTTCAAATATGTTAGAAGCAGGAAACCCGCCAGAGAAGCGGTTGGCCCTTTGGATGGTGAGGGAGGGAAAGGGGAGATAAAAGGAGACTTAGAGATGGCAGAGAAATTAAATGAGTTCTTTGCATCTGTCTTCACGGCAGAAGACCTCGGGCAGATACCGCTGCCCGAACGGCCCCTCCTAACCGAGGAGTTAAGTCAGGTAGAGGTTAAAAGAGGAGATGTTTCAGACCTCATTGATAAATTAAAGATCAATAAGTCACCGGGCCCTGATGGCATCCACCCAAGAGTTATTAAGGAATTGAAGAATGCAGACCTCTTGACTAAGGTATGCAACTTGTCCCTCAAAACGGCCACGGTGCCAGAAGATTGGAGGATAGCAAATGTCACGCCTATCTTTAAAAAGGGAAAGAGGGGGGACCCGGGAAACTATAGGCCGGTCAGCCTAACATCCATACCGGGTAAGATGGTGGAATGCCTCATCAAAGATAGGATCTCAAAACACATAGATGAACAAGCCTTGCTGAGGGAGAGTCAGCATGGCTTCTGTAAGGGTAAGTCTTGCCTCACGAAACTTATAGAATTCTTTGAAAAGGTCAACAGGCATGTGGATGTGGGAGAACCCGTGGACATTATATATCTGGACTTTCAGAAGGCGTTTGACACGGTCCCTCACCAAAGGCTACTGAAAAAACTCCACAGCCAGGGAATTAGAGGACAGGTCCTCTCGTGGATTGAGAACTGGTTGGAGGCCAGGAAGCAGAAAGTGGGTGTCAATGGGCAATTTTCACAATGGAGAGAGGTGAAAAGCGGTGTGCCCCAAGGATCTGTCCTGGGACCGGTGCTTTTCAACCTCTTCATAAATGACCTGGAGACAGGGTTGAGCAGTGAAGTGGCTAAGTTTGCAGACGACACCAAACTTTTCCGAGTGGTGAAGACCAGA
This sequence comes from Tiliqua scincoides, assembly GCF_035046505.1. Taxonomy (NCBI): domain Eukaryota; kingdom Metazoa; phylum Chordata; class Lepidosauria; order Squamata; family Scincidae; genus Tiliqua; species Tiliqua scincoides. The sequence continues at coordinate 8,949,424 of NC_089822.1, forward strand.
AGTGATTGTGAGGAGCTCCAGAAGGATCTCTCCAGACTGGCAGAATAGGCAGCAAAATGGCAGATGCACTTCAATGTCAGTAAGTGTAAAGTCATGCACATTGGGGCAAAAAATCAAAACTTTAGATATAGGCTGATGGGTTCTGAGCTGTCTGTGACAGATCAGGAGAGAGATCTTGGGGTGGTGGTGGACAGGTCGTTGAAAATGTCGACCCAATGTGCGGCGGCAGTGAAGAAGGCCAATTCTATGGTTGGGATCATTAGGAAGGGTATTGAGAACAAAACGGCTAGTATTATAATGCCGTTGTACAAATCTATGGTAAGGCCACACCTGGAGTATTGTGTCCAGTTCTGGTCGCCGCATCTCAAAAAAGACATAGTGGAAATGGAAAAGGTGCAAAAGAGAGCGACTAAGATGATTACGGGGCTGGGGCACCTTCCTTATGAGGAAAGGCTATGGCGTTTGGGCCTCTTCAGCCTAGAAAAGAGGCGCCTGAGGGGGGACATGATTGAGACATACAAAATTATGCAGGGAATGGACAGAGTGGATAGGGAGATGCTCTTTACACTCTCACATAATACTAGAACCAGGGGACAGCCACTAAAATTGAGTGTTGGGGGGGTTAGGTCAGACAAAAGAAAATATTTCTTTACTCAGCGTGTGGTTGGTCTGTGGAACTCCTTGCCACAGGATGTGGTGATGGCGACTGGCCTGGACACCTTTAAAAGGGGATTGGACAAGTTTCTGGAGGAAAAATCCATTAAGGGTTACAAGCCATGATGTGTGTGCACAACCTCCTGATTTTGGAGGTGGGCTATGTCAGAATGCCAGATGCAAGGGAGGGCACCAGGATGAGGTCTCTTGTTATCTGGTGTGCTCCCTGGGGCATTTGGTGGGCCACTGTGAGATACAGGAAGCTGGACTAGATGGGCCTATGGCCTGATCCAATGGGCTGTTCTTATGTTCTTAGGAGGCAAGGGGGAGTTTCTGAGTGGGTCAGGGGAGGGCAGGAGGTGTGGAGCAGACCAGAGGGGGGTGGGTCTCAGTGGCAAATGCACACACCAGATCCTCTCCTTTACTTTTGGGCCTGCTGTGCCTCTAACGTCTCTTGAGATGCACACCAGCTCTATAGCTGGTGTATGTCTGAGGAGGCCCAAGAGCCATCAGGGGGCCTACCCAGAGCATGTATCTCCCTGGAGTGGTTGCATCAGCACCAATGACAGGTGGTAGGATTGGGGTATGATTAAATTATGAATGGGATGGATATAATAGATAGAGAAAAGTACTCTTCTCTCTTGCACAACACCAGAACTAGGAGACACCCACTAAAATTGACTGGCAAGAGAGTCAGAACAAACAAACAAACAAACAAACAAACAAACAAACAAACAAACAAACAAACAAACAAACAAACAGAAATATTTCTCTAGCAGTGCATTATTCATCTGTGGAACTGCTTGCCACAGGATGTGGTAATGGAACCTGGCCTAGATGCCTTTAAAAGGGGACTGGACAGATTTATGGAAGAGAATTCCATCACAGGTTATAGTCATAATGACAGTATGCAGCTTCCGTATTTTAGAGGTAGCCAATCCCTGAATGCCAGGTGCAAGGAAGTGGCAGCAGGTTACAGGTATTGTGCTGTCTAGTGCTCCCTGAGGGCCACTGGTGGGCCACTGTGAGATACAGGACTAGATGGGCCTCTGGCCTGATCCAACAGGGCTCTTCTTCATTTCTTATCTGAGGCCACCATGAATGGCCGCTGCACACAGAATTGGACAACATGCTCCCTAGTTCATTCTGCACCCTCCTTCCTCAAGCCATGCCTCTTTTGAAGGATTCCCTGAAGAGAAGCCATTTCAAAACCACGGCACTATACAAATGTAGCTTGTGGAAGAATATGATCGTGAATGCCAACCTCTTTGTTTCCCTGATGCGGTAATTTCAAGAACCATTTCCAGTTGCAAAGCCCGCCACTTTATCATTTTGACTATAGAGTTCTGGAAGTGTGCATACCTGAGTGATAACGTGTGCTGCGCAGTTCGGTAAGGCTATGACATTTCGCACCGAGACAAGACTGCTTGAGTGTCAAGGCTTGTAAATTTTAATTTTTTTGACAAAAGAATGTCAGGGGGTTCCAAAACCTGCTTCGGTTAAAATGAACGTACCAATTAAACACAACAGGAACCTCCCCAGGTGTGTCATTTGTAAATTGTAGTTCTTCAGCGGGAAAGGCAGGGGAGGTCTATGAATGACAGAAGCCCGCCAACCTCAGCTTCCTTTGTCAGCTTCTTAATGAGCAGCACAGAATCTCGAATACGTGTGAAAAGTCGAAAGGAAGGGTGCAGTAACCCAAATGACAGCTTCTGTAATAACCAAGGGCTAAATTGAAATCTGAATTCAGAATAAACATAGACTGCCAACTGATGAAAGTTGTTGTGATGGATTCAAAAATGAAACCAAGAGTGCAACACAGCTGATCCAGCTTTCCTTCAGGAAATTCAAAGTGTCCAGCAATAAAATCATCATCATCTCATCAGTATGCCCAGGATGTGGAAGCAGTGGTGTCACTCAGGGACTGTGGACCGCACTGGGTGACACCATGTGGGGTGACACCAAAAGCTCTGAAGTCCAAGTCTTTGTGTTTGGGTTTTTGGAGGAAAAGTTTGATGGGCAACCAGGTGTTCTGCCAAATCCCAATCCACTGGGCCTTGTGCCCACTTAAGGCTGATCAGTCCCACTTGTGCAACTCACCAGTGCAGCAAGCGAAAGTCAAAGTCCAGTTCCAGTCCACAGATGCCAAGTAAACCAGTCCAATCAATTAGAGTTGCCAAATCAGAGTCCAGAGCCAATAAGCCAAGTTACAGTCCAAGGTCAGATTCCAGGTAGGTCAGTCAAATCAGTCAGGGCATCCAAGTCCAAGTCCAAAGCCAAAGCCCAGTCACAATCCATAGTTAGATTCCAAATTCAATAAGCCAAGTCAGTCTCGTCTCCTACCTCCAACCTGCACTCCTTCAAAACCCACAAACCCTTTCTACCTCAGGAGCTCCTTATATCCCTGAGGGCCCTATTGCCTTCCAGTGGCTGCCGCTGTGCAGCACACTCTGCTGGATGCCCAGGCCTTACCCTTAAAGGGGCCACTGCTGACACCACATCTACCTCCTCACCAGTTCTTCCAGATTCCAATACACCAGGTCTACCAGGTGGGTAGACCTGGTTACCCCATCAAACTTTTCCTCCACAAACTCAGATTACCCATCTCTAGAGCATCTGAGGCTACCCTTCTGGAATACCTGGTCTCCTGGTTGGCCAGGTCTTTCTTTCACTCCCTGTGAGACCAGATCTACCCAACAGGAGAGTGGGAGGTGGCTGGCCAGGCATATCAGGTGTAGCAGAGCTCCAGGGGAGGTCACAGTCCATGAAGGTGATACAGTGAATTACCTCTCTGGGTGACACTAACCCTAGTGATGCCACTGTGTGGGAGCTCTGTGTTTGGCACACCTGATGTCTTTTTTTTTTTTTTTTTTTTTTTTTTTTTTTGCTTCAAAGCAGCTGGTGAGGGCTGGTTTGAATTGGACCATATCACAGGGAAAGTGGGACTAATTCAAATCTCATTCAAATCTACCCTTCCCCCTAAAAGTGACTGTGAAAATTTACAAGCACAAAACTGGGGGCAGAAGTTTTCCCTTCTGAGGCTTATAGCAACTTTGGGTGCAATTTAAGATAGAAAAGTGGTTTCCCCATGCCAGGAACCCATTCCAAAGTGATCATCCCTCCTCAACTGGATTTTTTTTTGGGGGGGGGGAGTGAACAATTTGGATGAAATAGACCTCCCACCTCATGTCTAGTTTACCAAAAATAATGTTCCCCCCATTCTCCTAAAGTGGAAGAAGATATTACATGGCCCAATCCTATCCAACTCTCCATCTTCAGTGTAGCTGCAATGCAGCCCCGTAGTAACCCCATAGTAAGGGAATACTTTTTCCCATACCTTGAGAGGTCCCCAGTGACTGCCCTTCCACCACAGGATGCAGCTCACACCACACTGACACATCAGGACCAGCACTGGGAAATTGGATAGGATGGGCCCACAGCCTCCCAGAATCTCCCCTGAAAAGCCACATCTTGATTTACAATAGCATCTGGCAGTGGTGTAGCTAATGATCGTGTAGCCCGATGCCAAGCTCAAAATGTTGCCTCGGAAGTGATGTCACAACCAGAAGTGACATCACGCCCGGGCTTTTAAAAAAGTGAACATTGGGAGGATTCCACCTCCTCCCAACAGCTCACCACCCACTTGCTCTGCTGCCTTCCCCCAGTCAGTGGCATAGCTAAGGCATCTATCTGCTACCTGGGGTCAAAGAAGATTTTGTAGCCCCCCCACATGATAAAAGCAAATTTAATTAAGTAAATAAATAAAAAGTTATTTGTTCCGTGCTGTATCGTAATAACATCTCATTGGCACTCAGAATAATCAGTCTCATACGTCAGTTTGGAGTTAAGTAAATCCACTTGTTGTTCCACAAGAGAGTTGTGTTTTCATTTTCTGGTTAATTGGTCATAACTTTTGGTAGAATACATATATTCCATTGCAGTTTATTTCATTGCATTCTGCATTAAATTACCTTTCAAATGATATATAACATGATGGTATTATTCATACATACCAAGATTTTCACAATTTTGGTCACCACTATCAAGCTCAGCTTGTTGCACCCCTAAAGCTTGATACGCAGTACAACTGCTACCCCCTGCACCCCCTTAGCTATGCCACTGGTGTCTGGTAGCTTGACCTGCAATGGAACTGAGTATTGGATCAATTTCAATAGCCAGCGCTCAATGCTGTTTAGCTGCTGAATAGCTACAATGCCCAGTACTTCCTTGTGGCTTCCATTATTGCTCTTCAGAACCTCAGAGGTTCCTGCAACAGAGTTTGAAACTGATATGGGTGCTGGAAATCTCAATTGCTTGTTATAAATGGGTCATGAAGGTATTTTAGAAGCTTCTTTCCTCTCCGGAAACCTCATTTTTGCTAACAGGGAAGGTCAGCTGCATGCATGCTAATCAACCAAGTCGGTATTTCCTTTTGAAAATATGTGAGGCCACCAAATTAAAGGAAACATGCCAGGTTCACTCTGAACATGACCTTTCTTGCACTGCCAAAGGAACTTTGGGTGCCTGCTTTATGCATGCATCACATAGCTTTGATTCAGACAGATATTTAAAACTTAAAAGGCCACCATGGATTAGAGCAGCCATTTTCAACCACTGTGCCATGGCACACTGATGTGCCGCAAGTGGTCTGCAAGTGTGCTGCGAGAGTTTGGGGGAGGGTCATTTGTTAATAGGGCCAGTGGGGATGTGAGCCCCCCACCAACAGCATGGTGTGCCTTGTCAATTGTCCAAAAACTGATAGTGTGCCTTGACAATTTTAGTACCTTGTTAGTGGGCCAAGAGACCAAAAAATAATTGAAAATCACTGGATTAGAGAGATGGGGGAGAGACTGTTAGTAGAGCAAAAAATGCCAGACCCCTCAGAGGGTTCTATAGGCCTCTCTGGCAGTTCTCAGGGCATACAGATAATAAATATTGTAGTGAGCAATGTAAAAATCCTCTTTGATGGGTTTTCTTCCTATATATTGGCAACCTTCAGTCTCGAAAGACTATGGTATCGCGCTCTGAAAGGTGGTTCTGGCACAGCGTCTAGTGTGGCTGAAAAGGCCAATCCGGGAGTGACAATCCCTTCCACACCGGGAGCAAGTGCAGTCTGTCCCTGGTCTGTCTCCCTGGCTATGGGCCTTCCTTCTTTGCCTCTTTGCCTCAGACTGTTGGCAAAGTGTCTCTTCAAACTGGGAAAGGCCATGCTGCACAGCCTGCCTCCAAGCGGGCTGCTCAGAGGCCAGGGTTTCCCACTTGTTGAGGTCCATCCCTAAGGCCTTCAGATCCCTCTTGCAGATGTCCTTGTATCGCAGCTGTGGTCTACCTGTAGGGCGCTTTCCTTGCACGAGTTCTCCATAGAGGAGATCCTTTGGGATCCGGCCATCATCCATTCTCACGACATGACCAAGCCAACGCAGGCGTCTCTGTTTCAGCAGTGAATACATGCTAGGGATTCCAGCACGTTCCAGGACTGTGTTGTTTGGAACTTTGTCCTGCCAGGTGATGCCGAGGATGCGTCGGAGGCAGCGCATGTGGAAAGCGCTCAGTTTCCTCTCCTGTTGTGAGCGAAGAGTCCATGACTCGCTGCAGTACAGAAGTGTACTCAGGACGCAAGCTCTGTAGACCTGGATCTTGGTATGTTCCGTCAGCTTCTTGTTGGACCAGACTCTCTTTGTGAGTCTGGAAAACGTGGTAGCTGCTTTACCGATGCGCTTGTTTAGCTCGGTATCGAGAGAATGAGTGTCGGAGATCGTTGAGCCAAGGTACACAAAGTCATGGACAACCTCCAGTTCATGCTCAGAGATTGTAATGCAGGGAGGTGAGTCCACATCCTGAACCATGACCTGTGTTTTCTTCAGGCTGATTGTCAGTCCAAAATCTTGGCAGGCCTTGCTAAAACGATCCATGAGCTGCTGGAGATCTTTGGCAGAGTGGGTAGTGACAGCTGCATCGTCGGCAAAGAGGAAGTCACACAGACATTTCAGCTGGACTTTGGATTTTGCTCTCAGTCTGGAGAGGTTGAAGAGCTTTCCGTCTGATCTGGTCCGGAGATAGATGCCTTCTGTTGCAGTTCCAAAGGCCTGCTTCAGCAGGACAGCGAAGAAAATCCCAAACAAGGTTGGTGCAAGAACACAGCCCTGCTTCACTCCGCTTCGGATGTCAAAAGGGTCTGATGTGGAGCCATCAAAGACAACAGTGCCCTTCATGTCCTTGTGGAAAGATCTGATGATGCTGAGGAGCCTGGGTGGACATCCAATCTTGGGGAGAATCTTGAAGAGGCCGTCTCTGCTGACCAGGTTGAAAGCCTTTGTGAGATCTATGAAGGCTATAAAGAGTGGCTGTCGTTGTTCCCTGCATTTCTCCTGCAGTTGTCTAAGGGAGAATACCATATCAGTGGTGGACCTGTTGGCTCGAAATCCACACTGCGATTCTGGATAGACGCTCTCTGCAAGTACCTGGAGCCTCTTTAGTACAACTCGGGCAAACAGCTTTCCTACAATGCTAAGGAGAGAGATGCCGCGGTAGTTGTTGCAGTCACCCCTGTCACCTTTGTTCTTGTACAGCGTGATGATGTTTGCATCCCTCATGTCTTGAGGTACTCCACCTTCTCTCCAGCAGAGACAGAGGATTTCATGCAGCTCAGTGATGATGATCTCTTTGCAGCATTTTAGGACTTCAGCAGGGATGCTGTCTTTTCCAGGTGCCTTGCCAAAGGCAAGGGAGTCCAGGGCCACGTGAAGTTCTTCTAGGGTTGGTTCACTGTCAAGCTCTTCCAGCACAGGCAGGCACTCAATGTTGTTCAGTGCTTCTTCGGTGACTACATTTTCTCTGGAATATAGCTCAGAGTAGTGCTGCACCCAGCGTTCCATCTGCTGCGCCCGATCCTGGATGACCTCGCCTGTGGCAGACTTCAGAGGGGCAATTTTCTTCCTAAGTGCTTGGGAAATTAGGCTGAAATCCTATCTGCACTTTCCTGGGAGTAAGCTCCACTGACTCTAATGGGACTTATTCCTGAGTAAACATAGATAGGATTGAGCTCTTGATTTCTTGCTCTCTTGGGCTCAGAGACAGGTTGGCTGGCACCTCGGAACAGAAGCTGACTTCCAGAGAGTCATCAAACAGATATACTTCGTGAGATGCGCAATGCTTAAAAAAAAACATGGTGATGATCAAGAGAAGGCACTCGGTTTTTCCTGATTTGGGAAGTTCTCCAGTTGGCCTGTAGAAGGGTTTGGTGAGAGCCTAAGGATTCATTCCTCCCTCATTTCTGGTCTAGCTTTATGGGCTAATATGCTGGAGATATTACTGGTTGAACAAATTTCTTCACTTTGATTCAGATGAATCTAGCAATACTGTATAGAGCACAGAGGACCCCACTATGACCAATGGGTTGACCTTATACCCAAGTTGGACTATGTGATTTGAGAACCAATTCTATCCAATGTTCCAGCATGATGAGGCCCCAAGATAAGGAAACAAATGTTCCCTTACCTTGAGGAGGCATTCATGACTGCCTCCGCCCCCCCCCACCACAGATTGCAGCATGTGCCCCATTGGCACAGCTGCATCAGTACTGGAAAGCTGAATAGGCTTGGGTCCTGAGTCTTGCTGGTGGTGTGACTCTTATATCGATTCCTTGGCACATGCACGGTAGAGCTGGTGTCAGACACGGCTGCTTGGAAAGAAGGTGTCAAGATAAGAATTTCAGTTCTGGGAACAGCCTGCAGATTTTCTGGTTGCCTGGGCACTTGCTGAAGCTCAACAGCTTTGATGCTACAAAAACATTTTGATGGTCAACTGGTGTCTGACATCCTTGGGATATACTGAGTTGAATACAGAAGTTGACTATCTTGGGAGTGGTGCTAAGGAAGTGATGCTCTTTCCGTGGAGACTGATTTCTCTCAAGGTATTTGGCCTCTCCTTTTGGAATACCTTGTTTTCAAATGGGCTCCTTTGTTTCTTAGTACTTTTATCAGGGTATCGTATGCATTATATCTAACTGTATATCTGTATATCTGTATATCTGTATATCTAACTGTATATCTAACTGTATATCTAACTGATACCTAGTTAAAATTAGTAGAGAATTATTGCTGGCTTAGGGCCCAATCCTAAAAAGTGCACGCTGGCTTACTGCTGCTGCGCACTGTTGCAAATGTGCCATAAAGCATATTTGCGAGCCCTTAGAGCCAGTTGAGCACCTGAGCTAGCCCCACACCAGCTGGCGCTGGGACCACTGGTGCACCACCACTTTGCGGTTGTCCAAACCGCTGGGCGGCAGAGAAGTAGGTGGGGGCGCAGGGGGAGGCAGGGAGGAGGCATTCCAGGGTGGGGGGAGAGAAGGGAGAGAGTGTGGAGGAGGTATGCCGGGGGCGGGAGTGGGTTGGGAGGCAGGCAGGACTGGTGGAGCTCAGCTCCACCGGATCCTGAGCTCCATGTTGGCTGCACTGCCCAACAGACAGTTTAGGATTGGGCTGCCCATTTCTTCCCAAAATCCATCTAATTTAGCTTGTACAATCAGGCCCCCGTATCTGCAGGGGTTCCATTCTGCCTCCCCCATGGATGGAGAAACCACAGATAACGGGTCGTCTGTGGGTATAGTGGCCCCAATGTGCCCACTACTGTACCTTTGTTTTACTTAAAAGCACTTTGCAGTATGAGTGTTTCTTGACAGTCCCCCTTAACTGAAGGTGGAGGCAACAAACCTGCATGCTACAGAGAGACTAACAGGAAGCAGGAACTCCTTCTTCCTGTTTGTTGTGTAAACACCTAGACAAAGAAGAACAAACCCTGCTGGTTTTATTATTGCAGATAAGTTTAGACTAGTGAGTTTGTATGGGAACTGGGAAGTATAGTGTAGATGTAGTGCAGCAGTGCAGAAGCACTGGGCTTTGGCGCTTCTGGGTGAGACATGGCAACTTTGGGTGGGCACACCCGCCTTTTTCTCATCCGAGGCAAACCTTGGTATGTCTGTTGTCCATGGGAGCTGAGAGCATGAGGCCCAGTGCAAGGGAAAACAGGGATAAGTTATAGTATAGATAAAGAGTCAGAGCTCAGAAGTTAGGAATGTATTGTTGCTCGAGAAGCATCTTATCAGTGACTGAGAGTAACTCGAGCCTGGTTGTATATTGTTTTATTGAGAATAAAATAAAAGCTGGAGGGGCTAGCTCAGAAAAGCAGCAGCTCTTCCTCCTTGCATTCAACTGAACACCCTTGCTTCAGCTCTTCATTTGTTTCAGCTGATTGCTTCACCTGTTAGTTGTCCTCTTCTTCTCAGGCAGCCACCAACAGCATTCTCTTCTTTCCCCATGAGGACTGTTAAGTCCTATAGGACACTTAGCTCCTATCTGCAAGCAGGTTGTCCCCACCAAGGTCTCCGAAGGTAATTTTATCAGGGGGTACAAAGTTTCTTTTTGGCCCCTTCCTAAAGGGCAGGGGGAGGATGGCGACAACCAGAAAAATCTCGACAGCCTGGGTCTACTGGGCTTCCAGATGTGGGTCCTAGGTCTACCTCTCTAATAGCCTTGGTCTCCAAATCAGCCTAGCCTCCATCTTCAGCTCTCCATAGGCCAGCTGAGAACTCATGAAACTTATGGCTCCCCTCCTTTGGCACCCAGGCCCCCTTTTTGACCCCGGACCCATGTACAATTCCCCCTCTCGGAGGCCCTTGTCCCCATTCCCTGGCATGAGTCTCCATTCTTCAGGTCTTCCTCCCCTTCCATGCTAGCCTGGTGCCTGTTGCATGAGTTTCAGGCTCCTGAAGCATGTGAGCATAGCAACATTCTCCTGGAGAACAAAACTCCCATCTTTTGTGTGTGCGTGTGTGCATTTTCTTGTCAACTTGATCTCCTTCCTTCCATTTCCTTCTTTTGTTTGTTCCTCCCCTCCCCTCAGAGTTGGCCCTTTCCAAGAGTTTTTGTGTCATTTTTGAGAACCATGTTCCTTTAGTTGGGTATGTGGGGCTTCCTTGTTTGCCTGCTTTTTTTCCCTTTTATCTCTCTATCCTCCAAGTGAAATGGCCAGGAAAGGGGGGGTTGGGGTAAGCGATATGGACTGGAAACTCTGTTAATTCAACTTTTGTGCCTTCACTATTTCCCTCTTGCTGCCTTTTCTTTAATGCAGGGAAGGGGGAATTATTCAACTTACAAGAAAGCTTAATAATTCCTCTTCCCATGAAAAACCAAAGAGAGAATACACAAAGTGAAATGAACATAGTTTCCTACTTAGTCTTCTGAAGGATGGGAAACAATTCTTCTGGGTGACTAATTCTTGTGCGTGTGTGTTTTTTAACATGCAAGAATTAATAACCAGGGATTTACTTTTAATCCCAGTCCAGAAGTGCTATATATATATTTGAAACTGTTTGCTATAGAAAAGCCCTAGTTAAAGACTGAACTAGAAGTTATAGTCAGAGCAAAACTGCATGATTCATGTGTTTGCATGATCCACAATCCTCTCTTTGGAGAGAGTCTTTACTTCTGTTTTGTTTTTAATTTCTGTGAAATTCTATGTCCTTCGCTGGTCTCTGCTATATAATGTATCTATCTCCGTCAGCATTTCTCAACCAGTGGTACTTGTACCACCAGTGAGACTTGAGGTTGTGTCCAGTGGTACGTGTGGGACCCCCTGACCCCTGCCATCTGGCAGTGAGACCAGCAATGCAACATGACAAGCATCTAGAGGAGGCTCAGCTGGGCTGGCGGAGCTCCACCATGTGCTTTATGCATGCCCGTTCACCCTGAGCCTCTTATTGGTGTTTGTCATATTGTATTTGGCCTCCCATCTAGAAGTAACTGGGGATGATGTCATCACCAGTTACTTCCGGTGGTACTTCCAATATGTGGACCACACATAGTGGTACTGCAAGGGACGAACAGTGAGAAATGCTAGTCTAGGCAAATGGTCTTATGTTAAAGTCACTCCTTTAAAAGTCTCTGTATATCAGGGTAAGAGAGAGACATGCCTTTTTCTGTGTGATAATTTGCATGAAAAGCATTGCATATTCTTTGGCACGTTCTCCAAACATGAATGTTCCGTGGCCTAATACATGTGTCATCACAGCAGCATTTACAAGAATCTTTCACTGCATTTGTGCTAGATAAAACCAGAGTCAAGTCGTGGCATTTGCAGGAATGGCAGTGACTGACGTTTGAAAGAACTTTGGCACACACATTGACATTTGCAAAATACCATTTTTACTTCCATAACTCTTCCACTTTCAGGTAAGACAACAATCAGTGCTTATGGATGTGGAAAAGGCACTAGGAATATCTTGAATCTAAATGACAACTCAGAATAATATTATTTTTTTTAAAATTTTGTTAGTTCCAGTAGTGTAGCTAGAAGGGGTAAAAAGCACTAGGTTTTGCAGGGAGTGGCACTGTGCCATGTAAGTTGCCCCCCCCCCATCTTTTGGAGCCATTCCGGAGTTATTCTATATGCCATTTTGCTCTAGCGACCCAGAATGGCTTCAAGGGGGAGGGAGAAGGGCCACTTGCATGGCGCAATGAGGCTCCCTCTGCAAAACTTAGTGCTTTGTGCTACCTCTAGCTATGCTACCGGGTGGTTCATCATTAATGGCTTGTGCAAGTCGTCATTCCAATTAAAACCTTAGATTTTTCATCACCCCTCTCCTTACTTGTTGGCCATCTGTCTTTGCACTTCTGAACTGGGAAGAAATGCAGAATCCTGAGTTATTCTTAATTTTTTTTTTTCAATTGGCTTTTAAGATATTGGTTTTGCAAAATTGAGATGGTGGGGATTGTGGTGTTTTAGTGCTGTTTAAGCAGAAGCACACAGAAAGCCTTGATAATATGGCAATTGCAGGCAAACCTCCCCCTTGTTACGGCACGCCGGAAGGGGTGCTAGTTCTCAGGCCGAAGTGTGACAATAGCTGATACAGCACTCTGTGAAGAAGCACCCATTGTTCTCACCCCTGTATGAGATTCTAATGTGGCTTTATCTGAGAACTGAATGTAGCTGTTAATGTTGCAAGTACAATAAAAACGCAGGAGGAGGCTAGTAGAATCAGCTTTTCTCTCTCTCTGCTTTGAATCCAAAAGTCTGTCTCTCCTCTCTTCCTTGGCTCCCTGATTCTTTCCTGCACTTATCCAGCAACCTAGCCCGGGGGCTTGGTTGCTCCCCCAAGGGTCACTGCAACAGGGGATCTCATCCTTTGCTTCAGGCAGAGAATGTCTTTTGCCTGGCCCCAGATATGCTATTCCTAAACTGAGAGGTCCCACTGAGCTACGCAGCACTGATTTTTTTTTACATGTTTATCCTACCATCCCTCGAATGCTCTCAGGGTAGGTCCCCATGTTATCCACACAACCCCGTAATCTACATTAGGCTGCAATCAAGTGACTGGCCCAGTTACCCAGTTAGTATCACTGCTAGATGGGGTTTGGAAACCTATGTATTCCTGGTTGTAACCTCATACTGCGCCCACAATGACTCCCATAATATGGCCAATACCCATTGATAAAAATAGGAGGGGCTGTAGCTGAGCAGCAGAGCACATGCTTTGCTTGCAGAAGGTCCGGTTTGTCCTTGGTGGTGACTCTAATTAAAAAGTTTTAGATAGCAAGTGATGGGAAAGATCTCTGCCTGAGTCTCTGGAGACCTATTTCCAACCAGTTGACAGTAATGGGCTGAAAAGACCACTGGTCCGGCTGCCAGTGGCTCCTCGTGGGAAGGGGATATTTGTAAGGGAGGAAGCCCCGCAATGGGGCTACTCAACTCAGTACCAGCTATTTAGCTGATGCAGAATAAAGCAGCCCCGTGTCGAGCCGGAAGGCCCAACGAGGGGTTCTGGACCTGGCAAAGCAGAGCTCTGCCAGTCCTGCACCCCTCCCACCCTGCTCCCTCCCCCTGCACTGCCCACCTTCTCCCTGCTCTCCCCCCACCCCGGAATGCCTCCCCCCACCCCAACTTATTGCTCTGCCGCCCAGCAGTTGCCTGGAGCTCTGGGCAGCAAGCGACTGGCCTGCGTCCAGCGCTGGCTCATTGCAGGTTCATGATGAGCCGGCCCTGGCCCAAGGGTGAGTGTTGGAGGCATGCCTTAATGGCACATTTGTGACACTCAGCGCTGGCCTGATAGGATTGGGACCTAACTCTTCTTCTAGATCCAACCTCCCTGAATTTGCTTAACCCTTGAAAACAGTCACCAAAGCTAATAGTCATCATAATATATTTATTTATTTTTATACCGGTATTTATATACCGCCTTTCTTTGGTCATCAGATTTTTCCTCAGACTTTAACCCAAGGTGGTTTACATAGGCAGGCCGTTCTAAACCCCGTAGGGATTTTTACAATTGAATAGTTCTAGTCTTTCATAGAACTCTTCGTTCCAGCTGGATTCCTTCCAGGTCTGGCCTCTCTCTGGCCCTTCGCCAGATATATTATGGCACTGAATTCCGTAAATTAATCATACACTGTGCACAGATGTTCTCCCTTTTGTCAGTCTAGAACGTGTTGCTGATCAGTTTCATCAAGAGGCAAATTTCTCTCTTGTCCACTCTCCGCTGGTGGAAGGCATGGTATTGGACATGGTCATGCTTCCCCAGTCTTCCTTTTTCATCCTAACTTAAAAGCTCCAAATGCTTTTGCTGTTCCTTCAAGATGTAGCACTTAAAAAAAGCCAGATTCTTCCTTCAAATCCCTCCCCAATCCTCTTTAAAGAAACAACAGGAAGACTGTCTGCAAGGAGGTTAGTAAAAAAATCTGTTACTGAAAAGAACGGTTCCAACCTCTGTGACAAATGGCATCCCTGCAAATGAGATCTATGCGTCGTTCACTTCCCAGAGCCCTCCTAGGTATACAGTGTGGCAATGAAGCCAGGATGGATGGAGTGCTCAGAGAAGGGCAAGCAACTTTGGAAGCCATTTCCACAAACAAATTGGAATGGAAAAATGCAATGCTACCCTTTTACTGCTGGACATGATCATTTCCTAAATGCAGTCCAACTCGGAGTAACCAACAAGGGGGGGCTGCTTCATTACAAACGCCCCCATGTTCTATTGACTCCGGGTAAGAGCCTTTGAGGAGTCATGAACACAGAAATTATTCCTGCTTTGGCTGGGGTGACCGGATTCAATGGAGGACAGAGTGCCTGTACCTTTAACCATTGTATAGATGAGGGAATTCTGGCAGGTGTAGCTTTTCAAACCCTTCCATGCTGAGCTGCACCTGCCAAAATTCTCTCTGCTATACAATGATTAAAGGTATAGGCACTCAGAATGGAGGACAGAGTGCCTATACCTTTAATCATCTGGTCACCCTGGCTTTGGCTATTGTGGTTTAATTTCCACTGGCATGTTTCAGCCTTCCTTACAAGTCACCAATTAATTCACCTGAGAATGCCCTTGTTCACACCTCTCTTATGTAGGCAAACTACCATCCATTGTATACCTGCTTCTGATTTTCACAGTCTGCTGTGAAACATTTCAAGAAAAAAAAAATGAATTGACATGCAAATTATGTTATAGAATAACAAGGCACAGCATTTGTGTCGTGCTTTCTGAGTGTTCAAATGGCTTCACAGACATTACCGCCACAATTTTTACAACAACCCTGTAAGGAAGGTAAGTTTGGAAAGAAAACTTTCCTTTTGAGTATAACTGTTCATTGTTACCAATGTCATTTTAATGCATTTTTGAGGAGAGTCCCTTGATGAAGGATATACATTGACTCAAAATACAGCTGTTACCAGTAGCATAGCTAGAGGGGGTGCAAAGCGCCAAGTTTTGCAGGGATCCACACCACACTGTGCAAGGTGCGGCCACCCCCTCCCCTTCAGAGCCATTCTGGGCCACTAGAGCAAAACGGAGGCATATGTGGTGAGGCTGCCTGCAAAACTCAGTGCTTTGAACTCCCTCTAGCTATGTTGCTACCTGTTACACACCAGTATTATGTTGCCTGACACATTTATATACCCAAGTTCTTCCACCTGAGAGTGGAAGAGGCTCTCTGCTAGCAGGAGGGCACTGTTAGAACACAGGAGAATGCCCGTGTTCAGTCTTGAACTAAGCCCATGCACAGCCCAGTGGACTTGTGGCGTTTGGTTTAGACCAGTGGTTCTCACACATTTAGCACCGGGACCCACTTTTTAGAATGAGAATCTGTCAGGACCCACTGGAAGTGATGTCATGACTGGAAGTGACATCATCGAGCAGGAAAATTTGTAACAATCCTGGGCTGCAATCCTACCCACACTTACCAGGAGTAAGTTCCATGTACACTCATTGTTAAAAGAATATACATAGTAGCTTGTTAAAAGTACAGGTCTGTAACATTTCCCCAAATGCAGTCATATACCATGGTAGCATCACGTCTAGTATATTAAAAATAAAAGATTGAAATGAATGGGGACCCAACTGAAATTGGCTCGTGACCCACCTAGTGGGTCCCTACCCATAGTTTTAGAAACAGTGCTTTAGACTGTTGAGCATGTAGGAAGTGCAATATCATTTTTGTGCACTTTTCTGAAATCATTTGCTTCCTACTAGCAACACCGGTAGTAATTTTAACCACAAATTGAAGTCATTGCCAGCTTCACAGGAATCTCAGGAAATCCATATCTTGGAGGCGGAGGCCTCCTCTCACCACGAGATTCCAATTTGTGGTCTGTGAAGGGATTAATGGTTGATATCACTTTTCCTCCCCCATCTCCCCACAAAAAGATGCCCTTCTGCTGATACAGCACAAACACACCCTCTGGTCATCTTGTTCCTCCAAGAAAATACATAATGTTAGACCTAAAGACCTAGGAAATAAGAAGCCAGATTAACTGTCATATCTCATCATGGAGCTTGCTTAGGGTTGTGGGATGAGATTACACTGGGCATTTTTTATCCCCTCTCCAGTCCCCTTGGCCAAAATACTATCCCTGATGTCATTTTCGGTATATTTATTTATCTGTGTATAGCTGGACTCAGGCCTTATTCTGATTATATTATTGTAAAGGGGCTGATACCACATGGGATATATTAGCCATGACACAGCACAGCTATTATATATGGGATAAAAAATTTCTGCTGATCAGAACTGATGGCTCGTGGTGGGGTGAAGAAAGTGAATCGAGAGCCCTTTGATCTCTATATGTTGGTCTCAGATTCATCTTGGGTCTACAGTGGCTGTGATTTTATTGCCATTTAATGGCCTCGATGAAATGAATTGAGGGCATCAGTTCAGCCTATTTACTAATGGGCAGTGATGGCCTTTACAATACAAGCTGTTGAAACATTTTGGGAGGCGTCCGAGACTGGATTTCACAGCCTTTTTGCTCCAGAACAAAACAGCTGAGGCCTATCAAGATACTGTAATGTTTCTGAGGTGAGAGCTAAGCCTTGAATTCCCCAAACCACTTGGACTGAGACACACTGGCAGTTAAACAGACAGTGTGGTTAAAGTGGATTACTCAGATTAATTGCCAGTTCATTGTATGGCTATTTATTTATTTGCGACATTACATAAGAACATAAGAACAGCCCCACTGGATCAGGCCATAGGCCCATCTAGTCCAGCTTCCTGTATCTCACAGTGGCCCACCAAATGCCCCAGGGAGCACACCAGATAACAAGAGACCTCATCCTGGTGCCCTCCCTTGCATCTGGCATTCTGACATAACCCATTTCTAAAATCAGGAGGTTGCGCATACACATCATGGCTTGTACCCCATAATGGATTTTTCCTCCAGAAACTTGTCCAATCCCCTTTTAAAGGCATCTAGGCTAGATGCCAACAAAACATCCTGTGGCAAGAAGTTCCACAGACCAACCACACGCTGAATAAAGAAATATTTTCTTTTGTCTGTCCTAACCCGCCCAACACTCCATTTTAGTGGATGTCCCCTGGTTCTGGTATTATGTGAGAGTGTAAAGAGCATCTCCCTATCCACTCTGTCCATCCCCTGCATAATTTTGTATGTCTCAACATTATTAAGACATTATTATATTAATTATTATATTATTATATTAATTAAAAAATATTAAGACATTATTATATTAATAATATAATTATTATTATTATTAAGACATTGCAAAAAAACTGGTGTGGATCTGAGGAGTTCCATAGGACCAGGCTGGGGATGTAAGTAAAGTTTTTCTTCACTTGTCTCTCTGGGCCAGTCTGGTCCTCTGCTTGTGCACAGAGGTCCTGTGTCCTTAGCACTGGTATGGAATTGGATTGGGCCATTATGCTTCCCATTGCAAGAGCAGTACAGGTGTGCACCACTTAATGACCTTCTGCTTAATGACAGACCACGTATATGCTGGTCAAAGCACAACGAAGAGGCTCTCAATGAGGCAGTCTGGTCTCTCATAGCTTGCAGCACAGTGTCTGTTTACACAACAAAGAGGCTCTTAATGCATCGAACAGGCAATTTCCCTCCAGTACCCTGTGCAGCCAGCAAGTGTCTGGCAGGGAGAGTCTGTTTACACAACAAGGGCACTAGATTGGGCTGAATGTTTACTTAGTGACGTAATTGCATAACAACGGGAATCAGAGAACGTATCCCCGTCATTAAGTGGCACACACCTGTATTGCAGTGAATGTTCACTGCTGGGGAAATTCAGCTCAGTTGGGCAGGAACCTAGGCTCAAAGCTCATCTTTGGAGTGGCATTTCTCAGCATCATTTCACCCTCTATAGAATGGAAGGAAAGATCTTGCATCCACCTTGCAAGATTGTTGTAGGGAAAGAGCACCAAAGTGATTGTCAGGTACATTGCATATGAAAGCTGCCAGCTCATGCATGCTTACTTGGGACTGAGTCCCCTAAACCCAGTTGAACTTATGTATGAGTAAGCAGGAGCTGTACAAGTGGTAGATCAAGAGGCTTGGGTCTTTACTTTCACCAGAGGCCTATGGCACTCCACTTGCAATCATAAACCACATCCTTGTAAATTTACTAGTTGGGCTTCGTTGTGTGCTATATGTTTCTGATATTTATATTCTCCATGCCTCCCTAGATACTGTAACCATCTATCTTTGCAATGGGACCTAAATGCCTTTGTCATGTCAGTGTTTCTAAAGATATGTGCACACATCATTAGCAAGAAGGCAGTTCATCAAATGCCAAACGAACAGAAATTGCATATTTCTGAACCCTGGAAAAGATCAGAAGAATGTGTGTGGGGGTGGGGGAGATGAGGTGAGAGGTTAAGTGGTGAAGTACAACACACAGAAGCAGAGAACTAATTGGAATAATTATATACATGATAATAAAAGAGAGAAATGTGTCTGTTGCGAGGAAATAATGCAGAGGACAATATTTACTTCAAAAGATGCTACGAGAAGCAAGCAAGGTGTGTAGTTTTGGTGTGTTGTGTTTTTTTTTCCTCCCCAGGAGAATCAGTGCAATGAAAAATGTATATTATTATCAACATCCAGCAAAGGGAGACCTTCTGGGAAAAGAAGTCATCAAAGAATGATCATACCCCATTATTATGCCCTAGGAAGCATAATAGTGACTGTACTCGGAAGAGTAGTTCAGCAAGCTGGGAGGAAGAGATGTTACCGTTGTATTGTTAATCTAGGACCCTGTGCCTTTCTATGAATTCAGGGCAGGCGGAAGCAAGACACAGAGAGACACGAAGGCAGAATGGAAAGAAGCAACTGTACCGGCTGCTATTGTCAATTTGTAGAGGTAATGTCTGATCCTTTGCCCTCTTACCTACGAGTGTATCCGTAATCCTTCAAGGTAGGCAAGCCATTTTACACATGCGGTGATTACCGGCACAGCAGGTGCAGCTTGATATAGATATCCGGTAGCACATTAATAGCAGACCCGATCAAGAATACCATAAATCATAGCAATTGCTACAACAAATGCTGCCTCTGGGAAATTAGAAACTGTGGCTCACGGTGCCTGTGACATATGCTTGTCTGCCCGTGTCCTTGTATGGTGTGACAACAGCTTCCCTTTGGAGAGTCCAGTGTCCTGGAGGGAAGCAACCTGAAGCTCTCTGGGGATGAGATCAGCTTGACCATAATGGGTTGCACAGAGGTGTCACATGGAAGAGTTACACAATGACTGTTACACAATGACTGTAACTTCACAGTTACACAATGACTGTTACACAATGTTTCCTTGGACATGAAAACTAAGCTGAAGGGTATTAGAGGAAATTAGCTCCTTCGGTCCTAAGTCACTTGAGCAAAGATATTGTATAGGTCTTTCCACATTTGTTAGTGCACCCCAAAGTTCTCACCCCACAGTTTTTCTGGTGGCTTCTCCCATTGCTTTCTCACAGAGAAGCAAATGTAGCTTTTGCCGAGAGGATCAGGAGTCTAGATTAGTCACTGGTCTCCAGTGATCCACAAGTTCTGTCTTTTTTTTCTTTTTCTTTTCCTCCATCGATGGCAAGGCTGTGAAAGGGCCTTCTGCATGGCAAGCAGCCATGTCTTCAGCGAAGTCCAGATGATCAGGTTCATATGGTCAGCAGAGTCATCTGGACCAAACCATTTCAGATTTTAGCTAGGAGCTTCATGATTGAACGTTCCCCATGTCAGCAAAAACACTTCAATCTGTGTTTATAGAAATCTAGTGTACCAAGAAGAATTCTATCAGCCTTCTTCTTTACATGCCAGTTTTTGATGCGCAGGGAGTTTTGAATGGAGTGGGGAATTCAAATATGCATCCCCCCTCTATATCCCGAAGTGGTATGATCTAGCAAAAGCTAAACCTTGCTGTTCTGCTGATGGTGTGGTTGGCAACCTTCAGTCTTGAAAGACTATGGTATAAGCCTACAGCACCTGGTATTCCCAGGCGGTCTCTAATCCAAGTACTAACCAGGCCTGACCCTGCTTAGCTTCTGAGATCAGACGAGATCAGGCATGTGCAGGGTAACAGTTGCTGCTCTATCCACTGGGTAGATGGGACTCGTCAGCCTGGGAAGGCAGCTCATCTGAGAGAAGGAAAACTCGGATCCCAAACCTCCACTGCCTTGTGGCTACATCCAGTTATGGAAAAGGCTTCAGGAGACAACCTCGAGGCAAAATCAGGTGCCGGAGTCCCTGAGGCAGTTCATGGCTGAACACAGTCACGTTCTGGCAACTCCTGCGATGCCGCTGGAACCAACCGTATTGTCCTCTGCCGTTCCATTTGACCATTTCAGCGATGTGGAGAGGGGGGATTTGCTGCATGGGTAACAGTCTATCCTCCATACCTACTTTACCTAGGCTTCGCGCACTGGAGAGGACACTCTGTTCCAGAACCACCATTCAGAGCATGACACCATAGTCTTCTGAGACTGAAGGACGCCAACAACAAGATGGTGTGGTTCGGTTCAGTGTCTGAGTTTGCTAAGTAAGCTTCATTTGTGTCACAGTGTACCGGAAGGGAGCATTTGATGCTGATGAGTGATGAACCCAGAGCTTAGCGATGTAGGAGCATCTGTTTCCACAACAAAAGTAAAGTCAAGAATGCATGAACTGAATCAGGAAGTGGATGGGAGACCACTGGGACACTGTTTGGGAAGCTTAAAAGTTTGGCTTGTAAATAGTTCTCTTAATATAAGGCAGAAGAGAGTGACCAAAATGATTACTGGGCTGGGGCACATCCTTATGGGGAAAGGCTACAGCATCTGGGACTCTTCAGTCTTGAAAAGTGGTGCCCGAGGGGGTCATGACCGCAACATACAAAATTATACAGGGGAAGCATAGTGTAGATAAAGGGAAGTCTTTTTCCCTCTCACACACCAGAACCAGGAGTCATCCACTAAAGTTGAATGTTTGGAGAATTAGAACAGGCAAAAGAAAATATTTCTTTACCCAGCATGTAATTAGTCTGTGGAACTCCTTGCCACTGGATGTGATGATGACATCTGGCCCAGATACCTTTAAAGGGGAATTGAACATGTTTCTGGAGGAAAGGTCCATCACAGGTTACAAACAATGAGGGGTATGTGCAACCTTCTGATTTTAGAAGTTGACTGTCTCAGAATGCCAGATGCGAGGGAGGGCACCAGGATGCAGGTCTCTTGTTGTCTTGTGTGCTCCCTGAGGCATCTGGTGGGCCTCTGTGAGATACAGGAAGCTGTACTAGATGGGCCTTGGACCTGATCCAGTGGGGCTCTTCTTATGTGGGGAACTGCTGCTGTTCTTCTGAGATAGCTAGCAAGAGTTCTCACCTCCCATTTCATAACCTGTGGAGCACTTCTAATGATCTGGTCCTCCTAGACTTGACTATGCTTGGATACTCAGCACTTTTGAAACACCTGACTCTTGTTTTGGAACTTAAATTGGAAACAAGATTTTATTTTTGTAATCCACACACATTTTTGGATGGTCTGATCTCAGGAAAGTTTGCCCTTTAACTCTTTTAAGCATATGATAGATTGCTACTGCCTGTTTCCTTTCAGTATGATGAAACACCATCCCATTCCCAGAGATACCATGATTTATTTTATTTAAGGAATTTATATCCCTCACTCCCTGGGAGAAGATATTAGAGGCAACTTCCTTTCAGTCAAAAGGCCCATATAGAAGTTCACACTGCCCTGGGGTGAAAGAGCTCATTTTACCCTGGGGTAGCTTGGCTGCCTATCTCATTCTGAGGAGGAGTAAGAAGAATGTTTCCACATATTGGAATGTGGAAGCAGATGTGTAGTGCTAAAATCTGGAGAAGGATGTGTGGTCAAATGAGCATCTCTATTGGCTCAGCAAACCCACATACAAATGACCAGACTATGATCTCTCTCACATGACAATTTGAATCACCTTGGTGTGATTGGTCTGTGGAACTCCTTACCACAGGATGTGGTGATGGCATCTGGCCTGGATGTTTTTTTAAAATGGGATTGGACAAATTTCTGGAGGAAAAGTCCATCACAGGTTACAAGCCATGATGAGTATATGCAACCTCCTGATTTTAGAAGTAAGCTGCCTTAAAATGCCAGGTGCAAGGGAGGGCACCAGGATGCAGGTCTTCTGTTGCCTTGTGTGCGCCCTGAAGCATCTGGTGGGCCACTGTGAGATACAGGAGTCTGAACTAGATGGGATTTTGGCCTGATCCAGCTGGACTTTTCTTAGGTTCTTTTGTTCACCTTGTCAATGGAGATGATAATTTAACTGCACATCATCTACCAGTGAGTGGTACAATGGTTGCACTTATAAGCTTGTGAGCAATGGCTGTGGCAGCTTCACCGGAGTGCTGGCCTGGTCTGTTGTTGATCAATGAGCACACCTGCCTCTGGGGGAGCCCTGTTCCCTTGAGAATGCCTTTAAGAGAAGGGGCTGTGGCTATCATGGAGGTCGAAAGTGATTTCTGTGGACTACAGTAAGGACTCCTGGTGAGCAATGAAGTACTACTGCATAAAAGACATGCTTGCAAGTAGCTATCTACTTGCAAGGTGTGGAACTGGGCATGGATGATGAGTCACATAAAAGGGAGACAAGAGGTGGAAACACCAGCCATTTCTGTATCTCATGACTGCTGTGGAAAGGCAGCCTCCATGACATCAGTTGGTGTTGGAGCTCCCTGTCATGAGGACAGGGAATGGGCATGCCCTGCTTGGAGTAAGGGAAGATGTTTGATGTGAAGATGCCACTGAGTATAAAGCTGAATCTCACTGTAGTCTTAAGAGGTAACAAATGCATATTTATATGGGTTCCTTCAGGGTTTAATCCTTAGGCCCTCAGTTTGGCTGTACTTGTCGTAAGAGGCGACTAAACAGCCACCGGATAGATGGGACTTGTCAGCCTGGGAAGGCAGCTCATCTGAGAGAAGGAAAACTCTGATCCCAAACCTCCACTGCCTTGTGGCTACATCCAGTTATGGAAAAGGCTTCAGGAGCAAACCTCGAGGCAAAATCCGGAGCCGGAGTCCCTGAGGCAGTTCATGGCTGAACACAGTCACGTTCTGGCAACTCCTGCGATGCCGCTGGAACCAACCGTATTGTCCTCTGCCGTTCCATTGGAACATTTCAGCGATGTGGAGAGGGGGGATTTGCTGCATGGGTAACAGTCTATCCTCCATACCTACTTTACCCAGGCTTCGCGCACTGGACAGGACACTCTGTTCCAGAACCACCATTCAGAGCGTGACACCATAGTCTTCCAAGACTGAAGGATGCCAACAACAGGGTTTAATGTTGGTGTTTTTTGATGAAGAATATCTCTGGACTGGTGCAAGCCCAAATGTTGTCTTCACTGAATTCTGGAACAGCCAGGATCAAAGTCCCTGAGGATGATGGTAAGGTTGCAAGAAATCTTTAACAATTTTTACATCCAAGTGTTGGATTTTTGTTTGTTTGTTCTGTTCAGGGGACTGGGGTTCCTAAAACAAAATCCTTCACTGGGCACCCCAGTAGTGCACCTGCCTTCTGATGTATCACTACCACTAGAGGGTTTGGGGAAAGACCCTGTCAGGGGGCCCTCAGATGGATCTAATCCTATCACTCATTCTATTTCTTTACAATATCTTTGGGAAATTGTTTAAATGTTAATTTCATTTGTGATCTTATTAACATGCTGCATATTTTAAAATACATCTCTAGGTATGTATGTGATATGTAAGTATTTTAGTGATCTTGCTCCTCTGAACTTCATGTATGTTTTAAAAACTGAATATAAACCGTAGAGAATGAGGTCCAAATCTCAACTCAGCCTCAGCTCCTGGGCTTGGGCAAGTCACTTTGTCTCAGGCTAGGCTTTCTGAGGTCTTGGGTTGTGGTCAGCCCCAGGTATGTCAAACTGAGTTCCATGAAGTACTGAGAAATGATTATAAATAAAACATCTCTTTCTGGGAAGATTCCCTCAATGAGTTTCACAAAGAGTAACTTTTGAAATAACACATTGGAAATCCAGCAGCAGGCAACATGTCAACTGATTGGAAAAGAATGATTAAAAGGCAGAGTTGTAATCCGAAGTAGAGCAGCTGTATTTTATTTGGATTAACTCAAAGGGAAACTGTGTTGTCTAACACGTATGTGCACATTTGTATGTGCTGCTGGGTTCATGTGTGCCCATGAACATAGGCTAGTGTGTGCCCCAGATCAGACATGTATTGTGTATTTTTTTCTTAAGATGAGATCAAGAGAGCATCAGGCCCTCAGGCTTTGGGATCAAAAGGACAACTTTGGTTCATTCGAACAACCCACCCATCCTTGCTGGCTGGAGAAGCGTCCTTGAAAAATTCTGCCATCCTATTCAGGCTGGCAAGTTGCGGAGCAATCCTGGGAGATTCCTGGCTTTAAGATAAACTAGACCATTTGTGGTTCCAAAGAGACTGCCTCTAGCTGCTGACTGACCTCACTGACAGTCTTATCAAGAACCTTATGCTAATCAAGGTACAGATCTCCTGGACACTCGGTCATGCCCTTCCTAATAGCACGCAGCCACCTCACTAAAGATGGGCAGTTGGAAACCCATCAAAATCCATGGGCTGAATTGTTAAGCTCATCCTACAATTGGCTATGTTAGTTTATGGCAAAGGGTCCAAAATGAAATGACTGTAGGCTCCCCAAAATTTTCCTTCCACTTTTGTGGTAGTCTGAGGGAGACCCAGTGGCATCACTAGGGTTCGAGTCAGCCGGTGTGGGATGCCAGCACGTCACCCCCCCCATGCAGTGGGCGGGGCAACACCTCAGGTGGTGGGCGTGGAGTACCATCACTTCATCCCCACTGGTTTTTTGGCAGTACCTTTTGATAGAACAAAGACAGAACACATTCTGCATGAAATTACGCATTGATTGATATATAACCTGACAGTATTATGCTTCCAAATTGTAATTTTAGTGATTTTGGTCACTAGTGGTGTCACCCCCCCCACCTGGGTGTCAACTTACTAACACCTTATTGCAGCAGTTCTCCAACTTTTAGCACTGGGACCCACTTTTTAGAATGACAATCTGTCCAAGACCCGCCAGAAGTGATGTCATGCTGGAAGTGACATCATCAGGCAAATTAAAAAAAATAAGTATAAATAATTAAAGTAAAACAAATAATTAAATAAGCAGAAGCCAGCCCTGTTCTACCAAGTGAATTTCCTCTGTAGCCTGCCTGCAGTAACACCCTCCCTTCCAAAACCAGTAAGATTTTCAGCCCTACCCAGTGCCCAGTTCAATTGAAGAACTTCTGTTTAAACCAGATCACTGTCAGGATCCACCTGGCTTTGCAAGTCTCAAAAAGTTCACCTTATCAGCTAAAGCCTCTGTTTTGATCCTTTTTTAGTGGGGGGGGGGGAAGGCTGTCTTCTGGAGCACTTGTTTAGCTGCAGGTGCATAGGATCAGGACCATTCTGGTAGTCTTGCACTCTCCTTCACCTGATCTTCCACCCCAGCCAAGGCATGGTAGCTTACTCTTGAGTAAACACGACTGTGAGGCTTAGTTTCACTTTCCATAGGGCTCAATACATTCATCTGCTTGGAGGGAGGGACTTCCTTCTCAGGTGTTTTTTGGGGCTGCATTCAATGGATCAGGACCATTCTGGTGTTCTTGGATTCCTCTCAGCCTGTCCTTTCCAATGGACTAAGGCAGGTTCACCTACTCGCGAATAAACACGTGATATGGCTCACTTTCACTTTACATAGGGATCCATGCATTTTTTGTTCTCCGGTTTTTTTGGCCATAACTTTTGATAGAAAGGAGATATTTCACTCTGGTTTTTTGCATTGCATTCTGCTCAAAATTCCACATCCAATGGTATATAATATGATAGGGTTTCTCCTAACCACCACAATTTTAGCTTGTCACCCCCCAACTGCGTGTCACCCCCCCGTGCATGTCACCCGGTGCGGTCTGCACCCCCTGCACCTCCCTAGTGATGCCATCGGGGAGACGCTTTTATGCTATGTTTAGCACTCCCATTTCATCAGCAACCCAGGAATTGCTATGCTCCCCCCAGGCACCCAGGCCAGGTATTCTGCTTCTCACTTTTCCTTCTGCTCCCTTTTCACAGTTCTTCCTACCCACAGCCCCCTTCTGAACTGGTCACAGACAAGCTGAGCACCCGTTGAGCCCCGCTGAAACCTTCCTCTGGGAAAGTACTCCAGGCTCTCTTGCCTGGTTTCCTCTCCTAGACTTGGACCACACCGAACTAGATAAGATGGCAGAGGGGCCAGTTTGTGCATTAGGAGGGGCAGATTTGAGGTGTGGAGGGTGAAGGGCAGGGGGCACAGAGCAGGCTGTTGCGGGTGAAACTTGGAGGCAAAAGTGGACACCAGATCCCTAATTTTCCATCCCACCCTCTTCCTCTCTTTGGACTTGCTCCAGCAAAACAGTTAGCATGGATCAGAGGAGCCCATGTTTTTTCTTATCTCTCCTTGGTCATCTGATTTTTCCTCCCACCATAGTGATGGGGGATAGGACTGGGATGTTTGTCTCTTTGATTCCACCCCCCCCCCCAGCCTGAGTCTTTTCTCCTTCTTCTCCTTCCACCAAATACCATAACCACATCTCAAGACCCCCTGATCCCCCTGTGTAAGCTCCCCCATTTTCCTAGACATGAACACCTCCCCATTCATGCTGTTTCTCTCTCTCAACTCTTCTTCCCCCCCCCCCTTCCACTTGGCTTGCTCCCACTTCCCTGCTCCATTCTACCTAGCAAGAAATTCAATTTACACTCTAGCTATATGTATACTGGATAGACATTTTATTATATTTGTCTTAATTCCTCCCCATTGGAAATTTATCCCCACAATAAAATGACTGTGTGACACCTTTGCCTCTCTCATCATGGTTAAAATATCAAGGTCCGTTGAGGTGCGCTATGAGCCAATTGCACGAAGGTTCCTGCACAAGCTTTGATTTCCCCCATGCGTGCAGGTTGCATGTGTCCAGAACACCCTTGGTATCGCCTGCTTTGGGATTTCCTTCCCATGGAGAAAGATGGTAGGCCCTCAGCTGGGCAAGACATGAGGGAACACATCTTCAGGTAGGGTTCATTTTATCTCCAGGAGCCCTTTTCTTAGGTCATCTTTTTTAATCTTCCAAACACACCACCTTCTCTTATGAACATATGAAGTTGACATGTACTGACTCGGGTAGTGGTCTATCTAGCATGAACTGCACTGTCTGGTGGTGGCAGGGATTGATCCGGTGATCCTCTGCATGCAGTGCATGAGCTCTAAAGCTGAGCTATGGCCCCATACCCTTCCGTTGTTCATCAATGGTAGAAGTCAGGGATAAGAGTTCTATGGTGAGAGCCAACCCTTACTCTTCAGCAGCAGTCCTATCACAAGGCACTGTTCAATGCTGCTACATGGAAGAGGAGCTGCTGGTCTTTTTTGTAATGAGCAATACAATGACAGAACAGCTCCCCAAATTATCAAATCCTGGGGCTCACTCGATACATAAATCACATCTTCATATGACATGCTTTGTATGGCACACCTCATATTTGTGAATTTGGATGTTAGTTCCACACTGAATCAAAGTTGCCGTCTCCAAGACTTTTATAAACATCAATGGACTTTGATTAATTTGCTTTGCTTAATTAGTCATTTGCAGCTTTGCAGTTCTATCAATATAGCAACACAGTAGCATTCATTTGGTGACCAAAATTCCAATTAGCTAAATATGCAAATTGCCAAGCTACAAATAACCAATTCCACAACAATAAATAAAAGTTGTCAGTCGCTGCAGGCTGGGAGAGAATCGGCCCTCACCACTGCAGGAGGATTCCTCAGTGACTGCACAATCCTTCATCACATATGCATGTCAACACCTTGTCTGATGCTTAAGCAATATTAACACAGACTGTCTGACAACCTATTGCCACCTATTTATAAATATAGAAACCATTAGAGTGCCCTACATGACATCCAGCTTTTAATAAAAAAGGTGTAGTGCTGTATTCTGTAGTTCCCTGAGTCATCTCTGTGTGACCAATAGGCTCCTGATAAAATAATGGGTATTTTAATTTCAATACATGCCACTGCTGAGTTGCACATATTGTGGTTCATAAAATGTAGATTAAAACATAATATAAAATCAATCAAGAGACCTTAATAGCTTGTATCACTTCGTTATTTATCTTTTCTACTGGTTTCCCAAGGATCTTGGATCAATTTACATGTGGTCGGGGGTCTACAATTTGGGGGTGGCCTTGATCTAAAACTGGAGTCCCCAGGTCCCCACTCTTGACTTCACACTGAGCTCTGCATAGTCAGGGACAATCACCAGCTCAAAGTATGGAAATAGAAATGGAGAGAGGGGCTTGTCAGTTTGGCCTTCCCTGACTAAGGGCCTTGGGAACACAGTGGCCACACAACCTCTAGCCTTCTTTTGGGTCTTGGATCCCCCCTTCTGCATCTCCAGGAAGGCTGGAACTCATCACAGGTGCCAGAAGGTTGTAGTGTACAACTCTGGTGAGAATGGTAGAAGCCTGTATATGATGCTCAGGAAGTGGCCTATCCTGGTAATTTCTAGGACCTAAACTGTTTTGCTTCAGAGTAGAGTTTGATTTTGTGCCTTCAGGTGATTTTTCTTGGCTTTCCTTCATGCATTTTGTGTTTATTACATTGCGAAAGGTTCCATTTTTCCCTCGGTGAACATTATGCTTACAATTCATTATTTTCTTCTAGCATTTAAGGAATCTTGAAGAGAGACCCAGTTTGAGCAGTACTGTCAGGAGCCATTCTGCTGCGATGCCTTGATGCATGTTTACGGTGATGGGACTGGAGCTCTGTGGTAGAGTGCAGGCTGAAGGTCCCGGCTTCAATTCCTGGCATCTGTAGATAGGACTGGAACACATAATCCTGAAGAACTGCTGCCAGACAATGCAAAAATACTGAGTTAGGTAGACCAATGGTCTGGCCCGCTGAACAGTAGCTGTATATATTTACAACTGAGGCTTCTTGAGGGCTCTTGCTGGCCATACCTAGCAGGAAGAAATTGCTGCTCAGCAACTTACATTTGGAGGATCTTAGCTGTGCCTTGTCTTCACTCTGTCTCTCAACCAGCCTTTGTTCCTTCTTTTCGCTTGCCCTGTCTCTTCCCTTAGCACCTTTTCCAAAGTTATCACCAATGCCAAGCTCTTCCTATGTGTTGGCTTTCTCTTTTTTTGTCTGCCCTGTCTCCTAATATCAACACTGAACCTGCCAAAACTTACATTTGCACCAATTATATTCCAGAAAACCCCACAGTTAGAAAACCATTTTATTTTTTCATGGATTTCAGTGTTTTCCAAAGTTGGAAGTGAAGAAAACAGTGTTATGTAATAAAAACACATGTTTTTATTCAAAATTTGTATTACAAGTATACATTATAATCACTTTAAAAGCCTGCAAAGCAGGTGATACAGGTGGAATTGTGTCCTCAGATACAGCCGTAGTCATTACCCATGTACCTCCCCATTATATAATAAATAAAACAGTTTTAATTTTTTGCAGATTTGGGGGGCCTTTTTGTTTTTGTTTTTACAAAAATGAGACGTGCAGAAAGCAGGATGTGTTTTTATTTTGTTATCACTATTTTCACCCATCTTTACCCATGGCACATGTCTGGTGGTGAACCCTTAATGAACCTTCTGCCCCCAAGGAAACATGGCAAAAATATTCTGTCATTTACAAGGGACGGCTGGTTGGCTGCAGAGTTTCTGTTTGTAAAATGCGGGAGGTGGGGCAGAGTGGGGGCTGATTTTTGAATAGGAAGCTTGGAGCAGCTCAAGTCCTCTAAAGTGTGTATTATTGCAGAAGAGGGGTAGAAGGTTTAGAGGGGCGGGGGTGTATTTAAGCAACAATGGCTATTTTGCTACTTATAAATGCCCTGATTATCTGGAGAGTCGTGTACAGTTGGCTCTCTTTATATGTGAATTCACTATCTGTGAATTCGCATATAATCTGTGAGGAGCAAAATTGCCACCTACTCTCATTATCTGTGACCCTGTTCCTTTTATCCACAAATACTATGCAGGTGCACTTGGGTCAAGGGGGGTTCAGCACAGCTGCAAGCAGGCAGACAGGGGTGAGAGATGTTGAGGGAGGAGAGAAAAAGAGATAGTGATCTTCTCTCACAAGCAGAAGGCAGCATCGGTGCTATGCAGGAGGGAGAAGAAGAGATTCTATATGAGTGTTTCTTCACCAGTGGTACAGGTACCACCAGTGTTAACTGAGGTGGTGACTGGTGGTATGCACAGGACCTGCGGACACCTATTGCCTGGCAATGAGATCAGCGACATGACATATCAAACAGCGGTAGGAGAGCTGCAGCTTGGCCCTCCTGTTCATCCTGAGCCTTACTGGTGTTCTCTGTATCACATCTGGCCTCCCAGTTTGGAAGTAACTGGCGATGACATCACCACCAGTTAATTACAGTGGTATTTCTAATAGGTGGAGCTTGCAAAGTGGTATGGCCAGGAACAAATGTTGAGAAATGCTGGTCTATAAAGTATATGGCTGATGGGGAAGGGGGTTGTAGTAATTTCATCCAGCCAATGATATTTGTTTTGGAGAAAGTTGTCTGGATTGGGTCAATTTTTCACATCGAATGGGCATAGGTATTGGCCTATAGAGAATCATCAAACACATTTGTGTCCACTTCCAGACTTGCCCCACCATCTTGGGCTCCATCTTGGGAATTCCAACTGAACCTTCACAACCCTGGTGAGGATGAGAGGCTGATGATGAACGGTTACCTGAGGGCCACTCTGGGGCAAGCTAAAGGTTGGAGCTGAGAGACAGGCTGAGGAGGATGGGTGACACAACCCCCTCCTTACTGTTGAACTTGGGCTGAGCTTTTTGGGTCAGCAACCTTCAATGAGTTGAGGGATAGCCAGCATGGAAAAATTGTCATTGTCACAATCGTCAGTGCGTCGAGGGGTAGCCAGCACAGAGAAGGAAGCATTGCATGTTGGAGATATTGATGAGCCCTTGCTGTC
The DNA here is from genome assembly GCF_035046505.1 of Tiliqua scincoides. Taxonomy (NCBI): domain Eukaryota; kingdom Metazoa; phylum Chordata; class Lepidosauria; order Squamata; family Scincidae; genus Tiliqua; species Tiliqua scincoides. The sequence goes on from NC_089822.1 coordinate 8,980,904, forward strand.
ACCCAGCCCCATAGACTTCAAGTTAAGATTCAGGTTCTAAATGTGTCTAGATTTTTCTGAGATTTGTGCTGTAAGTGCACATGTGAAATTACTCCGATCATTTGAACCATCTTGCTCAATACTCTGCTCTGACTGGCAGAAATTCTCCTGTTTCAGGGAGGGCCCCTCCCTCCCAGCTCCTCCTGAAGATGGGAGTAATCTTCTGTGTACAGAGCATGTGCTCCACCACTTTGGTGCAGTTCTTCCCTCCCATGAAGCTAGGGGACTATGACACTAGGACTTGTTCTCCTGCTTCCAACTTGGTCTGACTCACTGCATATTAACAGTCTAATTTTCAAAGCAAAGAACAATTCCTGTGGGATTTCTCTGCCATCTCAAATCTGGATTGCATTTGTAGCTGCCAAGGTATATATAGATTGAAGCTACCTTTGGTGTCCAACTTGAAGCGAGAGCTTCCCAGAGGGAGACGTGCCAACAAAAGCCGATTTCCCGATTCTCCATCCTATACCAATACAGGTAGATTACCGACCCTTGTAATTGTATTCTCCAAATGGGAATCAATCAAAGAAAGAGAGGATAAAGAGCTGCTTCCCAGTGCTTTAAGAGAGGCCGTCCAAGGCACGCAACAGTGTTCAGTGATCACAGCTGTCATGTAGGCTGTCAGATGCATTCTGTATGGGGATGGCAAAAAAATATGACAGTTCCTGCTGATGTAGATTGACCAGCACTCAAGTCATCATATCAGGAAGCATCAAAAAATCATGGCAGGCTGGGATAATTGATACACTGCCAGGCGACGGATTGATGCGAGAGTGGAGTCAGGTTGAAGTGGATGAAGGCCCTTGGGCTGTAGCATTTCTGAGGGTCCCCCACCATGACCTTCTCTCTCCCTGCTTCCCTGTCCATTACAAAAGGACTACAGGCCTTCTGGACCCTTCAAGACATAAGCTTATAATCATAAATACTTACTAATGTGTTACAGCATTGACTTTTGTGGGTGGGATAAACCACTTCTAATCAGATGTTGTATCTAACCAACATTTATGCTGTAATATGGTATTTTATTTTATTTTTTTTTTAAAGTATACCCTGCCCTTTGGCCCCCCAGTAGAACTTGTAAAAATCATATGAAGTACCCACCAAGTTAGGTCATTGCCTCATTTTGCCCCACTGAGTGATGGGGGTTCTCCAGGGTTTCAGATTCTTCTCTAGCCTTACTAGAAGAACCCAGAGACTGAATTTAGAACCTTCTGCACATGGTCTACCCCTAAACTGCATCCTGCCCCCATCCCACCCCCATAGCTTTTGGAACAATCAATACAAATACATTGCAAGTCAAAACAAACAAAAGACCAAACAACCAAGCCTAAGAGATAGCACCAAAATATCACAAGGGGAAATCAAATTAACCCTGGAGAATGGCAAAACAATAAGGTCCATGAGCCAAAATGCCAGTCAGGAGAGAGCTAATTGGGTCTCTGGGTGGTGGTGGTATACTTGAAATCCAAAAGGCTGTGTCCCACCTCACCATCACCTGCATCTAATTGTGATGGGACATTGAGCAAATATTCTGTTAAACACCTTAAGAACATAAGAACATAAGAACAGCCCCACTGGATCAGGCCATAGGCCCATCTAGTCCTGCTTCCTGTATCTCACAGCGGCCCACCAAATGCCCCAGGGAGCACACCAGATAACAAGAGACCTGCCTCCTGGTGCCCTCCCTTGCATCTGGCCTTCTGACATAGCCCATTTCTAAAATCAGGAGGTTGCGCATACACACCATGGCTTGTACCCCGTAATGGATTTTTCCTCCAGAAACTTGTCCAATCCCCTTTTAAAGGCGTCTAGGCTAGACGCCAGCACCACATCCTGTGGCAAGGAGTTCCACAAACTGACCACACGCTGAGTAAAGAAATATTTTCTTTTGTCTGTCCTAACCCGCCCAACACTCAATTTTAGTGGATGTCCCCTGGTTCTGGTATTATGTGAGAGTGTAAAGAGCATCTCCCTATCCACTCTGTCCATCCCCTGCATAATTTTGTATGTCTCAATCATGTCCCCCCTCAAGCGTCTCTTTTCTAGGCTGAAGAGGCCCAAACGCCGTAGCCTTTCCTCATAAGGAAGGTGCCCCAGCCCCGTAATCATCTTAGTCGCTCTCTTTTGCACCTTTTCCATTTCCACTATGTCTTTTTTGAGATGCGGCGACCAGAACTGGACACAATACTCCAGGTGTGGCCTTACCATAGATTTGTACAACGGCATTATAATACTAGCTGTTTTGTTCTCAATACCCTTCCTAATGATCCCAAGCATAGAATTGGCCTTCTTCACTGCCGCCACACATTGGGTCGACTCTTTCATCGACCTGTCCACCACCACCCCAAGATCTCTCTCCTGATCTGTCACAGACAGCTCAGAACCCATCAGCCTATATCTAAAGTTTTGATTTTTTGCCCCAATGTGCATGACTTTACACTTACTGACATTGAAGCGCATCTGCCATTTTGCTGCCCATTCTGTCAGTCTGGAGAGATCCTTCTGGAGCTCCTCACAATCACTTCTGGTCTTCACCACTCGGAAAAGTTTGGTGTCATCTGCAAACTTAGCCACTTCACTGCTCAACCCTGTCTCCAGGTCATTTATGAAGAGGTTGAAAAGCACCGGTCCCAGGACAGATCCTTGGGGCACACCGCTTTTCACTTCTCTCCATTGTGAAAATTGCCCATTGACACCCACTCTCTGCTTCCTGGCCTCCAACCAGTTCTCAATCCATGAGAGGACCTGTCCTCTAATTCCCTGACTGTGGAGTTTTTTCAGTAGCCTTTGGTGAGGGACCGTGTCAAACGCCTTCTGAAAGTCCAGATATATAATGTCCACGGGTTCTCCCACATCCACATGCCTATTGACCTTTTCAAAGAATTCTATAAGGTTCGTGAGGCAAGACTTACCCTTACAGAAGCCATGCTGACTCTCCCTCAGCAAGGCTTGTTCATCTATGTGTTTTGAGATCCTATCTTTGATGAGGCATTCCACCATCTTACCCGGTATGGATGTTAGGCTGACCGGCCTATAGTTTCCCGGGTCCCCCCACTTTCCCTTTTTAAAAATAGGCGTGACATTTGCTATCCTCCAATCTTCTGGCACCGTGGCTGTTTTGAGGGACAAGTTGCATACCTTAGTCAAGAGATCTACAACTTCATTCTTCAATTCCTTAATAACTCTTGGGTGGATGCCATCAGGGCCTGGTGACTTATTGATCTTTAATTTATCAATGAGGTCTGAAACATCTTCTCTTTTAACCTCTATCTGACTTAACTCCTCGGTCAGGAGGGGCCGTTCGGGCAGCGGTATCTGCCCGAGGTCTTCTGCCATGAAGACAGATGCAAAGAACTCATTTAATTTCTCTGCCATCTCTAAGTCTCCTTTTATCTCCCCTTTCCCTCCCTCACCATCCAGAGGGCCAACCACTTCTCTGGCGGGTTTCCTGCTTCTAACATATTTGAAGAAGCTTTTATTATTCCCCTTAATGTTGCTGGCCATGCGTTCCTCATAGTCTCGCTTGGCCAAGTGGAATGGAAGGATCGTATGGATTGGGAGATCCTTTTAAATGAGCTTCTTACAGTCCAATCCTATGCATGTCTATTCAGAAGCAAGACCCATTATAGTCAATGGAGCTCAAAACACAGTAAGCATGGGCAGGATTTCAGCCTAGGGCTGCAATCCTATATACATTTTCCTGGGAGTAAGTCCCATTGAATTTATTCTCATTCCATTGAATGAGACTTACTTCTGAACAGATATGACTAAGATTGTGCTGTTAGTCTTTAAGATGAAGCAAGAGGCCGAACAGATTAAGGGCCCAAACCTATCCAATTTTCCAGGACCATTGTAGCTGTGCCAGTGGGGCATGCACTGCATCCTGTAGTGGGGAGGCAGTCACAGATGCCTCCTTGCGATATGGGAATGTTTGTTCCCTCGGGGCTGCATTTTGGTTGCACCAGCACTGGAAAGTTGGATAGGATTGGGCCCTAATGCAGCTGCCCTTCTTGAATAAGTCCAGTTTCAGGGCTAGCCCATCCATGTGGCCAACTAGAGCTGTTGCCTCAGGCAGTAGTTTGGTGGGGGGGGGTGTCATCTCTATCCTGCTCTATCTCCTGATCTCCTCTTTCTCCTTCCACTCCCTTGTTTGGAAAAGAGAGGAACAAAGAAGGAGAAGAGAAAAAAGAGGAGGGAAGGGCAGTGTTGAGCTACAATCTTGGAGAGTGAAAAGACTAGGGGCGGGCACATCATCAGGTAAGGGGGCAACGTTTGGCATGCCACTTCAGGCCTCTGGAGGTCGTGGGCTGGTCCTACTCAGATTGAATTTCCTTCCTGCTTCAAAGTGGGATGCAAGACCTGAGGACTGCCTATGTGTATTATGTAAGAGTGTAGAAATAATGGCCAATATGGATAACATCAGCCAGGCATTCACCTGCAACTTGACCAACGAGTACGATGGTGAGCTAATAGTGAACAAGCGTGTATTTGCTAGCTACATGACCTCTCTTCTGGTCATCCCATCTCAGACAGGATATCACAGAGCTGCAAAGCATGCAGAAAAGAGCTATCAAAATGATCAAAAATTTGGACCATTGTCCTTAATGGGTATGGATTTTTTTTTAAATTAAAACACAAATAATAGAACTTGGGGGGCATGGTGGAGATTTATCAAGTTATGCATGCTGTGAAGGAGTTAGGCAGTGGTTTCTCCTTTCTTCCTCTGGCATACATTAGAACTTGGGTAACCCCACTGAATTCAATTGGTAGTAGGCTGAGTAGATGAAAGTATGTTTTCAAACTATCCATCATTAACCTTAGAATTTCCTTCCACGTATGTTGTGATGGTCAGGGGTTTAGATAGCTTTCAAAGGGAATAAAACCAATTCATAAAGGAAAGCTCTATCGAAAGATATTGATCAATAAATGGAACTTCCACATCTGCCGGCTGCCTCTCTCAGAATACAGACAGCGAGAGAGCGCGCGCGCGTGCGCAAAGGGTTCTATTGCTTTCATGTGCTGTTTCATGCGTTCCCAGAAGCATCTAGTTGGCAGCTCTTGAAACAAGATGCTGGACAAGATGGACCTTGGATTTGATCCAGTAGCACTCTTCTATTCTTATGTACTTATGTCTTATGTACCTGGCAGGACAAAGTTCCAAACAACACAGCCCTGGAACGTGCTGGAATCCCTAGCACGTATGCACTGCTGAAACAGAGACGCTTGCATTGGCTCAGTCATGTCGTGAGAATGGATGATGGCTGGATCCCAAAGGATCTCCTCTATGGAGAACTCGTGCAAAGAAAGCGCCCTACAGGTAGACCACAGCTGCGATACAAGGACATCTGCAAGAGGGATCTGAAGGCCTTAGGAGTGGACCTCAACAGGTGGGAAACCCTGGCCTCTGAGCGGCCCACTTGGAGGCAGGCTGTGCAACATGGCCTTTCCCAGTTTGAAGAGACACTTGGCCAACAGTCTGAGGCAAAGAGGCAAAGAAGGAAGGCCCATAGCCAGGGAGACAGACCAGGGACAGACTGCACTTGCTCCTGGTGTGGAAGGGATTGTCACTCCCGGATTGGCCTTTTCAGCCACACTAGACGCTGTTCCAGAACCACCATTCAGAGCGCGATACCAGAGTCTTTCGAGACTTAAGGTTGCCAACTATTCTTATGTATTCTTATGTTCAGTAGCATAGCTAGAGGGGGTGCCAAGTGCTAAGTTTTGCATGGTGCCTCCCAAAGCCATGCAAGTGGCCCCTCCCCCTCCCTTTGGAGCCATTCTAGGCTACTAGAGCAGAATGTACGCATACACCTCTGAAGGAGAAGGGCCACTTGCATGGCTCCGCGAGGTGCCATGTAAAGCTTATGCTTAGTAAAGCTAGAGTACAGGGCTTTGGTAGTAGCCTTTGCTTTTTAAGCACCAAATTCTAGAGGTTTTATTTCTAAAAGGCATAGCTTTGCATCTGATAAAAAGTAACTGTAAGTTAAGCAGTTGCCAAGTGACAAGCTACCATCTTCCTGTCTTTACAACTAATCTTAAGCAACCCTTTGGGGTTCTCATTAGAAGCCAGAGTTCAGCAGGGGCAGTTAACTTTGTTGAGTATTTACACTTTCATCTTCACTGCAGTCCTTTCTTGCCTTGGAGGTGATAATTTGAGACCGTTTGAAGAAATTTCCTTTCAACACCACTTGGACGACCCAGAAGCGAACTGGGGAGGAAAAAAAAATGACCAGATGGTACATTGATTCCCAGAGGGAATGGCATATGGGATTGAGCATCAGATTTGAAATAATTAGTCTCCCAAAACATGCAGTTCCCAGTTCCCAAGAGTGTTGGCTCAGTGGTCTGTCATTCACAGGTAAGCACAATGAGTTTGTTCCATTAGCTGCAAAAAGGGATGTTGTAATGAACTGGGAGTCTAGGGAAAATAGTCAATCAACCTGGGTGAAAATGAAAGTTAATTGTCCAACAGTGGACTTTATTGTTAATGTGCTTTGTAACCCAGGTCCATTTAAGCCATTTCTGCCCAATGTTGCATATACGCAACGGGACCAAATGCGTACGCCTGTGGGCTGGGCAAAAATGGGTTAAGCTAATGTGGAGGAAGAGGGGCTGGATGCCCAGTGAGAGCAAGGTCGGGGCAGCTGAAAATGCAAAATGAGAGAGAGAGAGAGAGAGAGAGAGAGAGAGAGAGAGAGAGAAGAATGCAGATGAATAAAGGAGCCTTCCTTTCTGTTAGCTTTACTTATGTCAAGCCAGTAGAAAGACAAACAGTACTTGAGTCAACCAAGACCCACCTAATACTAAGGTTTATAGTGATCCATTTCCAGGTGGTTAATTACTCTACCTCTACCCCATGCCAATAGGATGGTTCAGGAAATGCAAATTTTTCTACGATGTCCCTTTCTGTCCCTAGTTACCCAGAAGAAGCTTGAATTTTAAAAATTATTGAACCACTTCCAGATGATGCCCAGGCTTTGTTAAGCCTCCAAGGGACGAGAATTCAAAGCTGGGAGGCAGCCACTATGGACACTCCTCTGCCCCTGCAGGCCTAATTTGATGCATGCCGTATGCTCCTGTGATCTACCCCAACTCCATAGATTTCTAGCACCTGTTCACTACCTTTGATGCCCTACTAAGGTTTGCCTTCCTACTCAGAACTAACCTTCCTCAGAACCAAAATTGAAACCATCCACACAGATATCTCTTCCAGCCCTCCTACTACAGCCCCCTCAACCCTATCCTCTGTCTAGCTGATGACCCTGTTATCTACATCCCACCATTCCATTTCTCCTCTTAATCCTAACCCCTCTTGATTCCAGGTGCATATACTTGAAGAGCAACCATCACAGTTATGTTTTCATCCCTCCTGTGATCCTATCAGTGAATCAGTCAAGGAGTCCTCATTTCTGAAGCAAAAGGATTTGTGCTCTCAGCATGCGTGGTTAACAGATAATGCCTGCTTTTGATGATTGTGAACAATTGTAAAAAGCCAGAGAAATAGGCACTGCCAATGAATGATCTGGTATATGGATATATGCAAGAGAGATAACCCGTCTTTCTTAAATAGTGTCCCTGCTGGAAAAGCCAAATTTGGAGATCATAAGAAGTGGCCAAAGGTCCATCCAGGACAGATCTTGTTTCTAAAAGTGGCCAGGCAGATGCTTCCATTAGATAATTGATTTTCTCTGTAAACTGCTTTGTGAACTTTTTGTTGAAAAGCGGTATATAAATACTGTTGTTGTTGTTGTTGTCTGGTCCAACAAGAAGCTGACAGAACAAGATCCAGGTCTATAGAGCTTGCGTCCTGAGTACACTTCTGTACTGCAGCGAGTCATGGACTCTTCGCTCACAACAGGAGAGGAAACTGAACACTTTCCACATGTGCTGCCTCCAACGCATTCTCGGCATCACCTGGCAGGACAAAGTTCCAAACAACGCAGTCCTGGAACGTGCTGGAATCCCTAGCATGTATGCACTGCTGAAACAGAGACGCCTGCGTAGGCTTGTTCATGTCGTGAGAATGGGTGATGGTCGGATCCCAAAGGATCTCCTCTATGGAGAACTCGTGCAAGGAAAGCGCCCTACAGGTAGACCACAGCTGCAATACAAGGACATCTGCAAGAGGGATCTGAAGGCCTTAGGAGTGGACCTCTACAAGTGGGAAACCCTGGCCTCAGAGTGGCCCGCTTGGAGGCAGGCTGTGCAGCATGGCCTTTCCCAGTTTGAAGAGACACTTGGCCAACAGTCTGAGGCTAAGAGGCAAAGAAGGAAGGCCCATAGCCAGGGAGACAGACCAGGGACAGACTGCACTTGCTCCCAGTGTGGAAGGGATTGTCACTCCCGAATTGGCCTTTTCAGCCACACTAGATGCTGTTCCAGAACCACCTTTCAGAGCGCGATACCGTAGTCTTTCGAGACTGAAGGTTGCCAACAGCTCTGTTGTTGTTGTTGTTGTTGTTCCAGGCATGGGTGGCATCAGGGCTTGATCAGGTTGAGTACTGGCTGAGGGCTCACACCCACCTGGCCAGGCTGATTTCTGATCCTCTGTACAGGTGGCAGTGAGAGACACCAGTGCGCCATCAGCGAGTGGGAGGCTTAACGGAGGATGCAGTGCAGGACCGCAGAGCTCCAGAAACTGGGTATAGACACTGATTTCAGGAATTCCACATGGAGGGCATGAATAATGCAATAATCCTTCCCTGTTGTTTGCATGCCCCCCCCCCTGCAAAAACTTGGAGGTTCTGTTTAGCTGTTATGGCTAAAAGCTATTGATATATGTGTCCTTCATGAATGTATCTAATCCCCCGTTTAAATCATAATCTAAGCCAGTGGCCATCACTGTGTCTTGTGGCAACAACTCCAAAAATGCATTATGCATGATATGAAAAAGCACTTTCTTTTTGTCCGTCCCCATGCAGCTGCTAATCCAATTTCATCGGACGGCCCAGAGTCCTTGTATTGTGAGAGTGAATGCTATCTGTCCACATTCTCCCCATCATGCATCATTATATATAGTCGCCCATTAATTATCTTTCCACCCAGTGAAAAAGTACCAAACATGTTAGCTTCCCCTTGTACGGAAGATGCCCCAATAAACAAAGATGATGGGTTGACTCTTAATGAGGAGAAACACCCCCACCCTTTTCCTTTAAAACAGGACACATGAGACTCAAGATAGACTGATATCGGACAGGCTACTCATCACGTCCTGTTACCCACTTCTGACAGCTTTCACCCAACAAGTCAACATCACTGCCTCGGAGAATGCTGGAGTAGGTGAAAACCGCATCATTTCGCCGTTCTCAAATGTGCATTTGAGCAGTATATAGAATGTAAAAAAACCAGGCAACCTGTTGCCCCGTCACAGCAGTCAACACACTCCCTCTAGCATGAAATCTGATTATTCTTATCTCATCGCAGCTAGTAAGCTAATTAGTTGGAGATTCATTAGTTAATGCTTGTAGGGAGCTTTGACAGAGCAGTTCAAGAGGCAGTTATCCTGATTGTTTTAAAATATATACATATGTAATTTCATCTGTAGTTAAGGTGGTATAACTAAGGTGGTATAACCCCCAACTAATGAACGTCAGGGGGCCATGGTATTTAGTTGCATGCTAGACTAGCTGAGAGCAGAAACGGCGGTAAATAAATAATGAACGGCATTAGCTGTTATAACAATGTCTAACCCTTTGGATAGAACCATCCATTACAATTGCCTCCTGGCCAGCAGATGACCTCCTTTGGGAGAGTTTCATAGTTTGTTTTCATTGCATTTTATTTGTTCGGCGCTTCCATTTTAACCCCAGAAAAATTGCTGTGCGACGGCGACAATGCCTTATCATTTTATAAGGTGGCATTACAACTCAATGGAACCTCTGGAGAGGACAGAAAACTTGTCAGCAGTCGCATTCAATGAATGAATGTGCTCTAGAATTCAGTATTCCTCTCTACAGTTAGAAAGGAAGCTATTTCTCTGAAATGTGGAGTTTTGACCTTACTGCATGGATATATATATATATATATATATATATATATATATATATATATATATATATATATATATATATATATATATATATATATATATATATATTTGCAGGAGACCAAGGTAATGTCCCCCAAAATGTCATTACTCTGTATGTCCAGCAGGAATTGTTAGCTAGTATGCTGCAGCTTTAATTATTCATTTTCCTCCAACAAATATTAACTTTTTATTGCAACCATTGCCAACCTTGCTACTTTTATTTCACCAAAGCAATGTGCTAGGCTCTATACAGGTCACTGTGATTATTTATGATGTACCTGGGAATGTGTGAGGTGCCTTTGCATCTCCTAAGAGTTCCTCAAGGCAGCTTATATTTGGGTAAAAACTCTTAACATTCTACACTAAATTGAAAGAAATTCTAAATTCTCTCTAAGGTGAGAACTGTGGGGCTTCAACTTGCCTGAAGGCCATATCTTTTCGCTTGGGGGCTGTTGCTCTCAGTGCGTATGGGGTCATTGTTAGGACTGAGCCTCAGAATCATGTTTTAGTGCCAGTGCTAAATGTACATTGATAAGGGAAAATGTACATTGATAAGGGAATCTATCAGGGGTGGCATCCAGAGAAGACCTTGGCTCATAATTGAAGGACCCACCTGGTAGGCCAAATCCTGAACCTCTCCTTCTGCTGGCAACGGCGGTGTGAGTTTCATTTGAATCTCTGTTGCTTCACTTGACACTCCTGTCTATAATGGGAGAATCCTACGGAGGCTTCTGTGTCATTGCAGGGCCCCCAGAGGTTGGGCTGGGGAATACACCCTACAGGTCTAGATTCCTGTGTGCTGGCTGGTGGCCCTGGCCTGGCCCTGGAAATGATCCAGCTACCCTTCATGATAACCCTGGTGCTATTATAAAAGTTGCTATTTCAAGGGTTTGAGACCCCAATTCAAAGGGGCTCACACCGGCCCAGAACCAGTGCCCAGTGTTGAAAATGTGCTGTAAGGCATGTCTGTGACAGTCTGTGCTGGTCTGATGTTAGAGTTGGCTCAGTGTGAGCTTGCACTGAGCCAATACGAGGTGGAGGATGGAGGACCACCTCCTGGTGCACCGGATGAAGGAGGGGTAAGCCTAGGCAGGGGAAAGGTGTTTTGCAGTGGGGGAGAGCAGGAGGAAGGTGTGGCAGGGGAAAAAGTGGGGTGGAAGGGGGCGGAGATGGCGATAGGCCTGCCCACCATATCTTGACCCCCCTCCCGGACCGGGAGACCTGACATGTGTCTCCTTGAATCTCAGTGGGTGCAGATCCAAGGAGACACACTGGAGCCACCAGGGGATTACACGGGGTAAAGGAGCATGAGCTCCCTTACCCCGAGTAGCTCTGGTGCTGCTTCCCAGCCCCATGGGGTGCAGCAGTAGTCATTTTGGCAGTGCCGCAGCCCTGGGTGCTGGGAAGCATTGGAGTGGGCTGTGAGTGTGTGCAGAAACTGGAACACTGGCCACTCTGTGGATACATTGGCCACCCTTGAATCCCCATGGGAATTTGGCCAGGGAAAGTTTGGAAAAGTAGATATTGTAAGAGAAACTGACCACTCTTTGAGTTACCGTCAGGGCACTGATAATTACATCACTCAGTGTTGCAGTTTTTGCAATATCAACAACTCCTTTCTTCCCTCCCCAGCTCTATATCTCCTGGAGAGAATCTGTCTTCAGAATCGTGGAGATGACCCCTTTGCAGTTGTTGGAAGCACAGGACCAAGTCTGTGTGCAGATGTCCTCGTTTAAATGAAATTCCAGCCATAACTTTTGACACGGACAGCAGCTTCATTTCCTTCCCTCAGCTATTTTTTTTTTAATGGACAAGTTTCTGCTCCATGTAGCAAAATTGTCATTTACAGGCACTGGTTCAACTTGAAGTAGTCAAGTATAAACTGGGCAATTTTTTCCCTATTTTCTGTCCAACAGCCTTTATCTCCAATGTGTTCACTAAGACCTAGTTCTCACTGAGGCAATAAGCCCATAGGGCTCGTATGCCAGAATGCTTCTCCAAAGGAAATATAAGCATTGCTGCACTGAGAAAACTAGCATGTTGGGAAGAAAAGGGGGAAGACCAGCAGAACCCTTCTCCCTGACACTCTACAAAAATATAATTTTTAACCATGCTGGTGTTCATGCCTTCTCAGTGGTGGCACCCCAATCCCTTCACTAGGAATATCTAGGAATATCTAGATATATCTAGGATCTAGGAATATCTAGGGAAGGAATTCCCTTCCCTAGGAATAGTCCCTTAAGAACTTCTCCCTTTCGTCAGGGCCTTAAGAATTTTTTGTTCAGGATGTCTTTTGATGGCTGCTGTGGTATCACTAGGGGTGTGTGGGTCACACCAGGAGTCACACACGGGGGGGGGGGGGGTTGGCATCACTACTGGCCAAAAATTTTTAAATTTTTGGTATTTTCAAATAATACCCTCACGTTATATATCAATCGATGTGTGATTTCATGCAGAATGCAAGGGAACAAACCACGTTGAAATATCTCTATTCTGTCAAATGTTATAGCCAAAATACCACTGGGGGGTGGGCAATGGTATATCATCACACCCACTGCCTGGGCCATTGCCCCACCCACTGCACGGGAGGAGGTCTATCAGTGACGTGCTGCCCTCCGGTACCGGGTGATGCAAACCCTAGTGATGCCACTGGATGGCTAGCATGATGGACTTGCATTTTAATTGAATTGTTTAATTTTATATGATCCACTGACTGTTTTTGTCTTGCTTTTATCACTTTAATTGTTTTTACTGTTTGTTTGTTTTTTAATTATTGTTGTATGGTATGTAAGGACTTTGAGTGCCCGCACAGGGAGAAAAGTTGGGTAGAAATTTGTTAAAGTAAAAAAAAATAAAAATAAAAAAGGAAGGAGGCATGGGAAAAACCCAACTTTTATCTCAGTTCCTAAGTTAAGATTGGAAGAAGTAGTGGTGAGCTAGAGGGATGGGATGCTGCTAATACAGAGCAAAATATTTTAAAGCACACCTGTATCCAATGTGGTAGGGAACTCTTTCAGAGGTTTTGCACTTGTGGAGACTGTGACTTGACCCACCAACTTATTGAAGTTGCATCAGGTAAAAAAAAAACAAACAGCTTACTGGTTTACAACACCCTGATAATGATTGGAATTTTGAACAGTTACCTACCAGGGTTAGGTCATTTGTAATGCCTAATCCACTCACTAGAAGTTTGATGGGGGTTCCTGGTTTGGTGAATTAATGTGTGTGCTGGGGGTGAATGGAATTGGAGTGGTCCCTTCCTGGCTGAAAATCAAGAGGAGCGGTCTCAACAGAGGTAGCCAAAAGGAAAATGTACACACAGGAAGTGGAAGTTTTGCAATGCAGTGCAACAGGAATTTTCAATGGAAAGCAACCTGCGTTAACATCACTCCCCGCTCCCCCAAAGCTTGTGACATAAATGAGGTGGCACCTTGTAAACAGAACCCACGATAGAGGTTTATGAGCTTGACTGGAGTTTCAGGAAAAACCAGGTCCATGGTTCATATTATTGTCCATGTTCAGAATGTTATTCAGAAAAGAGGGTCCAAAATGCATCCTGGGGTAACATTATGCACACCAAATGATAGGAAACCTAAAAATGATATAATGAAGGAGACAGGACCTATCAATATCCAGTAAGAATATAACTTAAGAATGTTGGAAAGAAAGAGAGAAAAATGGATGAAGGATCTAAGAAAAGAGAATTGCATTTGTTTAGCATATACCCATCTTCTAATTATGTTTTAAAAGTGTTTCAGTGAATTATGTTAAAATTAGGTGTCGTGCAGTTGGGTAAATTTGTGAAGGTGTATAGAATATTTTTTTCAAGAATAAATTAAAGGGGAGTAAGTTATTTCGGTGAGCAAAATTACATGAAAAGGAAGTAATTGCACATAGTCTTCAGGAGCACAATATGAATGTGTTAAATACAGTTTTTTGGAAAGTACAATTTTTTAAAAAACTCTATTGTTTTCCAAAAGACTATTCAAATAAAAGAAACAGGAATTCTCCATGGTGCTTAGATGTTGCCATCAGCGTAAGCTGTGATTGTCTTGTGAATCTAGCTAGTTACTTTTCCCCCCACAAAGTGACAATTTTTCCAATTGCGGTTTATAGTGGTTTCTGTGAAAATGGCTTGTTGAAAGTGGAGTTAAAATCAGTATGAGAAAAGTTCTACCTTGAATTTGCTTGCAAAGACTCCAATTCACACTCTTAATTAAAATTTTAAAAAAATTACATCATTTCCAGTAATTGAGCATTGTTGCATTTAAAGGTGGTGGTGGGGGGGAATATAGAACTTTGCAAACAAATACTTGATGTTTTTACTTGATGTAAGGCAGAGCATTATCCAGCTATAGCTAAGCACTTTCAAGTGCCATCAAACACACGAAGCTATCTTACATTGAGCTGGATCCTTGTCTATATAGCGCAATATCCCCTGTTTGACAGGAGAGTGGCAGGAGGTCTCCAGGGTTCCAAATGTGAGTTTTTTCTGGTTTTACCCTGGAAATGTTCGAGATCAAACCTGGGTTCTCCTGAAGAGTTGAATAATTTCAGACCAGATGCCCAGGCAGTTCTTGATCAGCAGCATTAACAGGACAAGGCAAAGCCCAAATGCCAGGGGATTTTCCATTGAAATCCATGGCAACAGCCTGAGTAAGTGGACCACCCTGGGATGGCCACACATCCATAACCCCAACCCAACCCAACCCATTAAACCATTTCAGGGAGTGCAAGTTTGATATGCATTTGTACATTTTTGCTTCAGAGGAAGGGAACATCTGGATAGAACTCATCTCTTCCTTTCTGTGTATGGACAAGTAGGCTCTGAACAATTGAAGGATACCATCAAACACCAAATAGTCATATTATCTAAAAAAAAAAACAGTTGACCAAACAGAATTTTCATGCTAGATTCTGAAATCTCTCAGAAATCATAAATCTGCAAAGACTGAGCAACCTGTTGTTCAGGGTTTTAAGGTTGATGCCATTTCCTCTCTGACTTTAGGAGTAAGAGATATTTCTTACTGAGGAGTGGGCAATCAAACCTTGGAATACTAGATACATGCTCACAGCCCATTGTCTCCATCCTGAAGACAACACTGCCAGTGCAATCCAGTGTATGTCTACTTGAGTTCAATGGGCCCAATCCCAGGTGAGAGTGTACAGGATTGTCACCTTAAGGCCCAGTTCTATTTGCATGTTGCAACAATATCACATGGACGTGTCTGTCATTTCCTAAGCCCAGCTGCGCATGGCATTAACATCCTGGTGTGTGTTCCAGGAGGGATTTTTACTGGTGTATGTGAAGATATGCCAGCATATCTCAGTTATAGAGTACAATTATTGGGCCTTCAGTCTCTGTATGTTTCTGGCCTGAAACAGTGTTGAGAATTCCCTAGTTTTTCACATCCTCTTAATTGTGGCTTGTAATTAAATCATGACCTTGTTACTGGTGAAGTTAGAAGCTGAAATGTTTAATACTAAAGTTTTAAATATTCTCTGCTTCTCTCTCTCCCACTGTGTGTGTGTGAGAGAGAATATAACTGGCCATGAATGGATAATCTGATCATCTTTGAAAGATTGCAGTGTCCTGCCAAAAACTCAAAATGAACTTGCTGACGATGTAGTCTCAAAAACTGACATCCCTGGCAGACCTGACCATCACCTTGCTGACTTGACATTATGAACAGCAGAAGAAGATGTTTCTTAAATATGAGGTCTGGTGCCTATACATATTGCTGGTGGTCATGATAAGGTCATTTTGAAATAATCAGGACCTGTGACAGAATCACCACCATTCTTAGGGAAATGATCAACTACAGTGAACTTTTTCCAAACAGTGCTGGCAGCCAGTTTGTGGGGGTCCAAGGGGAATGTCTTGCATTGCTTTCCCATGACACCCCTACCCACAATGGTGCACTGGGCACTACCACTGCTACTAGCCCTCTCAGGTGGACTTTTAAGGCAGTGCCTGACTTGTGTGAATGCAACACCACCTGACAAGACATCAGGTTCTGTCGGGGTTGCCTACTGAAATGTGTGGCAGTAGATGGATAAGTCTGCTTACACACAGCCTCAGTTAACAACTCTGGACAAGTTTACACAACTTGGGACCCTTCAAGTCAATTCATCCTACCAACCATGAATTGTGACCTGCCAGATATTTGCAGTCATAAGAGCATAAGAAGGGCCTTGCTGGATCAGGCCAAAGGCCCATCGAGTCTAGCTTCTTGTATCTCACAGTGACCCACCAGATGCCCCAGGGAGCACATAGGACAACAGGAGACCTGAGAGAGTCCTCGTCCCTAGTCTGTGCAGTCCTGGGCACACTGCAAAATAAGTTGGGTATGTAGATTTGGGCAGTCTCTCCATTACAATGTCATGCCCTGGTCTGCTAGAGGCAAGCGTCCTGGCTAGCGGGGTACTCAAACCCTTGTAGGGCTTGGCCGGTTCAGGGTGGGGTCACCTTTGTGGTTCCCCTCCTGGGGCTGGTCAAGCAGAATAGAGCCTCAGACTGACACTGGGGGAGGGGGGTCACATCACTTCTTGTTGTTCTTCCTCCTCCTCCTCCTCAGTGTTGGATTAGAGCTTCCAGCTCTCAGGTGATATCTCCCTTCTGCCAGCACACCGCTCTCCCTTGTTATCACAGGCCCTCTCCATTTTGAGGAAGTCTGACTGCCCCACCCTGCTCCACCCTTTCCTCCCTGGCAGGCTCAAGAGGGGGTAGGGTCTACAGCCCATCCTCCCGTTCCTTAGTAACTCTAGAGGCCCTGTGTCTGCTTCCAGTCTCTTCCTGGGGCCCCAGCCCTGTTACCAAATCACCCCCTGGGCCAACCTGCTGCACCCCCTCCCCCCTTGGGTCTGTCTGGAGTGGCATGTTGGGGGGGGGGTGGCTGGGTCCAACCCTGACAACAATTTGGAATGAGGTCTTCCTTTCCAAAAGTTCTCTGGACATGTGGAAAGAACTGACTCATTACAAATGTTGTCTTTGCTGTTTCCAGCCATCCCTGCAGCCATTTTACCTGCATCTTTTGAGCCCCACCCCTCTAAAACTCACATTGAGCAGAAGTGATTGGGGGGGGGAGGGTCATGCCCCCTGATAACAGAAAAGCAGGTGATTGGGAAGACTGTGTGCAGAAAGCTCCAGAAGGAAACCTCCAGATCCAGCAATGTCTTCACTGGGACAGGACAGCCCTGCCCCTCCTCTGACTTGGAAGACTTCTCCGCTGGACTCCTGCTACAGGCAGGGGGTTGGACTAGATGACCTTGTAGGTCCCTTCCATGATTCTATCTGCTGTGCTAGAACTTTCTCCACTAGGGCCAGCACCTGAGAACTCAGCCACAGCTGCTTTCAGCACCAACAGTTTCTTCAGAGGGGGTGCAGTGCTAACACCAACCTGGAAGCAGGGCTACCTGAACCCTCACTTGGTTCCAATCATGGTAGAATTACCAGCCTCATTTGCCGCACTTGCAGCTGCCCTGAATCTACATACTGGTGCGCTTCGCTGTCCATGGTCCTGTTCCCCTGGCCTTTACTTCCATTGCCTACCTCTGCAGGTCTTTGGCACGACCCCACAGCAGTGGCGTAGCTAGAGGGGGGGGGTGCAAAGCACTAAGTTTTGCAGGGAGCCTCAGCAAGGCGTGCAAGGGGCCCCTCCCCTTCGGGAAGCAAAACGGAGGCGATCGCCTGGCTCCGAGGGGGAGGGGCCCCTTGCACCCTGCAGTGAGGCTCCCTGCAAAACTTAGTGCTTTGCACCCCTCTCTAGCTACGCCACTGCCCCACAGTCCACAAGCCTGTCTGCCATGAAGCCTCGATATGCATACATTAAACCTCAGCATGTTCTTCCTCTGCCTTCATTTCCCTTCCTCCATTATCTCCCTTGTGTCAATAGCTGATTGTATGCCTCTTGGGGCAAAGACCTGACCTCTCTTAGGACAGTGCTATGTGTCCCGGGCTGGCACAATTTAAATCGTCCCCATCAGTGGCTGCCCCATTGTCTTTTTTCAGGACTGCACCCACATGGGCCCCTTTTTTTTCTCCCTTAAAGAGCTCTCACTGCCCCAAGAAAAGCCACTCGACAGGGCCAGGCAGTGGCAGCCTAGTAGGCAGCCTAGCCCACCCCCAAGGGCGAGGCGTGCGCTGCGCAGAGAGGATCCATTGAGAAAAGTGGCTTCGGTGGCATAGCCAGAGGGGGGCAAAGCGCTAGGTTTTGCAGGGAGCCTCACCCAGGCGTGCAAGCGGCTTCTGCCCTTCGGAGCCATTCTGGGAGGGGGATTCCGAAGGGGAGGTGCCTCTTGCGCGCCTGGCTGAGACTCCCTACCAAGACTTAGTGCTTTGCCCCCCCTCTGGCTACGCCACTGAGTGCCTTCCCCCGCTCAGCCTACAGAGGGCATCCCTGTTCATTCATACGGAGGCTCCGCGAATCCAGCTGCTGGCTGCCTGATTCAGCCCCCCACCCCTCCCCTTCGCTGCTCTGCCTCTCGGTGCCCGATCCAGTCTCCACGTTTTCCCTGCCAGCCCTCCTCTCCTCCGGATCAATGGACGGGGCTGCTCCAACTCTCGCCTCGCATCCTGCTGGCGGACGGCGGCAGCAGTAACAAGTGAGAGCTCCGCAGCCTGTCTGCCTGCCTCCCCCCCACCAGGAACATCTGCCAAGCAAGAAAGGAGCGAGAGGGGGGCGAGTCCCTCCAGCCGGTGCCTCCTCCCTGGGCTCGCCTGCCTGGTGATTCCCTTCGACTCCCCACTCCTGCAGACATGGAGCAGTCCCCCTTCGCTTGATGCGCCCTTCCCCTGGATCTGGGCTTATGGATGGTCTGGAGGCGCAGGGAACCCCCATCCCCTCCTCTCCTCCTTCGCCTTGAGTTACTTTCCTGCCTCTGGGACTGAATGTAACTTTTTGGGGGCCCCTACCCCTCCAACCCACCCACCCACCCACCCACCTTGCCAGTGGGGGAGAACTAAGGGAATCACCCAGCCCCCTCTCCCTCCCCAGCACCCCCCGCCCCACAACACAAGGGAGAAGACCAGAGTGGACCTGCAGGATTGTTTGCTCCTGATCCGGACCCAGATCTCCCTAGGTGTGTGTTGAAATATGGAGAATAGCCTTGGATGTGTTGGGGTACCAAAGGTGGCTTTTCTACTCTTCGGGATCTCGCTCATTGCTGGGGATTTTCAAGTCACTGGTAAGTCATTTGGGTTTCTCTTTTCTCCACTGCTGCTTTTTTTTTTTTTTTTTTTTAAATTTCCTTGGATGAAGTGGGATGAGATGATGCTACAGCTGGGTTGCTTTTCTCCCTGCCTGCACGTTGTCTTTCCCATTGCAGGAGAGAGGATGAGTTGGTATGAGCTCTACAAGGGACTTGGTAGAGAGCTGGCCATTAAAAAAAACAAAACCCATTAGGAAGCTTCTTTCTTGCAGTCTTTGCAAAGGAGAGTTCAACCAAGAGGAAGGCAGCCTATAGTAAAAGGGGAATCTAGCAGAAGGTGATTGATAGGGTGGCATGATTCTTTTCTGCTGCTGGTTTTCTCCTGGAGCTTCAGAGACCTGGAACTGGAGAGAAGACATGAGATTAGTGTGGCTCCTCTCTTTATGGTGTTGAATATTATGTCTGGATATTATTATATTGGAGGCTGTGGGTTCAAACATGGGAATGTCTCAATGCATGCAGCATGGCTCCAAACTCTCTTTGATTGATATTCTTGGGGGTGCGCCTCTCTCTGTGCACTTGGCAGACGCATTTTTCTAATTAAAAATGGCAAAGCCAGTGTTGTATTGAATTGGAAAAGCAAAGGAGAGGGATGGCAATTGGTACAGCGATGTTCAGTGTTTTTGCCCAAGGCGGCAAAGAGCCAGGAAGAAAAGAGATGGAGAAACAAACAAAAAAAAAATTGAAATGAAATGAAATGTAATGGGAGATTTTCTAGGAAGTGTTAACAGGAAAGGTCATTTGTAGGGAGAGAGACCTGAAGACGGGGTGTGGGAGAGGCAGGCTGAACTGGGGTCCTCTGACGGTCCTTCGCTTTGGCTTCGATGATCAACAGTAGCATTTCGTGAACTGCCATCTCACAATGAGTCTACAAAATCCTCCCAACCCTAGTAATGTCATATAAGCAAGCCATTGATGAACAATGCATGCTAATTTTCTCTCCCGTCCCCCCTTCCTCCCGCAACCCACACTGTCTCGTACACAGAACAGAAGCAGGCTTGGAAATGTGTGAAAATCCAGCATTTGAACCTACATGGAATAAAAAGTTTACCCTGGTTGTGCATAATTCCATTGCGTGCACATACAAATATTTAAATCTCTTTGAAGCACCCCACTGAATGTGCAGTTCTGTTGATTGTCAAAGACTAACAGGTGAAGATGCTCTGAAATACTGTGGATGCTGTTTTCTTTTGGTACATGCATTATGTACTCAGAGTGGGATTTGAGCAATCAGAATGGGATAATGAATAGGTGTCTCTCTTGAATTTCCAGCCTAAAGGATGGTGGATGGGGTTGTGTCAGTGATCTTCCTCCTCTAAAGGTGATTGACTAGGAAGAGTCTTTGTGGAGGGCAAAATGGGTGTGTGTGTGTGTGTGTGAAAGGCATTGGAAAAAAATTTTATGGGATGAGCAGAAGGTGTAACACGCTATACATCAAACAGTGGTGCTTGCGAGTCAAAAGGGAAGTCATTACAGGTAGTTGCTGCCTTAGATGTGGCTTCTGGTGATGTTGATGTGTTTTGTCCTTTGCCTCGGATTAATTGGGGTTGTATATTTTGCTTCTTGCCTCTGATTGCAAGGGCTTTGTGGCTTTCAGTCACCTTTGTGGCTCCTCACTTTTGGGCAGGGTTGGCCCCAAGTGCCTTGATTGCTGCAAGAATTTTTGCAAGTCAGAATTGGACAAAGTTTTGCTTCCCCGGCATGTCACCTGTAGGCAAATGTTGCAAAAGCTTGTTGTTTTATGCCTGGCTTTTGGTGCCATTTGAGTGGCTTTTGCCTTTGGCCTCGGCCTATTCATCCGCTGAATGTCTCCCCCCTCCTCTCTTTCAATAGCTATTTTCTCTCTTCAGTCATCCTAGTGGGGGACTGATGAGGAAAAAAGCAGGATTTTGCTCCATAAAAGGGCCAGTAGGAGGTGCCCTTCATAAGGCCAAGTAGCCAGTTTGCCGTTTGGCGAAATTCCCATTCAGCAGGGCATTTAAAGACTTTGTTGAGGGGTAACAAAGGGTTTACAGAGCTGCGGCACAAGGTAGCTTTGTCCTTTTTCGCTTTCTAACAAAAGCACAAAGCTGCTTTGGAGATGTAAGAATTTTATGTGTGGGGCTGTGTGTGTTTAAAAAAAAAAACTTACTTTCCTAATAATGAGCATAGATCAACATCAACATATATAACAAAAAAAATAAATGTTATTTTGTGCTGTGGCATAGTCCCTTTTCTCCATTTCCATTTTCTCCAAGTGTTAAAATGTTGTTTCCTTGCACAATCCAAAGTAACAAGCCAGCACAGATGAGGGCTTATTCATTTCTTCTACCGAACAGCATCTCTCTGTGTGCATGTGTGTATTTATGTAGAAGGCATGCACAAGCCTGAATGTGAATGGGTGTGCTCTGCTCTGCAGTTCAGAAAGCCGTTGATAAAGGCACGATCCGTTAAAGATCAGATCCAAGCTGATACGGGTGGCACTTAATCCTTCCGTGTAATCGTGTGTGCGGCAGAGTGCTGTTTTTGGATTCAGATGGAAGTAACTCTTAAGGACTCTTTTGTCTGAAGTGGAGGAAAAATGTGCAAGCCAACCTTTCCACCCCACCCCTTCTTCTTCCAGCTGCACTCCATACCAGAATGAGGGAAGTCAGGGAGCGGGACAAATCAGCTTGTCAGAACCTCCTAGTGTCTGGGCAGGATAGCAATCATATTCTCGGCAAGTGGTGCAGTATAAATCAACAGTGACCTGTCACAGCATCCATTTCACATGCAACAGAGTTGCCCTCTGTACTACGGAATTGCATGAGCTGCCACACCGGTTCTGTGGTTAGCCTTGGAGCATCTAGTGAAATAGTCTGTAAAGTTGGAACTTGTGATACTCAGAGTACAGCTGTTAACATGATGCCAATATGAAAAGCCAAGACACTGCAAAGGGTACAGCTACACTGTTTGACTTGGGCTTGGGTGCAAATCCACGGTCAGCCATAGGTTCATTGATTGACATTGACTGCATGCATGTGAGGGGGTCGTCATCTGTCAGTCACAAACCTTGGTCTGTAAAATGAGAATGCAAAGAACCAGGAGAATTTCATGGTATCATTGCAAGGAAGAAGACTGCCAAATGCACCTTTAAGGTACAACCACAATGATGTGCAGTCTCTGTTGAAATCTGTGATCCTACTTCAAGATGACCCTTGAATATGCTGTAACCTAAAGCATAATGCGCAAGTGATACACCTGCAAACTTTCAGTCCTATTTTACTATTGCATGGAGAGTTCTTTTAAAACTGAACTCAGCACGTGGGTGGAGCAGCTACAGGTGTAGACCTTCTCTTAGGATGGTTCTTTTAGTCCAATGGAATTGCTCACCATCAAAATCTAACCATTTTATTTGTTAGTATTCAACCCTTATTTGCTTTCTGATAGCAGGAGCTGCCTGTAAGGGACTATGAGCTCCAACCCTAACTTTCATGCACTGTGTTTTGGACTAAGTCAAAGCAGAGCTATGAAGAAAGCTGTCCTGTTCAAAACCAGTCATTCCAGGTAGCAGAGGTCACAGAAGCCTTGACTGGAAGTTGTCAGGCTTCTGCCTAAATGAGGTCTGCAGCTCATGATGGGAAGGGGGGACCACTGATGGCTAATTCACACATGCATGCACATCACTCGATATCTCATCACTTGACAGCTTTTCGCTCGATAACTTTCAGCTGTGTGAATTGCTTCCATTGTGCTTGAGGAGGTGTCAGGTGTGAAAGTTCTGTTTGTGTTGCTGGATCCTCGATGGCTGTTTTCACAAATTATCACTTTATTGCCGCAGGCATGAAGCAATGAATGTACATGTATGAACTCAGTGATGTTGCTACAGGAGAGTGGGAAAGGGAATCCATACATGATGACCAGAGTACTGTTGATTCTGTAATATCTATTCAGCCCAATCGAAGGATCAGGACACTTTTCTGAAGTTGTCAGCTATTCACTGGAGTTGGTGCAATGAGGATGATGATGGCCCCATCCCACCTTTTTGCCTTCCAATATTATACGAGTTTTCTCTATACTCTGATGTCTAGTGCTCTGGGACAATCTCATCAAGCTTTGTGAACAGACTTGTCTACTCAATGCTTCTTTAGTGGTATTATGTTGGGGGGGGGGGAAATCATTGTTCATGATGCCAATGAACTTCCTGAATGACTCTCCATTTATCTATCAAGACTATCATTCCCTCTTATGTTTGACCTTAGTCTTTAGGCCACCCTGGAAACAGGATGAGCCTGAACCCCACCCTTCTAGTGCTTCTCCCTTCTCAATTGCCCTGCCATCGAAGCATCATTACGGAAGGGAGCAGCAGCAAAGATACATCCAGGAGCTGCTTGTTCCAAACATTCTACCTGTCCAACAAAGGCTGGCTCTGTTTCTTTTGACAATGTTGAACTGTTTTTCTTCTAGCCAAAACTGTTGCACAGCAAATAAGTATAAAGGCAAGAGGGATCTTGCCATTGCCTGCAGTGATTATTGTACAGATTTATGACAGCTGTTTTGCCGGACTGGTTTTGAGCCTGTGAGATGTGGAGCTGTTCCATGGTTTCATAATCAGCTGTTTATAGGGAATATCCTAAAGCTCAGTCAGATCAACTCTCTCAGACCAAGGCATTTTCTTATGCTGAGGTCACCGAAGTTCTAGGTGTAGGACTATATAAACATAGGACTGACTGCCCAATTCTATTGGGCTGCCCCACTGGTAGAATACATGTTCTGCCAGTGCTAGTGCTGCAAATCAGTTGTAAAACACACCCAAGCAGTGCGCCAAGTAAGAGCACTGGAAGGAAGACCAGAGCCTTCCTGCCACTCGCATAGCTAGAGGAGTGGAAAGCACTAAGTTTTGCAGGGAGCCTCACTATGGCGCTGGAGCCATACTGGGAGCTGGGAGCAAATGGTTGGCAACCTTCAGTCTCGAAAGACTATGGTATAAGCCTACAGCACCCAGTATTCCCAGGCGGTCTCCCATCCAAGTACTAACCAGGCCTGATTCTGCTTAGCTTCTGAGTTCAGATGAGATTGGGCATGTGCAGGGTAACAGTTGCTGCGGGAGCAAAATGGAAATGTCTATCTCCGTTTTTCTCCTACCGCCTGGAATGGCTCTGAAGGGGAGGGGGAGGGGCCGCTTGCATGCCTCAGTGAGGCTCCCTGCAAAATTTAGTGCTTTGCCCCCCCCTCTAGCTACTCCACTGTTTCCCACATGTGTTGCTGGACCATTGGCCATCCACTGGAGCGGGGAAGCAGGAGGGTGTGGGGAGAGTTGAAATGGGGCTGGGTGAGGATGAAACTGCACAGTGAGGGTAGGATGTGGGAAAGGGTTGATTAAGTGGTGATAATAATAATAATAATAATAATAATAATAATAATAATACAGGTATTTATATACCACCTTTCTTGGTTGTCAGATTTCTCCTCAGACTTTAATTCAAGGCTGTTTACATAGGTAGGCAATACTAAATCCCAATAGGGATTTTTACAATTGAAGAAGGTCCTGTCTTTCAAGAACCACAACATTTCAGATGGATCTTTAATGATCTGGTATCACATTCTGGCCTCCATTTTCCTCCCACACAGGCTGACAGCGGCCAAAGAGCAGGTGGAATAACTTGGCTCGGCTTGTCAGCTGCTTCAAGGTCTCGCTGTTCACGGTGCCGGTGGCCTTGAACTGGCGACCTTCAGATGTTATCATCAGGCAAACGGAGGCTCTACCCTCTAGACCAGACCTCTTGACCAGACACATGCCAGATCCTATCTTTTCTGGCAGCAGCCTCCCCACACCCTTTCTCTCCTTGGATTTGCACTTGTGAAATAGTGAAAATACTAGCACAGGTGTGAGCAGACCCATTGTGGAGAGGGACGCTTACAAAGAGATAAGGGAACTTCAACCCCCTTTCCCCTCTGAAGCCTTCTTCTCTGCTCCCCCACTGGATACAACCTGCTCCTTTTTTTGGCATGGCTGCACTGGGAGGGGGGAGGAGGATTGAATAGGGCTGTTGGATTAAAGATGTCACTGTTTTACATGAAAAGGTTTTGTTAGTATCAAATCATTTCCTTTGATAACGATTATTCAGTCATTGCTTAGAAAAGCATTCACCAGTTCAAGAACTCAGAATTAGCTTTGCTCTCAGTGATATCAGCACATAGTCAAATCTGCCATGTAACATAGCATTATGATGTCACCATGTTCACAACATGATCACTGATTGGCTGGGATCATTCACAGTACCTAAGAAGAAGTGCATGGGAGAGAAAGAAGTCCTAACAAAAACCATCCACAAAAGAGCACTGATGGAGCAACTGGGGAAACAATGATAACAATGGGATTGATGAAAAAAATATTACCACAAAAGGTGTAGGGTGTTTTTTTTTTTTTGGGGGGGGGGGCAATTTCTATCCTGCAACAGCTTATTTGTGCTTCCAAATGCAAACACAGTACAGCACAGTTTTAATGAAAAAGAAAACAACTTTGTATGATCAAGATCCACACAACACACAACTTTTTGTCTGTTGCACTGTCTCTTACCACCCTTTGTGCCTGGCACCCACATATCTCGATCCCTGCCAGCTGCTGGGCCTACTGCATCCTTCATTTCCCATTCCCCCTCTGCTGTATGCAGCTACCCAAGGAGAAAGGGATGCATCCCAGTTGGGTTCTTGCTAGGCATGCCCCCTTCCTTATTAACTTCTGTTCGCTTTCTTGAACAGCCCTGAGCAGAACTTTAAATATTCAAGAGCTTTGTGGAGCTGCCAAGCCACAGTTGCCCTCAACCTCTTTTAGAAATTCACTAGATAACCAAATAGGTTCTTAGGGGTGAAAGCTGGCAGTGCCGTTTCAGATTTACTTTTGCAAATCATTGCTCGTGAGAGTTAATTACGCATATAAGTGTAACATGGAGATGGATGGCACACCAGTAACCTGGATGAGGATTTCTGCACCCCCATGTGGGTTACCTATGGAAGCTCCTGCTTAGGGTTGGCCCTACCATTAAAGTTTCAGCCATCATTAGGGAGCAGTAAATTGTCAGTTGGTCAATGTACTACATTTGTTACCGTTGTGGGGGACACCATTTTGACATTCTGCGGCATCATCTGGCAGGACAAAGTTCCAAACAACACAGTCCTGGAACGTGCTGGAATCCCTAGCATGTATTCACTGCTGAAACAGAGACGCCTGCGTTGGCTTGGTCATGTCGTGAGAATGGATGATGGCCGGATCCCAAAGGATCTCCTCTATGGAGAACTCGTGCAAGGAAAGCGCCCTACAGGTAGACCACAGCTGCGATACAAGGACATCTGCAAGAGGGATCTGAAGGCCTTAGGGATAGACCTCAACAAGTGGGAAACCCTGGCCTCTGAGCGGCCCGCTTGGAGGCAGGCTGTGCAGCATGGCCTTTCCCAGTTTGAAGAGACACTTTGCCAACAGTCTGAGGCTAAGAGGCAAAGAAGGAAGGCCCATAGCCAGGGAGACAGACCAGGGACAGACTGCACTTGCTCCCGGTGTGGAAGGGATTGTCACTCCCGGATTGGCCTTTTCAGTCACACTAGACGCTGTGCCAGAACCACCTTTCAGAGCGCGATACCATAGTCTTTCGAGACTGAAGGTTGCCAATACATACATACTTGAGCTAGAACGTTTGGCCCATCTCTGCTGTTGCTCCATCCTCTGTGAGGATTCTTGCTTGCTGAAATGAACCATGGGACAACCTTAGGACAGTCACCCTCTCTCAGTCTAATCTATCTCACAGGGTTGTTGTGAGGGTGAAAGGCGAAGGGAAACCAAGTATGCTATTCTCAGCTCCTGGGACAAAGGGAGTGATACAAACATATATGAATATATGGCCCTACCTTACACTGAGTCAAGCCCTTGGTCCCTCTAGGTCAGCATTGTCTTTAATGACTGGCAGTGTCTCATCACAGTTGCAGACAGGGGTTTTCCCCAGCTCTACTGGAGATGTCAAGGACCTTCTCCATGTAGAGCATGTGCTCTACCACTGAACCACTCACTGTCAGATGGATGGGAGTGGCAGCAAAATAAGGTTATCATGTGGTCTTAAGTGCTCCTTGAGGGCCATTATGAGATACAGGAAGCTGGACTACATAGGCCCTTGGCCTGATCCTTGTTCTTAGGTTAAACACATCCCTATCACTTAACTAATGAGTAAACAAGTGAATTCTTAACCCATGTTTATGTAAATAGGCTTTGTGAGTAGTTTTATGGTAAGCCAGCAGATAGGATATATGCACAACCCTCTGTTCCCAGATTTGGGGTGTGCATAAATGTATGCGGTGGTATCGCTAGGGAGGTGCAGGGGAAGCCCACTTCACCAGGTGATGTGCGTGAGAGTGTGTGTGACACCATTACTGGTCAAACTTTCTAAAATCATGATATACCATCATGTTATATATCATTCAATGTGTAATTTAATGCAGAATGCAATTAACTGAACTGCATTGAAATAACTATTCTTTCAGAAGTACTAGCCAAAAAATCATTGGGGTGGAGCAATGGTGCATCACCACGCCAACCATCCAGAGCATTGTCCCGCTCACTGCATGGGAGGAGGTCTGTCATAGGAGTGATGTGCTGGTCTCCTCCTGCACCAGGTGACACAAACCCTTGTGGCACCACTGCATGTATGCATCTATGTTTGCCATGCAAGATGCACTCCATGACTCAATTTGCAGACTTGTCTGTTCATTCTACTATATGGTATCTTTGCTTCCTTACAGCTCAGTCCTAAGCATATCTACTTAGAAGTAAGTCCCATTCAGTTCAATGGGACTTCCTTCTAGGTAAGTGTATATAAGATTGCAGTGCTAATATGGATGCTTTCTACAGTGACATATGACCCAGATCTCCTTCTTTTTTCCTTTTTTGAAGAGGATAATTGGACTATCATAGACTCTGCTGATGATAAGTCATCTTCAATAAAATGCTCTTTACTTGATGATCTTTCAGAATCATTCCACCAAGCAACTACTTTACATTTATGTGAGTGCACTTTAGCAATCTTGGGAGTCTCTTGATGATTGGACTTGAAGCAGATGATACCTGAGGAGTGTGGGAGATGGGCTGTGATGGGTGCTCTCAGGAGCTGACTGGGGCCAAGAGCTGGAGGAAGTGGGGGCAGGGGTTGGATGCAGTGGAAGGCTGGAGCCTGAATGCAGCAGGCTGAAAGTCCTGCTCCATTGACTAGGTCAGGGTGTCAAACATGACGCCTGTGGGCTGAATGCAGCCCTCAGAAACTATTTATCCCACACCTCCCAGTGTAATAATTGGACCTGTGTGGTCTCAGGTAGAGACCTAGCACAGTGTACTTTGGGCTCCCTCATATCTTGGAAGTATGAACAAGATTTGCACATTTTCCCTTCTGATTTGTAGCTAATGAATTTTTATGTGTGAACGAAGTGCTTATTTCTGGCCATCATCAGCTTAATGATGTCACTTTCTATTTGATTGCATCACTTCTGACTTCAGCAGGCACCATGAATGCTTACTCCGGCCCTCTGCATGAAGCAAGTTTGACACGCCTGGACTAGGTGATCAGCCTAGGGCATAAGAATTTCTATCAGCCATAAATCCAACTCTGAGCATATTCTGTAGTAACTGCAGGAACTGGTGCCGCACACTCAGGTTCTATTCTGTGCCCGAAGAGAGCTCTGGAAACTGAGCACCTACACTCCCAGTCAGTGCGCTGTGCTAGGTGTCTGCCTTAGACCACATGGGTTCAGGGTCAACCACAGAGACCTTGACAACTGCTTTCCGTGCCACTCTGACAAAATGCGTAGCAAGTGATCTTTGTGGAAGGCACCCAATGTGGTTACCCACCATGACCATGTACAATCAGTGCTGATGCAAGAAATCATGACAACCATTGCCTGCTCACTTCCTATGGATGTTTACTAGAGCAGCATGAGAAAACACCATCCTGAAAGTGGCTCTTGAGTTGTCCCGTTTTTGTAAGAATGGATCTCACTAGGGAGAAAGGAAAGTGACAATATTACTTTTTTTTTTCTCTCTGTGGCTATTTCATATGCATTATAAAAAAAAAAAAAGCATTGCACATGATTTTACAAACTGTGCTTCGAGCGGAAAGAAGAAGTTGTAAGGATCATTAACAAAGTGAGTGCATATGGCTGAACCTAATGAAATTGTTTTTCCAGTGCTGGTACTTGTTTGGTATTAAATGCTTGCATGAGTTCTCGTATTCTTTTAAAAAAGATTATTATTATTAAAAACATAATACAGCAGTCAATGTACTATATTATTGCTTTACCATGTATATTACAGTGTATTTGTATATGGCATTAATAAGACGAAAAACTAGAAAAACTCCTTGATGATATTTTTATTATCATAATTATGTTTGTTCCAATAAGTCCAAAAAGGAATCGGTCTCCCAGTTTTTGATTCCTTCTCTGTATTTTAACCAAAACTGTAAAAATTATAGATCAAAATTTAATCCACTCAAAATGGTACCCACATGTACAGCACAGTCCTATGTACATCTACTCAGAAGTAAGTCTCATTGAATTCAATGGCACTTACTCTCAGGAAAGCATGTATAGGATAAGCCCTTCCATTGTTGCTGGCTCCTCCTTCTATCACTGCCCCGTCCTTTACAGCACGGTCCTATGCACATCTACTCAGAAGTAAATCTCATTGAATTCAATGGGACTTACTCTCTGGAAAGTGTGTATAGGATAAGCGCCCCCTCCCATTGCTGCCCCCTCCTTCTATCACTGCCCCCTCTTTCTCTGCCCTTGTTTCTTTGAAGCAGAACAAGCTGGAAGGGTAGATCTTTCCCACTTAGCCCACTTTAAAGAAGTGACATCAGGAGGAAGTCATGCTCTTTCACGTACCTCTCACAGGTCCAGAGAGAAGGCGCATGAAGAGGACGGCGAGGCTGGGCAGGAAAACGCAGGGTGCACAGCACCCTCATGAGTTTCCTGCCTCTCCACACCACCTTTTGAAGCAGTCACTTCACTCCAGTGGTGCAGCTCCAGGGGGACACGTAAATTGCATCTCCTGCTCGCTGCCAAAGCAATTCTGAGCAGTGATGGAAATACACAGGAGCTCAGAGCTCTTGCGATGGCATCTTGAGATGTCTGCAGTACTGACCGAGCTACCCCCTGCGGCTATGCCACTGCTTCACCTCTGACTCCTGGTGGGCTGGCTGGCCCTGGCCTACTCTGTAGGCTTTAGAAATCAGTGGCAGTTGTGCTGGGCTTATTTTATGTCTTTCTAGAAAGCACGCATGTCACTAAAAGCTGTGGCGCCGTTCATACTTGTACTGGGCTGATAAGAGATTTATTGGGAAGGAAGAGTGGGCACCCTGCAGAATGTATTGTGGATGACATGGGTGCACCACATGAATGCTTGATCCACATTATCTCCTCCCTTTCTTGGTATCTGATGGAGCACCTGTGCCATACATGATCTGCATGGTAGAAGGAAGGAAGACTCTTTCTCTTTCCATATAAAGAGTCCTTCCAACTCAGGAAAGGTTGCAGCTGCCCACGCACACCCAGGGGCAAGATCCCTGAGGTCTTCAGCTTGTGACCACACTACTCATTCTCGAGAGCATCCACCCTTCATCTTACTTTCTGGGTAAGGAAAGAACACTGCACTACTTGTGACCAGAAACGAAAGCTATGTACCTAGTCACCTTGCAGCCCAATCCTAACTAGATCCCACGGCTCTGATGCAGTAGCATGAGCGCAGGTTATGCTACATCCCACAGGGAAATTTCTGCTGCTGGGTCTCCTTGGGCTAAAGGGACATTTGTCCCCTTGCCCGGGGGTAAGCCCCAGCAGCCGCAACAGGTCAACTCAAACCTGCGCCATATCGCTGGTGCAAGTCCGTATTGATCTGTGTCAGTGAATCGCGGCAGAAAGGGGGATAGGATATGGTATGTACTAGCACCACCAATCCCTCCCCACCCTGGGCCCAATCCACGCACCCCATCCCCATCCCCACCCTCCTCTCACCCTGTTGATATTTGCACATCGATGCTGACTGGGGTGGGAATAATTTGCAATAGATAGACCAGTCTAAAAAATGACTCTGTGTGTGTGTGTGTGTGTGTGTGTGTGTGTGTGTGTGTGTGTGTGTGTAGGGGGGGGTAAATATCTGAAAATGTTGAGTTTGCCTGACTAAAGATAAAAATAAGAAAACTCCACAGAGATCTCCCTGATTAATTAACTAAAGACCAAAAAAATCGCTTGACTCTATTAAGAGGATCCCTGTGGTGGATCATTGAGTTGGTTTTTATTTCTCCTTTGGAAGAAAACATAAACATGTTTAGGCTGCATTCTGATGACATTGTTGACTGTTTTACAGCTATGTAAGCCCAATCCTATGCATGTCTACTCAGAAGTAAGTACCATTATAGTCAATGGGGCTTACTCCCAGGAAAGTGTGGATAGGATTGGGCTGTAAGGATAGGATTGCTGCTATGCCTATGGGGTAGGCACTGCTTCCTGTGTTGGGGGGGCAGTCACAGAGGCCTTCTCAAAGTATGGGAACATTTATTCCCTTACCTCTGGTCTGCATTGCAGCTGCCCCGGTGCTGGAAAGTTGGACAGGATTGGGCCCTAAATCTACTACTGTATAATGATTTGTTGACTTCTGACTAAGCTAAATGTAAGGACAGAATCTGGCTCACCTTTTTAGATTGTTGCTTTCTTTTTTTTCTTTTTCTTTTTAGCAATTGCTTTCTTGGTTGGCAACCTTCAGTCTCGAAAGACTATGGTATAAGCCTACAGCACCCGGTATTCCCAGGTGGTCTCCCATCCAAGTACTAACCAGGTCTGACCCTGCTTAGCTTCCAAGATCAGATGAGATCCGGCATGTGCAGGGTAACAGTTGCTTTCTTAGGCAAGGAAATTTGTGGCACCTAAGAGAGAGATTAAGGAGTTTTTCAAGCATTTACTCTTTTTCCGTATTGGCCTCTGCCTTTCCATTGGACCATTTCAGCGACATGGAGAGGGGGGATTTGCTGCGTGGGAAACAGTCTATCCTCCATATCTACTTTACCCAGGCTTTGTGCACTGGAGAGGACACTCTGTTCCAGAACCACCATTCAGAGCGCGTTACCATAGTCTTCTGAGACTGAAGGATGCCAACAACTCTTTTTCACAGATTTTTTTTTTCTTGTTACATAACTTCAGGCAGAAATTGACATTTCACTTGGAAATGGATAAGAAAGCTAGAGGTGGTCTTGGAATACGTATGTATTGTATCGCACTTGAATTTTGCTGACACCGAATAACTGAGCTGGTGTGATGGGCAACATGGAATGTTCATGGATATTCCACTGGCTCAGGTGATGAGACTGTTGGGATGGTTGCCCTCCAGCTTTTACAAGGCAAGGGAAAGTTTGACTGGAATTAGAGCCTCACACAGGTCCTGGTTAGTGAAAAGCAAATTCCCCTCAGTTTGATTCAGAAATGGGTCTCCTAGTATCTAGGAAGAAGACTTTATCCCTTGTTTATCACTATCATCCAATGAGATCAAGAAAACACAGACTAGGGGCATAGCTAGTTGAGCCTGTAATGAAAGCATTTGTATTTGCCCCTGGCTGCTTGGGTTGAGAACCTTCCCAGAACATGACTGGACAAACTTGAGGACCTTCCAGCTTTTCTCCCCCAAGTTTGGGAGCATTACTGAATTTGCCAGGGCTGGTCTTAGACTTGATGGGACCTCAAGTGAGAACCATTTTGGCACCCTCACATTTGTTTAACTTACAAAAGATTTGTTTTCCATTGCCTAGCCCCTATCATGACTTTGATGCACAATCGACATACAATATTTTATCCACCATATAGGGTTATATATTTGCACACGTGGATCTGTACATGTGTGTTTATTCAAGCCTCACATAAGCGAATAAATGCATTTCTCTCTCTAATCTTATAACATTTTAATTTTAAGAATAACTGAAATGTCTGGCACACCAAAAATTCAGAGACTCAGATGGTTGTCTGCCCCTAAATCCAGCCCTGGGGCTTGCACACCAAATCCTTGTTGAGAGCCTTAAAAATCCCCCTTGGGTCATGCTTGCTTAGCTCTAGCTAAAGAATAATTGCTGTTCAGGACTTGGCCTAAAATTGATTAAAGTTAATAAACATTCTCGGTGGGTGGATATGCAGAATCTTTTTTTTTTTTTTTGCATTCCAAGACGTGAAAGAACTTCTGGGGGACTTGGTATTCAGTTCACATTGCACTGGAGCTTCAGGAGCTGAACACCTCATGTTATAGACCAGATAATTATGAGTTTTCGTGACATACTTAATCCTGGATGATGGGGCCATCAATCATCAGTTCAGGCAGAGGGGGAGCCGGGTGGACTGACTGAACCCGGCTCTTGGCTCCCTTTTCTTGCCCTCTGGACAGATGACTGGCACACCAGATGAGACTCTGCGGCTGCCATGGTGCTGTGGCCACTTCTGGATTGGGCTTTTCAACCCAGGGAAATGCAGGGGTAGCTGTCTACTGCAACTTACCTATAAAGCTGGATCCTATTAATGATTGATTTAAGCAGCAAAAGCGAGAATTCCTCTAGAACATTCTGTTTAGGGACAACAAAGGATACAATATCTGGCTTATTCCCTTGGAAGGCACGGGGACAGAAGAATGCATCATAGCTTTCCATTTCCATCACAAAGATACCGATAAAGCAGGCTATATTATTTTCCAAAGAGATAAGGGAACAGATAATGGCAGGCCTATTGGAATAGTTTCTTTTAAATGGGGTTTGTCAGTTTGGGGCTTGATGTGTAAGCTGACGGTTACATCGGGATAATCTGAAAACGCCACACTCAGTCAGTTTTAGATGTATGAACTGTAGAGGAAGCTACAGTTACAGAGAAACACGATAAATCACACAATTAAATGTCTGTCACTGTCTCTGCTGATAGTAACCCTTTGCCGACGGTGATGCCAATATATGCGGTTATACTTTAAAAAAAAAATGAAAATATGAGAACAATGAAGACTCTGTTAAGTGACTGCCCAAAGTAACTGAGGGGGGAAAAATTGGTTGTCAGACAGAGAAAGCCTTTAAAGGAATCCTGTCAATGCAGAAATCACATTCCTTTCAGAAAATATTACACCTGCGACTGTCACAAATAAGCATGAAGATGACTGGAAGGGAAATTGAGGCAGAGAGACAACCGGATTATGGCACGCAGTTAGTTTCCTCATCAAATTCCAGAACTGTTAGTCTGGAATGGCTTTTAAAGGGCAAATGGCTCACCCTCCTGCATGGAGACAGAACCGTAGCATAGCTACAGGGGGAGTGCAGTGCTATGTTTTTCAAGCTCCTCAATGCGTCTTGTCTGTGGCCCTTCCCCCTTGCTATCTGAGCCATTCTGGGCAGTGAGAGCAAAGCTACCGAGAAAGAATTAATTCAACTGAAACTAGAGCTGAGCCAAAATGCACCACCATTTTTCCTGCTCCATTTGCAGGGTGAATGGAGCTCCCTAGTTGGTGAAACTGGGGTGATCCATTTTCCTTTTGATGATGGGGGGCTTACTGTAGTGGTGGTGGTGGTGGTGTAGTGGTAGTAGTAGTGGTGGTAGGACAGGGGCTTACTGTCCTAGTAGTTTTTGGCTGAGATAATGATTTATTTTACCTCCCTATGTCCTCTTAACCCATGCTACCTTAAGATATAGCATTTCCAGGGGCATTGTGGGGAAAGATGACATCTGCCAACATGACAGGAAGAGTGAATCAACATGAGATAGACCTGTTTTACTCCCCTTTTGCACATTATCCTGCCCTGGATTTGAGCAAAAGTTCTTAACAAACTTTGGTTCAACCCCAGTTAAAACAAATACTAATACTATACATTTGTCCCTAGATATTTGTCCCTAGATACTCCCCTTTTGCACATTATCCTGCCCTGGATTTGAGCAAAAGTTCTTAACAAACTTTGGTTCAACCCCAGTTAAAACAAATACTAATACTATACATTTGTCCCTAGATATTTTTATTGTCTCAAGGGGGGGGGGGTACGTATTCTACTAACGAAATACCCACTGGGGCATATGTTGGGTGTGTGTGAAAGAGGAGCTTATACAGTGAAGGACCCTGGCAGCCAGGTGGCTCCTTATGTCCAAAGCACAAAAATGCACACTGTCTCCCATGCAAATGGTTACACGTACAAGAGCTTTTGTCAGTGAAGACTGAGCTATACAGGTTAGTCAGAGCAGCTTTTGAGCCCTAAACCATGTCCCAGTTAGCCACTCAGGTTCTCTGGTCTTGTCAGAGCTGAACCACAGGAGCTGGGAACCAGGAGACTGGGCAGGAAGGGCTAACCAGAGAACACATTGATTGCCATGAACATATGATATTGCTGCATACAGGGTCAGACCATTGCTTAATTCCATTGCTACACTGACCGGCAGCTGCTCTTCAGGGTTTCAGACAGGGGTCTTTTCCTGCCCTGCCTGGAGATGCTGGGATTGAAACTTGGACCATTGACATGTAAATCAAGAGGCCCACCACAAAGCTACAGCCTCATCATTACCCAGGTAAAGACCTAGCCTGAACAGGAAGACTTTATAACTCTTCCTGTTGAGGACAGTCAGTGTGGACAGCTGTAATGGACCAATTTCCTTCAGTATCTGGGGACTCTTTCTGACTTGGTAGAGGCACTAACCCGTAGCCCTGATGGCTGACCATACAGGCTGCACACATAGCTGTGAGTTCCTAGTCTTAGTCCTGGCAGATCTCTGGTATCACTCTGCATGAAACCACTGCAATGGCAATGAAAAGAACTCAAGTGGCTCGGTGGCAATGCTGGATGGACAGGTCGAAATTCTAAAGAAAAACAGAGGGTGAATGGCAACATGGCCATGGCGACATTACATGGCTAATTACTTTATTATTTTGTGAAGTTTCCAACTCTTTCTCAACTGCAGTCAGAGAGAAAATACTCCCTGACAAAGCATGCCTGAGTAGTTCACCTCTTCTCATATGATTGGGATGGTATGGTGGCAGCTCTCCCCTGGCTCTATCTGTAAAAAAATCCATTATGGGTTACAAGCCATGATGTGTATGTGCAACCATCTGATTTTAGAAATGGGCTATGTCAGAATGCCAATGCAAGGGAGGGCACCAGGATGCAGGTCTCTTGTTATCTGGTGTGCTCCCTGGGGCATTTGGTGGGCCGCTGTGAGATACAGGAAGCTGAACTAGATGGGCCTATGGCCTGATCCAGTGGGGCTGTTCTTATGTTCTTAACTACAATTCCCAGGAGGCCTTGCAGGTCTCTTGTTATCTGGTGTGCTCCCTGGGGCATTTGGTGGGCCGCTGTGAGATACAGGAAGCTGGACTAGTTGGGCCTATGGCCTGATCTAGTGGGGCTGTTCTTATGTTCTTAACTACAATTCCCAGGAAGCCTTGCAGGTCTCTTGTTGTCTGGTGTGCTCCCTGGGGCATTTGGTGGGCCGCTGTGAGATACAGGAAGCTGGACTCGATGGGCCTACGGCCTGGTCCAGTGGGGCTGTTCTTATGTTCTAGCTATTGAACTGGCAGCAGAGCAAGGTGGTGGTGTAAACCGACAGTGTGCCACAAACAGGCCCACAGGGGCTTTCATTTTTTTTCTCAGGAATGCCACAAAATTCTGCTCCCTGTACCATTTCTGGCTCCTATCACTGGTTAAAATTTATCAATGACGTGTGGTTTCATGAAGACCAAGAAAGAAACTTCTAAACGTCATTGGAAAGTTCGCATGGGATTCCTACTTCACTTCTTTGCTGCCCTCCTGTGCAAGAGCCAGATAATCAACTGATGTGTTTCCTGACAAGAGTTCAAGCTACATTTTGCACTCCAGGTTTTCCTTAGAATGAACTTCCATGGTGTAGTGGAGTAAGTGATTCAAGGAGGATAACCTCTGCCAGAGCTTTTTGAAGGCCTGTGACTCTATTATCTCCATAACCTGCTGCGAAATCAGTGGGCATTTTTGTCCCTCTTTACGTAGCCTGAGTGTAGCAATTAGTGGGTCGTAAAACCACTGGACCAGGTCAACAGATACAACCGCATGACATGTAGGACTTGCCAGGGTATGAAAACATTTTTCTTTATGAATTGAGTAGACTTCTAAGCAAGTAGTCGGGGTCTTTGGAGATACCTGCCTGTACTAAGGCAAGCTGGGTGTTACGGTCCTAGCCAATTGCTACTTAAAAGTCCACATTTGAAGTTTGATTCACATGCTGACCTCCCTTCCCTTTGAATGTTTCACTCTGATCTTCTCCCCCTTGCTAGTTGAAATCTCAAAAAGCATTTAAGAGCTCTTGGGGGATGGTGGGATTGTATCTACAGTATCCACTCTATTCTTCTCTTAGATACAAAAGGGAAAAAACTACAGGAAGAAAGCCTCAATTCATATTCCTCCCACCCTTTTTCCTTCACAAATTTTCTGATGCTGATAAAAGAGCCTTTTTCAAGCATTCCCTTCACTCTGTCTCCCTGGCCCTTTCTCTTTTAACTGCTGTTGTCTATCATACCTTACAATAAGGCACAGAACATCTGAGTCCTATCGAGAAGATCTGGCACAATCAATCCCTAGCCAAGGCAAGAGCACCCACAATCAGCCCCTATAGAACACTATAGGTGGAAAGACTAGTGCCACCATGATGGTTTATGCATATGCAGGGGCCATCTTAAATAGTACTGTATGCAAATGTGTGCTATACTTCCCAAAATGGAGGCAACATTCACAGTGGCAGTAGAACCTGTGGAAACAGGGCAACGCCATTGTAGAAACTGCAAAAACAGGTTCTGCAGAAACACGGCCATTGTAGAGGGCAAGACCATTGTATTGTATTGGCAACCTTCAGTCTCAAAAGACTCTGGTATCGCGCTCTGAATGGTGGTTCTGGAACAGCGTCTAGTGTGGCTGAAAAGGCTGATTCGGGAGTGACAATCCCTTCCACACCGGGAGCAAGTGCAGTCTGTCCCTGGTCTGTCTCCCTGGCTATGGGCCTTCCTTCTTTGCCTCTTTGCCTCAGACTGTTGGCCAAGTGTCTCTTCAAACTGGGAAAGGCCATGCTGCACAGCCTGCCTCCAAGCGGGCCGCTCAGAGGCCAGGGTTTCCCACCTGTTGAGGTCCACTCCTAAGGCCTTCAGATCCCTCTTGCAGATGTCCTTGTAATGCAGCTGTGGTCTACCTGTAGGGCGCTTTCCTTGCACCAGTTCTCCATAGAGGAGATCCTTTGGGATCCGGCCATCATCCATTCTCACGACATGACCGAGCCAACGCAGGCGTCTCTGTTTCAGCAGTGCATACATGCTAGGGATTCCAGCACATTCCAGGACTGTGTTGTTAGGAACTTTGTCCTGCCAGGTGATGTCGAGAATGCGCCGGAGGCAGCGCATGTGGAAAGCGTTCAGTTTCCTCTCCTGTTGTGAGCGGAGAGTCCATGACTTGCTGCAGTACAGAAGTGTACTCAGGACGCAAGCTCTGAACCTGTAGAAACAAAGCGGCATTGTAGAATATTTGAACCTGCGTTGAGAGACCATGTATTTAGGAAGGGGGATCTTAGTTATGAGGTCTGAAGTGACTTGATTCAGGCATTTTTTAAATAGAAAGTACTGCCTCCTCAAGAAGTTTATTTCTATGACCATTGAAACCCCATATTTCAAAACCCAGACATAACAGTAACAGAGCATTGAGAATTAGAACATAATTGGTCGTCCTACCATGGCACAAACAGAATGTGAAACCGGTCTTGAATCTTTGTTCTAGATGACTGAACCGGAGCGACTGCATAGCAACTTATGTACGTAGATGTGAGAAGTAACAAAAATGCATTATTCTGTGATGACAGTAATTTAGGAGCACAATAGACTTATTCATGTGAGGGTTAGGTAGAGAGCTACTATTATCTGAAGCTTGGTTAGAGTTTTTAAAATTGTGGGAAGCAACTGTGCTAAAGCTAAGCAGGTTTGGGCCTGCAAGGGGGAAAACTTTGGGACCCTGTGTGCACTATCTTGAATTCCACAGTGGAAAAGAGCTGGGGATATAAATGCAGAAAATAAGATATGGTGAAGATATATTTGATCACACAAAGTACAGTAGCTGGTCAACCTAGCCAACTATAGTGCTGGATGTTGGTCAGTCTAATCCAGGAGTGGGCAAACTTTCAACTTTAGGGATCCTGGACCTTTAACAATTGTGTAGGAGAGAGAATTTCAGCAGGTGCAGCTTGTCACCTGTGAGATGACAAGCTGCATCTGCTGAAATTCCCTCTTCTATGCAATTGTTAAAGGTCCAGGATGACAGTTTGCCC
Organism: Tiliqua scincoides; assembly: GCF_035046505.1. Lineage (NCBI taxonomy): Eukaryota > Metazoa > Chordata > Lepidosauria > Squamata > Scincidae > Tiliqua > Tiliqua scincoides. Next base: position 9,020,496 of record NC_089822.1, read on the forward strand.
ACCCCTGGTCTATCTGATGGAGTACCAAAGCTCTTTCCACCAATTCTGACTCAACCCAATCTAACAGATCTCAACCAGTCATGCACAACCCCAGGATGCTTTAGATCAATTCCAGTTCAGGTTATTGTCCACTAGCTATATTGTATTTTGAGTTTCTAGGTACATGACATCCGCTCCATTTTTGCAGTCCCAAGCTAGTACACAACCGAGGTTCATTGAACTCCATGCCGGCCATGGTACATGGGTTGCACTTGGCTTAGTGGGCCACAAGTTGTTTGAGCCTGATCTTAGGCCACAGGATCATGTCTACTACATCTTCCATTTTAGAAGGGACCACAGCATTCATCTCCCTCAGTCCTGGCATGTCGGAAGGAAGGAAGGAAGGAAGGATTATCTCACAGGTCTGATCTATGCCATTATTTCTCAATTAGATCACACATTGCCTTAATGTTACTCTTCATATTATTTCTTCAGTTTATGTTCTAAGGAGACCTGGACAGATATACATACTGGTCTTTTCAGATGTTAAACTGTGTGGAGCAAGGATGCACATGGGCAGTGATGACAGTTTATGCCTTTTACCTAAGGCCCAGAAAAAAAGTTCAAAAACCCACATGGAAATCAGCATCCCACAGATGCAGCACACAAATGGATAAAAAACCCATGTGGCTTACTTTATTCATGCATAATCTGTTAATTTTTCTCCCATGGAACATGCCAAGGACCTTTTTCACTTCCTCATTCATGAGTGTGGAAACTTCCACATGGTTTTTGAATGTCACACTGTTGTCTGATATCTGTTGAGTCCTCAGAGGTGGTGAGATGATGTCCTAGATTGTCTCCAGCAGATTGTTTGCAGGATCAGGAAATTTACTGCTTCAGAAGGGCAAGCCTTCAGGGAGAAACTCCCACCCCCTTGGGCAGGCAGGTGCTGCTAGGATAAATGCAGACACAGGACAATAGCTGAAAGATGATTGACAGTGCTGGAGGAGGGATCACCACAGCTTTTGCCATAGATAAACCCAGTCCTGGATTGGAGTGAATGTGTGGTTGCAAATCCCACATGGATTGAAACTCACAGGTGTGCTCTTGGGTGTATTTCCCACGGAATAACTGCACATCTTGGCCAGTTTGAAGAGACACTTGGCCAACAGTCTGAGGCTAAGAGGCAAAGAAGGAAGGCCCATAGCCAGGGAGACAGGCCAGGGACAGACTGCACTTGCTCCCAGTGTGGAAGGGATTGTCACTCCCGAATCGGCCTTTTCAGCCACACTAGACGCTGTTCCAGAACCACCTTTCAGAGCGCGATACCATAGTCTTTCGAGACTGAAGGTTGCCAACTATAACTGCACATCTAGTGTGGGCCAAAGTGTGTGCATTTCAGTGTACCTCTTTGCTGCACCCATTCAGTTCCTTACAGCATAGGAGGAGATCTTGCATCATTTTTTAGCCAAATCCTAAAAAGCATCCTGCTGGGTTGGACAAAGGAACCAATGAGTCTGGTGCCCTGTTTCCAACAGTTACTGGCCAGATGCCTCCAGGAAGTCCTCAAGTGGAGTCTCAACTCTTTCCTTGCAAGCTAGACTAAGCATGTCAGCTTTACTAAAGCAGCTGTGCTGGTATTAAGGAGATTATTAACCTGTGAGGCGATTCAGTGATTGTCAGCAATCTTGCATTTTATCCTTTGTGTGGAGAATGTGTTAGGCCGTTAAAGAATTAGTTTTATCTTGATTGCAGGCATAATTAAGTTGTATCATGTTAGTAAAGTTCCATATTAATTCAGCAACATGTGATACTGCTTTGAGAATACTCTTGCCCTTGCCGGGGTGAGTAGGACTCCACCCACAAACCCACACAGGAAAATCCAGGGATTATTTTAATGCTTAAAATTAGCACTTTCTCCCTTCTTGTTCTGACATTTTTCTTCCTCTTGCTCAAATGTGCCTGCTGGCTTACAGCCACCAAAATCCCTTCGCTTTGCTTTCTTTCCGATTGTCTTTGTGAATCAGGAATAAAAATGTTTTTAATCTCTTTCATACATTGAACTGAACATTCTGTTTTTGTCTTTAATTTGGAAAAAGAAAATCCATTTATGCTTTAATTGCACAGGCCTACAAAATTGAGGGTCAGAAAAGTTTTTCCCAAACTTTATGGTGGTTTGTAATGGATTTGGGGTGCCGATTCCAAAAATGGCATCCGTTTTGCCCTATCACGTCTAGTTTTCAAGTTATAGTATAGCCTCATTAGAGAATGGTTCAAGCAGCTTCCTCATGAGGAAGCCATGCTGTAGGCTTCCTCATGAGGAAGCTGCTTGAACCATTCACTAAAGAGGCTATGCCGTGTCACCAAAACTAGATGTGATAGGGCAAAACAGATGCCATTTTTGGAATCAGCACCCCAAATATACCCACGAATTGGTGTAACGTTTAAGGAAGCAAAATGTGCGTTGGCCTGTGTTGTCATTTAATGTGAATTCTTGAAATATTGCTGAATGGGGTCAAAAGGCTGAAAGGGTAGAGTCCAGGAGGCTCCAAATCTTGAATGTTGAAACCGAGACAATTTCTTAATGCAGCTGTCCAAGGGCTGGCTCTTGGCCTGTTACCTCCAATGCCTTTCTAGCTATTGACTGAACTGATGTGATGTGATAGAATGTTCAAAAACATAGCTGTGGGGGCAGGAAAAGATCAGTCTTTCAATAACTACATTTGGTCCTGGTAGTGTGTGGAGAGAAAAAGGTCACTTTGTGCCCTGGCCCAACTCTGGTTGCCGAGAGTCTCAAAGGGATGGACATCTGAGGCCCTTAAGAAAGTTCCTGGGGAGCTCAGTATCACTAGGTGATTCTCCTCAGGGAGAAGGCACTGCAGGCCCACTAAGGGCTAACTAGGGAACAGATTGTAGGTAAGTTACAGCCCAATCCTGAGCTGTCCGGCACATGGGGCTGCAGCAGCACCGAAAATGGCTGCTGATGCCTCCTGAGTGCAACCCGGGCAGCGACGGTGACTCCTCGGAAGAAGAGGACTTTCAACACCTTCGCCTGGGTAAGGCAAATAGCCCCACAATGGGGCTACTCAATTGTATGGTGACCCAAGGGTTGGTGTAGAATCATGAGCCTCTGCGTCAGGCCGGCGGCCCGACACGGAGGTTCAGGATCCAGTGGAACAAAGCTCCACCGATCCTGCCTCTCTCCTGCCTCCCTCCTCCCCCCAGCACACCTCTTCCTCACCCTTCCCCTGCCCTCCAAGCTGCTGTTTAAGGAGGTATGGGGGTTATCTCCTCTTGAGCTCACGTTTCAGTGTTTCAGATCACATGCAATAATTCCTTACTGGCCAGCTCCCTGAGTGACCAGGGTCATAAACAGGTTCTGGGTATGCATGTATGCATGGGTGGAGCCAGTGGCATAGTTAGAAGGGGTGATGTCACCTCTGTTTTCCTCCCTCTGTCTGGAATGGCTCTGAAGGGGAGAGGGAGGAGCCCCTTGCACACCGTGGTGAGGCTCCCTGCAAGATTTAGTGCTTTGCACCCCCTCTAGCTATGCCACTGGGTGAGGCAATCTGGAATGCTGCCCTGGGCCACCTTGGGTCTCCTGCTGCTACATCTACTTCAAACGTATAAATAAAGTGGTTTCATTTAAAGAGACAGCATGAATGAAGGATCTCCATAGTTTGCATGGTCCCTGTAAATCAAAAGTAGGAAGTCCTGCATTTCCACATTGGAAGAAAGCACAGAAGGGATATGGTAAGAAGGTGCATGGTCCGCTTTCTGCTGACTTTTAGCAGGTGGAAAGTGGATTGATGAAGCTTGCAACTGTGGTAGACTGGAGCGAGGCTGCGGTGGCAGTGGACTCAGGGTGAAGGGCATCCTGTAGGGTACCCTGCCACCCCCTTGGCCCCCTGCAGTCCACCGCTGATGCAATCCACATCACCTCGCCTAATGGATGGGCTGCCTCTGCATACATGCCAAAGGCACAGATCTCTGTGTTTCAACGAACAGGGAGGGGACAGATTTTTAACATGTGTTGACAACGTTGCCACCGTTATTAGAAGACAGAAAAAGCAATAACAATCGTAGATTTTGGTTGCACTTGGAATGCACTTTTTTCTTTGTTTGCATCTTTACCTCAAATATATTCAAAGCAAAGTGTTGTCTGGGAGTTTATATAAACTCACAATGCCTGCCATGCAAAGCAGCTAAACAAAAGCAGAAAGAGAAATGTAAAACAGATGGATGGCATTGTCGACATGAGTGTATGCTGAGCTGCTGAGAGTCCTTTTATTGATGGAGATGAAGTGCGGCACCTTCTGGAAGTTAAGATGACAGCTTCAGAATCTTGGCCACAGCTCAGAGGGAGACTGCATACCTTGCATGCAGAAAGTTCCATGTTCAATCCCTGGCATCTCTAGCAATGCAGCTCAAGTAGTAGGGGGAAAAAAACTTTTAACCTGAAGCGCTGGAGAGTATCTTCCAGTCAGAGTAGATCGATCTTGTCTGATCTCGGAAGCTAAGCAGGGTCAGGCCTGGTTAGTACTTGGATGGGAGACCGCATGGGAATTCCAGGTGCTGTAGGCTTATACCATAGTCTTTCAAGACTGAAGGTTGCCAACCAGATCATATTTGGTAGATCACAAAGATCTCACTCAGGATAACCCAGTTTCCTAGGCCCATGCCCTCCTTGTCCATACATCAGTTTCGTATATATTTATTTTTCTGATTCTTTCCACCAGTGGCGTAGCTAGAAGGGGTGCAAAGCACAAAGTTTTTCAGGGAACCTCACCGCGGCGTGCAAGCAGCCCCTCCCCTCCCCTTTGGAGTCATTCCGGACAGTGGGAGCAAAACAGAGGCGAACTCTATGCACTATTGTGATAAAACAGAGTTGTACTTCAATGATAAGAAGAAAATCTGTGAACGCATAATGGGGTACTTGTCACCATTAGTTGTACCACTAATGTACCACACACTACAGTTGTACCACATATCCAGTGGCAATGCTGGCAAAGTGACCCCCTACTGGGTAGAGTGTGGGCATCAAAACAACACTGTGATGCCATTGTCTCACTCTGAGGGCATTCTCCTTCCCTCGCAAATATTTCTATTTTTATTGTATTTATATTTTCAGTGCATATATTATGTTTTTATCTCCATTTACTGCCTTGGGCATCCCAGTTACTGGAGGCAAGGCCGGATAGACATGTTTCAAATAAATGAATAAGGGAATAAATTCTGGGACATCAAAATACCAATCTTCAGCCGCTTCAAGAAGCAGGCAGTGGTGGAAAACCAGAAACAAAACCCATAGGCACATTTTGCCTCATGCCTTTCAAAATTCAAGCTGATAGTTCTCATGAGATAATGTTTCGCTTAGCCGTAAAAGAAGCATCAACTCCCCAATGAAGTCCTCCCACCTCTTGCTATCCCTCTACTCCTTTCTCTAGGCATGGTACAATGAAAAAGTTAAACCTATATACTTACATGTGATCTTGTCAGTGGCTTAGGCTCTTACAAGTTGAAAAGGAATTTGTAAAGAAAAGGAAATCTATGGATTTGTTGACAGTTAACTTCAGCTGACTGACTCGGGCTATGCTATCCTCATAAGAACATAAGAAGAGCCCCACTGGATCAGGCCAAAGACCCATCTAGTCCAGTTTCCTGTATCTCACAGTGGCCCACCAAATGCTTCAGGGAACACACTAGACAACAGACACAGCCTCCCCTGCATCTGGCAATCAGAGACAGTCTACCTCTACCTTGCACATACCTACTGTGACTTGTAACCCATGATGAACTTTTCCTCCAGAAATTGGTCCAATCTCCTCTTAAAGGCATCTACGCTAGATGCTGTCACCACATCCTGTGGCAAGGAGTTCCATAGACTAACAACAGTCTGGGTAAAGAAATATTTTCTTTTGTCTGTCCTAACTTTCCCAAAACTCAACTTTAGTGGCTGTCCCCTGATTCTGGTGTTATGTGAAAGGGAAAAGAGCATCTCTCTATCTGCTCTATCCAGCCCCTGCATAATTTTGTATGTCTCAATCATGTCCCCCCTCAGGCGCCTCTTTTCTAGGCTGAAGAGGCCCGAACGCTGTAGCCTTTCCTCATAGGAAGTCTTCAATGAAGTCTTCGTTCATCTTTTCCTTCCATCTTTTCATTCATGTGAGGGGTGCCCCGTGAAGGGGGTCTCTGGGGGTCACCAAGCAGGGTGCCGAGGGTCAGCTGGTTGGTCTTTTGGGATCCCCTGGGTGGGTGTGTCCACCTTCCTGGGGTTCCCTGCAGGGGGAGCCTCAGACCAAGTCAGGGGGAGGGGGTTCACAACGTCCTCCTCCCTGGAGGCAGGACCTGAGGCCCTTGGTCTTCAGGCAGGGGTTCTAGCTCCTGCCTTCTGTCTCCAGAACTGCCTATCATCACAGGCTTCCCTGCTTTTATCCTCCCCAGCCACACCCTTGGCTCCTCCCCTCCCTCCCTCTCTAGGCTTAAAGGGGCCCTGATCCTAGCCTGCTTCTCTCCTCTCTGGTGGTTAATGAGGATCCTGTCCTGCTTACTGGTCCGATCAGGTGAGCTCTGGGGGGACTGTCTCTCCCACCCAGCTGCCCTGCGTCTCACCTGGTCAGTTGGCTCTGTGGCTAGGCATTTCTGTCCCTGGCCCACAGCCAGGTAAGGTGGGGGTTGGACAAGGGCTCGACCCCTGACATTCACCTTCCAAAATGGTACTTATTCTCTCATTAGGCCTGCATGCTTGTACGTGTGTGCCTGTATTCATTGCATGTCGATTTTTATCTATACTCTCCACATCTTCACTGTCCATATCTCCATCTGACGAAGTGGGTTTTTACCTATAAAAGCTCCTTCTATGATCAATTTGTTCACCTTTCGGTCCCCGTGGGGCTCTTTACTGGTTCTTGCTACAAAGAGACGACTCAGCGATGCCTCTGGAATTGGGCAGAAAGAACGTAATTAATTGCTTTCATAAAAATCCCCGCAAATAGTCACCTTTTGCCCACGCAGAAGCTACTGGCCTTTTCAAAGCCTGAATGTATGAGGTAAACAGTTTTTCCCCTCCAAAAGGTCCTCGAAACTACCTTTCACAAACAATTACCTTGAAGGAGTGACTACTTTAAGAGCTATTAGACATGGGCTACTAAATGAGGGGAACAAGTGAGCTTTCTGGAGATAAAAGCCACCTCTCTTCACCACTCTCACACCTGACAGTTTTCTTGACATTTCTCAGCCTTGGCAAACGGACGGAACAGATGGAGGACTCCCATCTGCACTTGGCTGCTCGACTTATCTCCATTACCTCCACTGTCGCTCCTGCTAAGACTCCTCTTGGGCAGAGGCTGAGTAAATCCACACAGAAGTTTAACTATGGCAGCAGGTCAAAGGCAATAACGCAATTGCCGGCATATGTTGTTTTGCTCCCGACTACAGCAATGCCAGCACTTTGTCAGCGTTTGCAGGAAATTAGGAGACGTCACTAACGATGACCAGTGCTCCATTAAGTGTTCACAGATGTCTTTCTTTTCTCTAAAGTAGAATTCCCTTTTATGCGGTGATAGCAAAATTAATGTCATGGGAGGGAGAGGCCGGAGGAAGGGAGAGATGGACTCCTGACCCCGGGGGCAAGGAACTGTGGCGGGTTGTCAGTGGCAAAGATCACACAGGGTACAGGCCTAAGATATATCGTATCCCCTTACAGTACCCCTATTTTGCAACTGTGGCCCTGGCTGGTTTTGCCATCATCATCATCATCATCATCACAGCCTATGCTGGCGTGATTCTGCAATGTTGGATCTAGCCAAGATCCTGGGAATCACAGAGATCACTCTGTCAAATTCCTTCTGCTCCAAGCAATTTCTGGAGCTGAGCTGGTGTAATTTGATTTCTCCAAGTTGATTTCTGGAGCTGAGCTGGTGTAATTTGATCAACGTCAAGAACGTCAAGGAGTGTCTTCAGACTACCGGGCACTGCTTTAAGGATTTATTGTTGTATGCTATTATAAATATACTGCTTTTGAACAACAACAAAAGGTTCATAAAGTAGTTTACAGCCCAGATCAAATAATTAAATGGCTCCCTGCCCCCAAAGGGCTTGCAATCTAAAAAGACGATCAAGGGCCTGATCCAGACCCATGAGCGTTGGCTCCCTGCTGGTGCAAATTTTCACAAATGTACCATAAAGCCCAGCACCACAGGCCCAGCACCGGAGCTAGTCCAGGGCAAGCCTGCACTGGGCTAGCTCTGGCGCTGGGCCCATGTTCTGCTGCCAGGTGGTAGCTCATTCCGCCTGGCGGCAGAGAGTTGAGTGGGGTTGTTGAGGGAGGTGGGGGGAGACATTCTGGGGCGGGGGCAGGGAGGAGGCATGGAGGGGGAAGGAGCGGGGTGGGAGGAGGGCGGAACTGGTGGAGCTCAGCTCCACCAGATCCTGAGCCCCATGTGGGACCACGCAGTCCGACCCTGGACTCTCTGATTCTGTGGCAGCTCCAGAACTGCCATGGAATCAAGTAGCCCCATTACAGGGCTACTTCCCTTAAGCCAGGGGAAAGGGACGAAAGTCCCCTGCTACTGCAGACTGCCTGGTTGCACGCAGGATACTTTGGCAGCCATTTTTGGTGCCACAGCTGTTCCACGTGCCGGGCAGCTCAGGATTGGGCTTTAAGAAACATGCACTTATATGGGAAAAATCAAAGGCCTATGCAGGAATTGAGGTTCAGGAATTGAGATGAAGGGAATAAATAAGGTTCCTTCCCCTCGTGATGCCACACACTGAGAATCAAGCATGCCGCTATCTGCATAGCCCACCTCAGGGATGGCCCAACCCTAAGGCTGAGTAAAGCAGCTTGTTTGAGTGGCAGACTGGGCAACTTAGCAAGGGGAGTTTTGCATTGCACACAATCCCTAGCCTATCACTCCACCCAGACACTGCCCAATCTTCTTAGTGAGGGAGTGAGTGAACAAAGGATGGGGGGTGACTCATCTCTTCTTCTTCCTCCACCAGTGTCTGTGCTGGTTATTGCACTGGTGGAGTTTTAGGAAGAAGAAGCTCACACTGGGATCCTGCTGTTCTTGGTTGTTCCACTTCAAGGAAAGCAAAAGGAAAAGAGCTTCCACCTCCTTTCCTTCTTCAGTTCCTTTCCTCCTCCATCTCCCACCATTTCTAAACTGGCCAGGTGAGAAGGATGCTGAAGGCAGAGAGGTTATGTTCCTTGGACCTTCTAAAGTGTGGCATCTACTCCGATAGGTCTGCTCCTTCCATTTCTTCTCTACAGCCCCATCCTGGATGGTTTCTTGTTTCTGAATAGCCCCACACATGGACGTAACACCAGTGTCACACTGATGACATACCATAAGAACATAAGAACATAAGAACAGCCCCACTGGATCAGGCCATAGGCCCATCTAGTCCAGCTTCCTGTATCTCACAGCGGCCCACCAAATGCCCCAGGGAGCACACCAGATAACAAGAGACCTCATCCTGGTGCCCTCCCTTGCATCTGACATAGCCCATTTCTAAAATCAGGAGGTTGCACATACACATCATGGCTTGTACCCCGTAATGGATTTTTCCTCCAGAAACTTGTCCAATCCCCTTTTAAAGGCGTCCAGGCCAGTCGCCATCACCACCTCCTGTGGCAAAGAGTTCCACAGACAGACCACACGCTGAGTTAAGAAATATTTTCTTTTGTCTGTCCTAACCCTCCCAACACTCAATTTTAGTGGATGTCCCCTGGTTCTGGTGTTATGTGAGAGTGTAAAGAGCATCTCCCTATCCACTCTGTCCATCCCATGCATAATTTTGTATGTCTCAATCATGTTCCCCCTCAGGCGTCTCTTTTCTAGGCTGAAGAGGCCCAAACGCCGTAGCCTTTCCTCATAAGGAAGGTGCCCCAGCCCCGTAATCATCTTAGTCGCTCTCTTTTGCACCTTTTTCATTTCCACTATGTCCTTTTTGAGACATACCAATGTCAAGACACTGTCCCATGGATGATAGACTGTGTTGGGTTTCCATGGACTCTGTTGTCCTTGCTGGGAAGGATTGCACCAGCATTACTGGGAGGGTGATACCATAGTCTCTCGAGACTGAAGGTTGCCAACAACATATGTGCTTACGTGGTGTTGTCTAGGCAGTCTTAGGATATGATGGTATCCTAAGTGACATTAGCTCAGTGACCAAATAGGATTAGGCTATTAGAAACTTGGGTACTTGAATTGGTTTGTTATCTTCATCTTTTCCCATCCCCTTTTCATTTTGTATCATGTCTCTTATGCTATAAGCCTGTGGGCAAAGCCTGGACTATTTTTTTCCTCTATGTACACTGCTTAGAAAATTTTAGGTATTGAGTGATAATAAACAATATTCAGAGACTGCGACCTGCTGCTTCAGATAGTACAGTTCAAAAGAGAAAGCACTTCTTATTTGAGTCTCCTGATGGCAAGCATTGTACCTGAGCATCAGGAAGCGGCAGGAACTCATGTTGCCAGTGTGCAAGTATCTCTAATGGAGAAATTGCAAAGGAACGCAGTCGCGCTAATTACTTTAATCTACGAACGTGTAAGTTGAAGAAGTATAGTGTGAAATAAACAAGTTTGAGCCATTACCAGCAGGGACAAAATGAATAGCGTGTGGAGTTTTGAGAACTTGAAATTGGCTGCTGGGTTAAAGCCTTGCCTTCCCTGTGCAGTAATTCATTACCAAAAGTAACATCAAATGCATACAGAGTCTATTTAGCCACAGATAGATTTGGTAGCGCATAGTTTTCCAAATATCTGAAACCGGGGTCAGTTTGTTTAAACTGGATTAAAACTAGAGGCAGGCTTCACTTTTACACTCAGAAAGATACATACATACAGGAGTTCCCCTGTATCCATGGGGGATGCTTTCCTGCTGCTTATGGATACCCAAAAGCACAGATAGTAGCAAATGTTCTCAACCCCCTCCCCCACCTGTTGAGTTCATGACTCACCTCTCTTTGCTTGCAAATGCTTTGCAAAAGAAAACTTTTGGTGTGCCACGAATGGTCCCCAGGTGTGCCGCAGGAATTTTGGAGAGGGTCATTTATCAATAGAACCATGGGGAGATATGAGCCCCCACTGACAGCACAGTGTGCCTTGTCAATTGTCAAAAAGCTCATGGTGTGCCTTGACCATTTTAGTGCCTTGTCAGTGTGCCGCGAGATGAAAAAGATTGAAAATCACTGCGCTAGAGGAACTCTGGTCCTCTGCCGTCCACTTCCTGATAGCATCATCACTGTTGCCTCCTCTAGTGTTCCTCAGGCAGGTACGAGTCTTGCATTCCTGATGTCTGCTTCCTTTTCTAAGAAGCTTCCTTCTGCAAACATAGTGAGGTGAGTCATGAACATGATGCCCCAGGAGGGGGTAGTTTCAGTGACAGTGGTGCCTGCTGAATCCTAACATCTTCCCAGCCTTGATCCCCCAACCCAGGTCCAAGAGGAATTGTGTCATGGGCATTATTCCCAGGGCAAGGGAAGGTATTCCAAAACACCCCTGCAGGATGTAGTGGGCACCACTTTGGACCGCTGCATTGCCACTCAGGTAGTTGGATTGGGCTGGTAGTCAGTGCCAAGGTTGAAATCATCCAAAGGTATATTCCAGCTCCTTTGGCTCTATGACTGTTTGAGAATCACCAAAACAGCAATTCCTCTCTGTCTTTTAGGATTCCAAAACTTCATATATATTTGATCTATGGTGCAAATTAGGGCTACAAAATGAAGTGATATATCTTCATTAAAAGAAGAGACAATAATAATGAAACAATGTGCAGCAAACTGGAAGGCCTCCCTTAGTATTCTTAGGGGAAAAAAATGATTACATATAGTCCATACAGCTTCTGTTCTTTTGCTTATGTTGGCTTTTGATAGTTGGCAAAATATAATAATCCATACATCTCTTCCCCTGCCTTTTAAAACAGACAGTGTTTGATTTACAAATTATGGGTCTAGACACGAGCTAAATTTATGGAACAAATAGATTAAAGGCAAAAGCTTGGCTTAAGAGTTTTTTTTTTTATTCTAGGAATATTTGTGTGTGTGTGTGTGTGTGTGTGTGTGTGTGTGTGTGTGTGTGTGTGCATGGATCTAAATCAAGATGTAGAATATAATGAAACTTTCAATCAATACCTTTTCCATTTTCTGCTCATAAAAGAAAAAATGTTGCATTTTGCATGCAATTATGATGGTGGAATAGATTGATTGGAGGTAAAAAAATCAAAGTTATTGTAGATTCCAATTACACCTCTGAAGAAGGTCTGGATAATAGATTGGTAATAATCCTAGCAATCAATCAATCTATAATATATCAATACATCACTGAAGTCTTCAGTCCAATTACAGATACTGTTCTCAAAGCAGAGACTTATTGCAGCAAGAAAATGGGGGAATATACATTTAGCTGGAGAGGGGAGGTGTCACTGGGTTAGTGTTTCCACCAGTATACACTACAGTGGTTTTATCTTCAAGGAAGATTACACTGAGGCATGAAGATTAAAGGTAGGACCAGGTATAGGGTGGAACCACCCAAATCTCTTTTTGATCTGGAGTAATCAGATAATTTTTCAGAACCTCTTCCCAAAATGTAGCTCTCAGGATCCTTTGATGCTGCCATTTCTGTATAACAACCAGGGTCCAAGTCTATTTTACAGCATCCTCATAAGGAATTAAGTTCTCTTGAACATTCTCCCTTGCCTCCAGACAATTCTGTGAATGGGGGGCAGGGGGCAGGGCTATATTAACAGCTAGAATGCTAGAATAGGCCTTCATATCTCCATGCCTTACAGCCTTGACTCTGGGGAGAAAAAACATTCTATATGACTGGATTTGTATCCAACAGTGTTTTGCAGAGGAAGCGGCAATAATTTTTTTTATACACCTGAGTCTTGTGAATCCCTGAGTGTGATGATGTATGCTGTGATGATCAATGCAGAAAGAGAGAAGGGGGGAAATATTGATTGGCCATGCAATAAAGCTAAGATTGTCCATAAATAATATATTTTTCATTGGTCTTTGATGAAATTGCTTGTCTTGCATAAATATTTGACTGGCACATCCAGCCCTGTTTTCATACTGGCAAATTGCAATTTAAGTACTGGGGCTGGATTTATTGCATGGATAGTTGAGAGACAAAGGGTCCCGACAATGAATTAATGTAGTAGAAAATCTGTCATATTTGAGGTCTGGTGGGGGGTTATTGCTAACTGGTGAAGAGCTCAACGGTTTCCAAGCTAAATTTGCTTTGCTGAATTTGAATTTCCTGTTACGGTGAGTAACTTCATTGACGGAATCTTTCCTAAATCCTTGTGCGGCAATACAGCAGTGGTGGCATGGCTTTTGCTGAATCCTTTGGGGAATTTTTGGCTGCTGGAGTTCTCCTTGGGGTAAGGGGACATTTCTCCCCTTGTCTGGGGTAAGCCCTGGCAGCTGCAACAGGTCAACTTGGACCTGCACCAGCTATATCGCTGGAGCAAGATTGTGTTGACTCATGCAGACTGATAAGTCCTGGGAAGAGGGGTGGGATTCAGCGTGCACTGCCGTCAAACCCATCCCCTTCCCAGGCCTGATCAGGTCCCTACCCTGCCCCGTCACTGCCCTGCACCTCCCACCCCCTACCCCATTCAAGTCCCTTTAGTTCCTTTTTGGTTCTTCTACCAAAAACGTATACATTGGCAGCTAGCATAAAACCCAAGAAGCCTCAATTTGAATACCAGCTCAACCATGAAGCACACTCTACATGTCCTCAGTGAGCTCCTGAATTTAGCTGGGACAACATCTCACTATGCTCAGAATTATTCAATAGGTCTAGTCTTCCTTGTCACCCCTTGGCGCTCTCCAAGGTACTGACCTCACATTTGGACTTTTGTGTGCCCAAACCTCTGCCACTTCTCAGGGGTTGTGGCCAAACGTCTGCCCCTTATGCTGCTGCCTTGGACCCATAACATGAATATAGGTGGAGAAGAGGCATTCATAGGGGAGGATTAGTTGGAGGGACTAGTGCTTGACCCCCTCCCTGCACTTACAGGTTCTCCTCTACAAATACTACATCAAAAGTAATTTCTCCCATATTCAGGCTTACTTCCAGTTTCAGATGCACATGTGGAGGGGGGAGAAAGAGTAAACATTTCCCAGGATTACTCACATATAGATAAGCAGTACTATATACTCCAGGTCTATGTCATGTATTTTCAATATGCCTTTTAGCACACAAATGCTCTAGGGCTCTTGGAGTGATGTTCAGCCATGTGCAAAAAACATCATGAACACTTGTGAGTGCCTGATGCCCAGGGCCCGGTACCAAAAGGCAAATTTGATTCTTGCTGCATAAATACGAACCAAGACCATTCTAGCGTTCTTGAGAAATCTCACAATAGCATTGGAGACAGATGGGCTCATTCATATCCTAGAAGAGTGAGACTGACAACCCGATCCAACCAAAATCCTCACGCAGCAATGCAGTGGTACCAGCACAGGCTATACTGCATCTCATGAGGATTTTTGGCTGCTGGAGATTTGTCCCTTGCCCCGGAGTAAGCCCCATCAGCTGCAATGGGTCA